>NC_067475.1:50296426-50609670 GCF_947179515.1 Apodemus sylvaticus | reverse complement strand
GGCATATACCCAGAGGATTTCCCAGCATGTAATAAGGATTCATGCTCCACTATGAATTTGTTTCTTCATTTTGTTCTATTCATGCTTGTTTGCCTCTTTCTTTCTTTCTTTTCTTTCTTTCTTTCTTTCTTTCTTTCTTTCTTTCTTTCTTTCTTTCTTTCTTTCTTTCTTTCTTTCTTCTTTCCTTTCCCTTCCTTCCTTCCTTCTTTCTTTCTTTCTTTCTTTCTTTTCTTTCTTTCTTTCTTTCTTTTCTTTCTCTTTCTTTCTTTCTTTCTTTCTTTCTTTCTTTCTTTCTTTTTTTGGATTTGGTTTTTTTTTTTTTTTTCCGAGACAGGGTTTCCTTGTATAGACCCCGGCTGTCCTGGAACTCAGTCTTGTAGACCAGGCTGGCCTGGAACTCAGAAATTCACCTGTCTCTGACTCCCAGAGTGCTGGGATCAGAGGCATGTGCCACCACCACCCGGCTTCTTTCTTCTTTTTTTTTTACATTAAATGTCTTGTTTTCTAATAAAAGAGAACAAGAAACAATATGAATTTGATTTGAATGAGTAGGGAGACACAAAGGATATGCAAGAACTTGAAGGAGGAGGAATAATAATCAGAATATATTGTGTGAAATATCTATTTTTCATAAAAGGAAAATATTACATGCACATAACCTGGAAAAAAGTATGAAAACTCTGGATGTTGATACTGTTTCAGGTTTTATTTTAATGAAATTAGAAAAAATGAAGAATTGAATTTTAGTATACCATTGAAACATATCCAGATACTAGGCAGAAAGTAGATGTAAAAGGAAGAATCCAAGAACATTATCTTTAAAGTATTAGGCCAAAATTAGATACGCATAAGTAACTAAATAATTATTTCTTCCATTGAAATCATTGTAAAACCACAATAGAAGCAGGATAGTGATCTTGAAGAACAGGAGATTTATCCTAACAAAAACTCTATGGATCGATTAGAACACCATCTGCAAACTAATTTATGGACAGAAAACAATGTAATAAAACATGTATAAGAGACATTTAAGGAATGACGAAAGACTAGCAGTAATTGAATTAGTGCTAAGGTAAAAGCGTGTTTGTTTTCGGTTTTTATTTTTGTACAAAATAACTAATTTTATATGTTTGCTAGCTATTTTGTGATGGGATGCAAGTGTGCAAAATACTACGTTATTAGCTGATAAATAACTTCAGCAAGGTGGCAGGTTATAAAATCAACTCAAGCAAATCAGTAGCCTTTCTATACTCAAAGGATAAGCAGGCTGAGAAAGAAATTAGGGAAATGACCCCCTTCACAATAGCCACAAACATGAGAAAGATCTGTATGACAAGAACTTCAAGACTATGAAGAAGGAAATGGAAGAAGACCTCAAATAATGGAAAAACCTCCCATGCTCATGGATCGGCAGGATTAATATAGTTAAAATGGCCATTTTTCCAAAAGCAATATACAGATTCAACATAATACCCATCAAAATCCCAAATCAACTCTTCACAGAGTTAGAAAGAGCAATCCTCATATTCATCTGGAAAAACAAAAAACACAGGATAGTTAAAACTATTCTCAACAATAACAGAAATTATGGGGGTATCAGTATCCCTGAACTCAAGCAATACTACAGAGCAATAGTGTTAAAAACTGCATGGTATTGGTACAGTGACAGACAGGTGGATCAATGGAACAGGATTGAAGATCCAGAAATGAACCCACACACCTATGGCCACTTGATCCTCGACAAAGGGGCTGAAAACATCCAATGGAAAAATGATAGCCTTTTCAACAAATGGTGCTGGTTCAACTGGAGGTCAGCATGCAGAAGAATGCGAATTGATCCATCCTTGTCTCCTTGTACTAAGCTCAACTCCAAATGGATCAAGGACCTCCACATAAAGCCAGACACTCTGAAGCTAATAGAAAAGAAACTGGGGAAGACCCTTGAGGACATCAGTACAGGGGGAAAGTTCCTGAACAGAACACCAATAGCGTATGCTCTAAGATCAAGAATTGACAAATGGGACCTCATAAAATTACAAAGTTTCTGTAAGGCAAAGGACACCATTAAAAGGGCAAATCGGCAACCAACAAATTGGGAAAAGATCTTCACCAACCCTATAGCAGATAGAGGGCTATTATCCAAGATATATAACGAACTCAAGATGTTAGACTCCAGAAAACCAAATAACCCTATTAAAAAATGGAGTACAGAATTAAACAAAGAATTTTCACCTGAAGAACTTCAGATGGTGGAGAAGCATCTTAAAAAATGCTCAACTTCATTAGTCATTAGGGAAATGCAAATCAAAACCCTGAGATTTCACCTTACACAAGTCAGAATGGCTAAGATTAAAAATTCAGGAGACAGCAGATGCTGGCAAGGATGTGGAGAAAGAGGAACTCTCCTCCACTGCTGGTGGGGTTGCAAATTGGTACAACCACTCTGGAAATCAGTATGGCGGTTCCTCCGAAAACTGGGCACCTCACTTCCAGAAGATCCTGCTATACCACTCGTGGGCATATACCCGGAAGATTCCCCAGCATGTAATAAGGATACATGTTCCACTGTGTTCATAGCAGCCCTATTTATAATTGCCAGAAGCTGGAAAGAACCCAGGTATCCCTCAACAGAAGAGTGGATGCGAAAAATGTGGTATATATACACAATGGAGTACTATTCAGCCATTAGAAACAATGAATTTATGAAATTCTTAAGCAAATGGATGGAGCTGGAGAACATCATACTAAGTGAGGTAACCCAAACTCAAAAGGTGAATCATTGTATGCACTCACTAATAAG
Source organism: Apodemus sylvaticus (assembly GCF_947179515.1). Lineage (NCBI taxonomy): Eukaryota > Metazoa > Chordata > Mammalia > Rodentia > Muridae > Apodemus > Apodemus sylvaticus. The sequence goes on along the minus strand of NC_067475.1, from coordinate 50,606,870 downwards.
TGGATATTAACCTAGAAAACTGGAATACCCAAAACATAATCCACACATCAAATAAGGTACAAGAAGAAAGGAGGAGTGGCCCCTTGTTCTGGAAAGACTCAGTGAAGCAGTATAGGGCAAAACCAGAACAGGGAAGTGGGAAGGGTTGGGTGGGAAAACAGGGGGAGGGAAGGGGGCTGATGGCACTTTCGGGAATGTGGGTCTAGAGAAGGGGAAATCATTTGAAATGTAAATAAAAAATATATCGAATAAAAAAAGAAAAAATATTGTTAATGATTTACTCTTGATTTTTTGGTAAACTTTATATGATTTATAAAAGGTTATGATTTGCCTTTGAAGCTACATTTTTATACTTCCTCAATGTAACATTCTATAAAATGTTAAGCAATTTTAATTACTAATCCATAGGCAGCTACAATATTTCAATCTTTCTCTGTAAAATTGATGAAAAATTAGACTTTAGATCTGTTTCTTCTTCTCTTTCCCATGTTCCCAGACATAAGGTTCATACTCTGCTATTGTTTACGTCTGGCCTTACCAATCAGACCGGAGGAAATTTGCAGTACTCCAAGAGTATTCTACCTCCTGTGGGTGGCCTTAGAACTAATCATCTCAGAACCATGCCTAACCACCCATTCTATTTGGATACATTGGATATTCCAGCTGAGTCTGTCTAAAGCACAGCCAACACAGTAGGATACCCTGATGTCCATGTATGGACTGCATCTTCCTCCACATTCCTGAGACGTCCTACTGACATCGAGATCATCTAGCCAACTCCAGGAAAAGAAAAACAACAGATGCCTTAAAGGATAAGATAAAGACATAATCAACAAGTCCCAAGGCCATATGGCACCATCAGAGCCCAGCTATACTGCTACAACAAACCAATTGAAGACCCAGAAATGAATCAACACACGTATGGTCACTTGATCTTCAACAAAGGAGCTGAAAATATCCAGTGAAAAAAAGATAGCCTTTTCAGCAAATGGTGCTGGTTCAACTGGAGGTCAGGATGCAGGAGAATGTGAATTGATCTATTCTTATCTCCTTGTGCTAAGCTCAACTCCAAGTGGATCAAGGACCTCCACATAAAACCAGACACACTGAAACTAATAGAAAAGAAACTGGGGAAAACTCTTGAGGATATGGGCACAGGGGAAAATTTCCTGAACAAAACACCAATAGCTTATGCTCTAAGATCAAGAACTGACAAATGGGATCACATAAAATTACAAAGTTTCTGTAAGGTAAAGGACACTGTCAAAAGGACAAAACGGCAACCAACAAATTGGGAAAAGATCTTCACCAACCCTACATCCGATAGAGGGCTAATATCCAATATATACAAAGAACTCAAGAAGTTAGACCCTAGGGAACCAAATAACCCTATTAAAAATGGGATACATTTCTAAACAAAGGATTTTCACCTGAAGAAATTTGGATGGCTGAGAAGCACCCTAATGGCATCAAGGGAAATGCAAATCAAACAACTCTGAGATTTCACCTCACACCAGTCAGAATGGCTAAAGTTAAAAACTCAGGAGACAGCAGGTGTTGGCAAGGATGTAGAGAATGAAGAAGACTCCTTCACTGCTGGTGGGATTGTAAGATGGTACAACCACTATGGAAATCAGTCTGGCAGTTCCTAGCAAAACTGGACATGACACTTCCGGAGGACCATGCTATACCTCTCCTGGGCATATACCCAAAGAATTCCCCAGCATGCAATAAGGACACATGCTCCACTATGTTCATAGCAGCCTTATTTATAATAGCCAGAAGCTGGAAAGAACCCAGATATTCCTCAATGGAGGAATGGATACAGAAAATGTGGTATATATACACAATGGAGTACTATTCAGCAATTAAAAACAATGAATTCATGAATTTTTAGGCAAATGGTTGGAACTGGAAAATATCATCCTAAGTGAGGCAATGCAATCAAAAAAGAATACACATGGAATGCAATCATTGATAAGTGGATATTAATTAGCCCTGAAACTCTGAATACTGAAGATACAATTAGCATATCAAATGATTCCCATGAAGAAGAAAGAAGAGGGCCCTAATCCTGGAAAGGCTTGATCCAGCATTGTAGGGAAGTACCAGGACAGAGAAAAGGGAGGGGGAAAGATAGGAGAATGGATGGAGAGAAGAGGACTTATGGGACATATGGGGAGGAAGTAATTGGGAAAGGGGAAAGCTTTTGGATTGTAAATAAAGAATATAGAAAATAAAAAATATATATATTAAAAAAAGAAACTGAAGTAAAAGAAGAGAATCTTACATCCAATCTTGCAAAGATGACACAGGCTTTTAAAGAGGGCATGGGTAGATCTTTTAAGGAAATACAAGCAAATACATTAAAACAAATAGAGGCATTAAAAGAAGATACAAATAACTATTTCTTGAAATGGGAAACCAAACAGGTGAAGGCTATGAATACAACTATCCAACACTTGGAAAGGTAAATGGAAAGAATAAAGAAAACACAAATTGAGGCAATCCTGGAGATAGAAAACCTAGGAAAATGAACAGGAACTACAGACATGAGCATCAGAGACAATATAGAGGCAATGAAAGGGAGAATCTCAGGTGTAGAAGACACAATTAAAGAAATCAGTATATCTGTCATAGAAAATGCAAAATCTAAAAAGTTAACTACACAAACATCCAGGAAATTTGGGACAGCATGAAAAGACCAAATGTAAGAATAATAAAAATAGAAGAATAAAAATATTCCAAGCTGAAGGACCCAAAAACACCTTTAAAATATCATAGATGAAAACTTCCCTGAGCTAAAGAAAGAGATGCCTATTAAGATACAAGAAGCTTGCAGAACACTAAACAGATTGGACCAGAATTATACTGGAAAATATAAGAAAGTGGAAAGGTTTTCCCCACTCATAGATCAGTAGGATTAACTTAGTGAAAATAGTCATCTTAGAAAATGTAATCTACGGATTCACAGCAATTTGCCTCAAAATCCCATCACAGTTCTTCTTAGATTTTGATAGAAAAAATTAGACTTTGTATGGGAAAATATAAAAACCCAGGACAGCTAAAATAATCCTGAACAATGAAAGATCTTCTGGAGACATCACTCTCTCTGACTTCAAACTGTACTACAGAGCCATAGTAATAAAATCTTCATGGTATTGGTATAGAAACAGACAGTGAATCAATGGATTTAAGTCAAAGACCCCCCCCCCCCCCCAAAATACATACTCCTATGGACACTTGATTTTGTCAAAGAATTCAGAACCAAACAATGTAAAAGAGAGAGCAATGGTTTTAGTCCCTGAGAACTCTGGGTGTGTGTGGGGGGGGGGAGGTCTGGTTGGTTGATATTGTTGTTTTCCTAATGGGTTGCAAACCCCTTCAGCTCCTTCATTCCTTTCTCTAACTCCTCCATTGGGGACCCTTTGCTCAGTGCCATGGATGGTTGCAAGCATCTACCTCGGTATTTTTCAGGCTCTGGCAGAGACTCTCAGGAGACAGCTGTATCAGGCTCCTGTCAGCAAGCACTTCTCCCTTTTTAAAAGAGAATGGGAAGTGGAAATGGGAGGAGGACTTGCATAATGGGGTACTGGGAGGAGAGAATTAGTTGCTATTGGGTTGTAAAGAATGACTATGTTTTTAATATCATGCCTGCATTCTTTTCATTCATTATCGTCATTCATAGTTGGTAAACTGTATTGAAGAATTTAGTTTCAAATGTGCTCTCAACAATGTGCATGATGTTATCATGAGTAAAATATTCCCATTGAGTTATGATATATAACTAAGAGGAGAAGCATGAAGGTTTGTATCATTTCGTAGAGTTCTCAGGTGCCTCTTTAGGTAACAACTCATAACAAGGTACCCCCCCCCCTATTGAAATTAGATGCTTTTAAAACTCAATATACTATGGCTTATGAGAGGTGCAACAGCTTCCTGTGTAGAATACCTCCATTAAAACTCTTTTTATAATTATATATTCTTTGAAACTCCAGAAATGATAGATTGCCATATGTTTTTGAAAAGTTTTTCTTAGTGTCTTGATTGTCATCACTGCCATTAGTCCTAATTCAATCTCCTTTACATCCTGTTGATAATGATTTCAATAATCCCTAATGTATTTATAAAAATGTAACAGAATTAGGGCAGAGACTGAACTGATTTATTCAAAGAAATCGTGTAAACTTATGGAGAAGAGAATTTAATCTTTAAAAGTCAAACAATGAAGAAACTGTCTCAATAATCTTATCTTGGCTTAACACTGAGTATTTGAAATCAAAGAATGTGAAACTCATGATCAGTTTTTGGAGACGTTCTCCTGTTTTTCCTCCTGGAAATAGAATAAAACTGACCTGTTCTAGAAAGATGAATATGTAGGACACTGTGGATTCAGAATAGGAAGAAAAAGGTACACTGGCTAAGCACAGAATTAAAGGCAGACTGGATATGCCTAGGAGGGTTTCTCTCAGCAGCATCAAGGTGCAATAGCAAGCACTCCTTTGTGAAAGTATGACAAGTTACCTCAACTTTTATATTCACCAGTATAGGGTTTGTGAATACTTTCTTTTTTTAATACAAGAAAGAAAACTCTGATTTCTTCTTGGAGAGAAATAGGTTTCAGCCTTTGTTTTGGCAAGGAAGATTACTAATATTTCTTTTTATTGCAAATGCAGTGAAATTCATTGCTTACAATTTTTAGGAAACAGAGGGGAAAATATTAAAATCATAGCAAGTATTTTGAACTAATTGTCAAAATTTTTGATTATTCATGGTCATGTTCAAATTCCTTTTGCACTTACTTGACAATAAGTTTTACCAATATGTTCAAAGTATGAGGATTGGGATGGCTGGGTTTAAGTCATAAATAAGAAATGTATGGCATAACACATTCAATATGTGTTTAGGATGATTTATGTTATTTTTTAATTCCTCAAAATCAAGTACCCTGTAGACTCTGCCAAATAAAGTATGCAATGGTAACCATCACATCACAAAGAATAGCTCATTGGTTTCTGCCAAGGTAGAAGGCAGGAAGTATAGGTTCTGATTCTCTTTGAACTTTCAGTGTTACTGAAGAAATGAAACAATTTCTCGTTTCCTTCTTTTATCTTGACTACAATTATGTCTTCACATATTTCACCTTAGATCTGAGCCATAGATATTGTCATGTTCAGCAGAGGTTTTAGAATTCTTTACTTTTTTGGTGTTACTGGAAAAATCATTTAAACATACTTGCCTTTGGCAAATGATTTTTTCCTTGCTTTTTTTTCTTTCATAAAGCAGCTTGTGCTTCTCTGATGTATTCAAGGTCACAGTCCCTACCCTTGCCTGCTGTACACAGGAGAGCAATAAAGCAGGTAATACTCTCACTCAATTGAGGTGCAGATCTCATTTCTGCCAAACATCTGTGCGGTATGACTCTCCATATTATACCCTAAACACCAATGTTTTCAGTAATATTATCAACTTTGCCTCTTTGCATTTTTTATTTACATTGAAATGACTCAATCGGGATATGCTGTTGTTCAGGCATCCATAATGTTTAACAACATGAAACGTAAGAAAAAAAATATCAGTATTAGAAGAATGTGACTGTGAAGTAATACCATATCTTTAAAAAGAGAACTTAGAAAGATATTAAGTATTAGCGAATAAAGCATTCGACATTAAGGCAATAATAGTTACAGGAAGAATTGAGCATTATCTCATAATAAGAAAAGATAATATCCTCTGATCATGCTAGAATTATGTCTTGTTTTTCAGCCTTTGCACTGTCTCACGCAAAGATTTTATTGCACCACATTCTTGATTTATAAAAGAAACAATATAGGCATATACGAATCGTGAAATTAGCAACAAGGGATCCAAAAGATATCAAACTAAACTACATACATGTTATAATTTTCAGGTTAATAGATATTTAAAGGACATATTTTATTCAGACACAGAATTTGGCATTTCAAGAAAGAAGAACCGTAAGTTATTTGTGTTTTCTACTTAGGACTGTAAATAAAGACATTCCTAATGGGGTCAACAACCAGTGAGTGAAATAAGTATTCTTAAAAGTTTCGGTAATTGTTAAAAGCTGCTGTCCATTTCCTACTAAGGCAACTAATTTCTTGATTATCTATAGTATACACCATTGAAAAACCTTTTTTAATGTAAAATAATTCATCTTATAGCACTATCCATATGAAGAATCATTTATAATCCGAAAAGGCAAATTACAATTTAACTTGACTATATATCAAATTTTATACTTTCCTGTTTATTTATTTGGATATGTGACACCTATGCATACATTTATAGTAGATGTATTTAGTATTAGATAATTGTATGCAAAAAATGAAGTTATCCTTTATATTGGCTAATGAAATTTTCATTTAGGTAACTTTATTTCACCTGTCTTTTGCACACTGAAGATAAGGAACAAATTTTTTTATGAGAAAAGATAAGTTAACATTTTTCCATGAAAATTTGGCCAAAACCATTAGAAAATGAGCTGATCTTTCCAAACTACTATGCTTTACCTTGTTTTGCAGCCAAGCACTATAAGGAATAAGATGATCTATATTGTTCATCATAAAGGCAAGTGAAAACCATTATTATAAAACTCAGCTTGTGCCTATTCATTAGTAGTTAAAATTTATCTGAATAAAAATATTCACATAGTACTTCCAGAAAAGACACTGAACAGCATAGTGAATAGGATACTAATTCATCAGTTGGCTTTAGTCTTGTGAGTGCCATGGCATTAGATAAATAAATAAATCTCCCAACAGTGAAAACAATAAAATAAACCAAACAAACTCTTGATTTACAAACATAACTTATTAAAACCTAGGATTAAAAAATGGTCTCTGTATATTTTATTTCCCTACACAAATAAATAGTCAAATTTATCTGTGGCCACTGACATTTATCAATGTTGTAGGCTATTTGCTCACACTAAAACATGAGTTGGCATTTTCTGAGTAGAGATGTTTGCAGATTTTACAGAATAATAAAATATTCAGAGAATAGATTATAAAGGACTTACAAGGTTTTAGGGTCATGTAAATACCTAGAGAAGCAGTCCATTGCATATAGGACACAGGCATAATCACACACATACACACACATGTATAGTCACAATTGCTCTCTAGACATGCTGTGTGTTTGTTAGTCATTTTGCAAATGTTCCAAGACAGAGAAAGGACAGATCAGGAAAGTATATTTATTTAGGATCTTTCAGAAGTACAAAGCCAACATTATTTTAGTAAATACCTAAGCTACCATTTTCTCAGAAAGCTATACTGTGGCATAAATAAAAAAATAACTGAAAACTATTTTAAGGTTACAACCCATTGAAAAAATTCCTCCTCATGCAATCTTTTGGGTCAGGGGTCAGTTGTACTGACTTTACCTGTGTTTTCGACTCAATTTCTCTTCCCATTGAGTTTTTACAGCATTTTGGAGAAAAGATAAACATTTTTTGAATGGAAATTATTTATATTTGATTATAAAAATCACAATGTTAACATATAGAAATTGCTAAAATGTTCATGTAATATAAGAAATACATGTTGAAGATAAAAATATAAAAATGAAAACACCCATGGAACAGGAGATTGGAAGGCACTTGGCAGAGCACACTGTCAGAGGGTGGCAGGCAGGTCCTTTGAAGCTAATGTACTCAAATTTCCTGGGGCTGCTGCCATCTTCCACAGGAGCAGCCTCTGAATGAGAAATATTTCTGTCTAATCCTGCTGAAGACAGATAAGTATGCCAATTGAAACTGTAAAGTCCTGACAGCTAGAGGCATCAGTTTTGTAATAGCAAAAGACTGATGCCGGAATATCAGGAACAGAACAGCACTCTCTGACAGCGAGAAACTAACATGTTTGACAAGAAATTGGGTCCATGACCGTTGTAAGTGAAACAAGATGTCTGTTCATTCAATGCCTCAAAATTACTGTTCTTTTCTAAGTTCAAGATTCATTTCATTACTGACATGTTCCTTTCTTTCTCCCCCATCAAGTTAAAAAACCAAAACAACAACAGAAAAAACCCAAAACTTACAGAAATGCACAAGTTTCTTACATTTTACCAGGTAACAACCTTTGTAATTCCCTTTTAATAAGGACCATAATAAAAAAAAATACAAGATTTCCTGCCCTGTACTCAATCCCATTGCTTTCTGGGCTCATTTTTAACATCTGTTCTGTTTAACCATTGATTCCAAAGGAGTTTGTATTCAAACGTCCATCAAATCTGAACACCTTTCAGGTCCTCTTTTGCCCATTCTATCTCATAACCCATAGTGTTGTTCAGTATTCACCTTAAGCTGTGCTGACTGGTTTGATAAAAGAAGCACAAAACATAACCATTTCAAAATTCAGTAAAGAAAATCACCCAACTCTTTGGAATAAAGAAATGAAATTTCACATTTTCTGAATGTTATATGAAGGCAATGTTTAATTTTCCAGCTTTAGATGATCATTATGGATATTTTGAACAGGTTTTAAGACTGTGTGGTTGTATAGCTTATGCTCTAAGATCAAGAATAAACAAATGGGACCTCATAAAAATTACAAAGTTTTTGTAAGGCAAATGACATGGTCAAGTGGACAAAACGGCAACCAACAATTGGGAAAGGATCTTCACCAACTCTACATCCGATAGAGGGCTAATATCCAATATATACAAAGAACTCAAGAAGATAGACTCCAGAAAGCCAAATAACCCTATTAAAAAATGGGGTACAGAGCTAAACAAAAAATTTTCACCTGAAGAACTTCGAATGGCTGAGAAGCACCTTAAAAAATGTTCAACATCATTAGTCATTAGGGAAATGCAAATCAAAACAACCCTGAGATTTCACCTTACACCCATCAGAATGGCTAAGATTAAAAACCCAGGAGACAATAGGTGTTGCTGACGATGTGGAGAAAGAGGAACACTCTGCCACTGCTGGTGGGAATGAAGGTCCTTTCTACTGCTGGTGGGAATTAAGATCCGTTCTCCTGCATGCCTTTTTCCTCTCTCAGACCTGGAGTTCTGCCTCCTTCTGGCCCAATGATTGGGTTTCCTGTAATGTTTATTTATTTATTTTTTATTCGATATATTTTTTTATTTACATTTCAAATGATTTCCCCTTTTCTGGCTCCCCACTCCCTGAAAGTCTCATGAGACCTCTTCCCTCCCCCTTTTCCCCCATCTACCCCTTCCCACTTCCCTGTTCTGGTATTGCCCTATACCTCTGCACTGAGCCTTTCCAGAACAAGGGGCCACTCCTCTGTTCTTCTTGGACATCATTTGATATGTGGTTTATATCTTGGGTATTCCAAGTTTCTAGGCTAATATCTAGTTATCAGTGAGTGCGTACCATGACTGATCTTTTGAGACTGGGTTACCTCACTTAGTATGATGTTCTCCAGCTCCATCCATTTGTCTAAGAATTTTATGAATTCATTGTTTCTAATGGCTGAATAGTACTCCATTGTTTATATATACTACATTTTCTGTATCCATTCCTCTGTTGAGGGACACCTGGTTTCTTTCCAGCTTCTGGCTATTATAAATAGGGCTGCTATGAACATAGTAGAGCATGTATCCTTATTACGTGCTGGAGAATCCTCTGGGTATATGACCAGGAGTGGTATAGCAGGGTCCTCTGGAAGTGACTTGCCAAGTTTTCTGAGGAACTGCCAGACTGATTTCCAGAGTGGTTGTACCAATTTGCATTCCCAGCAGCAATGTAGAAGTGTTCCTCTTTCTTCACATCCTCAGCAACACCTCCAGTTTCTTGAGTTTTTAATCTTTGCCATTCTGACTGGTGTGAGGTGGAATCCCCTGGTTGTTTTGATTTGCATTTCCATAATGACTAATGATGTTGTGCATTTTTGAAGATGCTTCTCAGCCATCCAAAGTTCTTCAGGAAAAAATTCTTTGTTTAGCTCTGTACCCCATTTTTTAATAGGGTTATTTGGTTTTCTGGGGTCTAACTTCTTGAGTTATTTATATATATTGGATATTAGCCCTCTGTCGGATGTAGGGTTGGTGTAGATCTTTTCCCAATTTGTTGGTTGCCGATTTGGCTTTTTGATGGTGTCATTTGTCTAACGGAAACTTTGTAATTTTATGAGGTCCCATTTATCAATTCTTGATCTTAGAGCATAAGCTATTGGTGTTCTGTTCAGGAACTTTCCCCCTGTACCAGTGTCTTCAAGGGTCTTCCCCAGTCTCTTGTGTATTAGCTTTAGTGTGTCGGGTTTCATGTGGAGGTCCTTGATCCATTTGGATTTGAGCTTAGTACAAGGAGATAAGGATGGATCGATTCATATTCTTCTGCATGCTGACCTCCAGTTGAACCAGCACCATTTGTTGAAAAGGCTATCTTTTTTCCACTGGATGTTTTCAGCCCCTTTGTCAAAGATCAAGTGGCAATAGGTGTGTGGGATCATTTCTGGAACTTATTGATCCACCTGCCTGTCATTGTACCAATACCATGCAGTTTTTAACACTATTGCTCTGTAGTGTTGCTTGAAGTCAGGGATACTGATTCCCCCAGAATTTTTTTTGTTGTTGTTGAGAATAGTTTTAGCTATCCTGGGTTTTCGTTATTCCAGATGAATTTGAGAATTGCTCTTTCTAACTCTGTGAAGAACTGAGTTGGGATTTTGATGGCTATTGCATTGAATCTGTATATTGCATTTGGCAAGATGGCCATTTTAACTGTATTAACCCTGCCAATCCATGAGCATGGCAGATTTTCCATTTTCTGAGGTCTTCTTCCATTTCCTTCTACAGAGACTTAAAGTTCTTCTCATACACATCTTTCACTTGTTTGGTCAGAGTCAAACCAAGATACTTTATATTGTTTGTGGCTATTGTGAAGGGTGTCATTTCCCTAATTTCTTTCTCAGTCTGCTTATCTTTTGATTATAGGAAGGCTACTTATTTGCTTGAGTTGATTTTATAACCTGCCACTTTGCTGAAGCTGTTTATCATCTATAGGAGTTCTCTGGTGGAGTTTTTTGGGTCACTTAAGTAGACTATCATATCATCTGCAAATAGTGATAGTTTGACTTCTTCCTTTCCAATTTGTATCCCTTTGACCTCCTTATGTTGTCTAATTGCCCTAGATAGTACATCAAGTATTATATTGAAAAGATAAGGAGAGAGGGGGCAACCTTGTCTATTCCCAGATTTCACTGTGATTGCTTCAAGTTTCTCTCCATTTAGTTTGACGTTGGCTACTGGTTTGCTGTATATTTCTTTTAGTATGTTTAGGTATGGGCCTTGAATTCCTGTTCTTTCCAAGACTTAGCATGAAAGGATGCTAAATTTTGTCAAATGCTTTTTAGTGCTCTAAGGAAATAACCATGTAGTTTTTTTTCTTTGAGTTTGTTTATGTAGCAGATTGCATTGATGGGTTTCCGTATATTCAACTGTCCCTGCATCCCTGGGATGAAGCCTACTTAATCACGGTGAATGATCATTTTAATGTGTTCTTGGATTCATTTGGCAAGAATTTTATTGAGCATTTTTACATCGATGTTCATAAGGTAAATTGGTCTGAAGTTCTCTTTCTTTGTTGGATCTTGGTGCAGTTTTGGTATCAGCATAATTGTGGCTTCATAGAACGAATTGGGTAGTGTTCCTTCTGTTTCTATTTTGTGGAATAGTTTGAAGAGTATTGGTGTCAGGTCTTCTTTGAAGGTCAGATAGAATTCTGCACTGAAGCCATCTGGTCCTGTGCTTTTTTTAGTTGGAAGACTTTCTATGACACCTTCTATTTCTTTAGGGGTTATGAGACTGTTTAGATGATCTATTTGATCCTGATTTAATTTTGGTACTTGGTATCTGTCGAGGAACTCATCCATTTCCTCCAGATTCTCCAGTTGTGTTGACTATAGACTTTGGTATTCGATATATTTTTTATTTACATTTCCAATGGTTTCCCCTTTTCTAGCCCCCACTCCCCAAAACTCCCATAAGCCCCCTTCTGTCCCCCTGTCCTCCCACCCACCCCTTCCCACTTCCCCATTCTGGTTTTGCCCTATACTGCTTCACTGACTCTTTCCAGAACAAGGGGCCACTCCTCCATTCTTCTTGTACCTCATTGGATGTGTGGATTATGTTTTGGGTATTCCAGTTTTCTAGGTTAATATCCACTTATTAGTGAGTGCATACCATGATTCATCTTTTGAGTCTGGGTTACCTCACTTAGTATGATGTTCTCCAGCGCCATCCATTTGCCTAAGAATTTCATGAATTCATTGTTTCTAATGGCTGAATAGTACTCCATTGTGTAGATATACCACATTTTTGCATCCACTCTTCTGTTGAGGGATACCTGAGTTCTTTCCAGATTCTGGCAATTATAAATAGGGCTGCTATGAACATAGTGGAACATGTATCCTTATTACATGCTGGGGAATCTTTTGGGTATATGCCCAGAAGTGGTATAGCAGGATCTTCTGGAAGTGAGGTGCCCAGTTTTCAGAGGAACCGCCAGACTGATTTCTAGAGTGGTTGTACCAATTTGCAACCCCACCAGCAGTGGAGGAGTGTTCCTCTTTCTCCACATCCTTGCAAACACCTGCTGTCTCCTGAATTTTAAATTTTAGCCATTCTGACTGGTGTAAGGTGGAATGTCAGGGTTGTTTTGATTTGCATTTCCCTAATGACTAATGAAGTTGAGCATTTTTTAAGATGTTTGTCCACCATCCAAAGTTCTTCAGGTGAGAATTTTTGTTTAACTCTGTACCCCATTTTTTAATAGGGCTGTTTGGTTTTCTGGAGTCTAACTTCTTGAGTTCTTTGTATATATTGGATATTAGCCCTCTGCCGGATGTAGGGTTGGTGAAGATCTTTTCCCAATTTATTGGAGGCCGATTTGTCCTTTTGATGCTGTCCTTTGCCTTACAGAAACTTTGTAGTTTTATGAGGTCCCATTTGTCAATTCTTGATCTTAGAGCATACGCTATTGGTGTTCTGTTCAGAAACTTTCTCCCTGTTCCAATGTCCTCAAGGGTCTTCCACAGTTTCTTTTCTATTAGCTTCAGAGTGTCTGACTTTATGTGGAGGTCCTTGATCCATTTGGATTTGAGCTTAGTACAAGGAGACAAGGATGGATCAATTCGCATTCTTCTGCATGCTGACCTCCAGTTGAACCAGCACCATTTGTTGATAGCCTTTTTTCCATTGGATGTTTTCAGCTCCTTTGTCGAGAATCAAGTGGCCATAGGTGTATGGGTTCATTACTGGATCTTCAATCCTGTTCCATTGATCGGCCTGTCTGTCACTGTACCAATACCATGCAGTTTTTAACACTATTGCTCTGTAGTATTGCTTGAGGTCAGGGATACTGATGAGCCCAGAATTTCGTTTATTGCTGAGAATAGTTTTAGCTATTCTGGGTTTTTTGTTATTCCAGATGAATTTGAGAATTGCTCTTTCTAACTCTGTGAAGAATTGATTTGGGATTTTGATGGGTATTGCATTGAATCTGTATATTGCTTTTGGCAAAATGGCCATTTTAACTATATTGATCCTGCCGATCCATGAGCATGGGAGGTTTTCCCATTTTTTGAGTTCTTCTTCCATTTCCTTCTTCAGAGTCTTGAAGTTCTTGTCACATAGATCTTTCACATGTTTGGTAAGAGTCAACCCAAGGTACTTTATACTGTTTGTGGCTATTGTGAAGGGGGTCATTTCCCTAATTTCTTTCTCAGCCTGCTTATCCTTTGAGTATAGGAAGGCCACTGACTTGCTTGAGTTGATTTTATAACCTGCCACTTTGCTGAAGTTGTTTATCAGCTGTAGGAGCTCTCTAGTGGAGTTTTTTGGGTCACTTAGGTAGACTATCATGTCATCTGCAAATAATAATAGTTTGACTTCTTCCTTTCCAATTCCTAACCCCTTGACCTCCTTATGTTGTCGAATTGCCCGAGCTAGTACCTCAAGTACAATATTGAAAAGATAAGGAGAAAGGGGGGCAGCCCTGTCTAGTCCCTGATTTTAGTGGGATTGCTTCAAGTTTCTCTCCATTTAGTTTGATGCTGGCTACCGGTTTGCTGTATATTGCTTTTACTATGTTTAGGTATGGGCCTTGAATTCCTGTTCTTTCCAAGACTTTAAGCATAAAAGGATGCTGAATTTTGTCAAATGCTTTTTCAGCATCCAATGAAATGACCATGTGGTTTTTTTCTGTGAGTTTGTTTATGTAGTGGATTGCATTGATAGATTTCCGTATATTGAACCAACCCTGCATCCCTGGGATAAAGCCTACTTAATCATGGTGGATGATCGTTTTGATGTGTTCTTGGATTCAGTTGGAAAGAATTTTATTGAGTATTTTTGCATTGATGTTCATAAGGGAAATTGGTCTGAAGTTCTCTTTCTTTGTTGGATCTTTGTGTGGTTTTGTTATCAGCATAATTGTGGCTTCATAGAAGGAATTGGGTAGTGTTCCTTCTGTTTCTATTTTGTGGACTAGTATGAAGAGTATTGGTGTTAGGTCTTCTTTGAAGGTCTGATAGAATTCTGCACTGAAACCATCTGGCCCTGTGCTTTTATTGGTTGTAAGACTTTCTATGACTTTTTCTACTTCTTTAGGGGTTATGGGACTGTTTAGATGATCTATTTGGTCCTGATTTAATTTTGGTATTTGGTATCTGTCTAGGAAATTGTCCATTTCCTCCAGATTCTCCAGTTGTGTAGAGTATAGGCTCTTGTATTAGGATCTGATGATTTTTTGGATTTCCTCAGTTTCTGTTATAATATCTCCCTTTTCATTTCTAATTTTGTTAATTTGGATACTTTCTCTGTGCCCTTTGGTCAGTCTGGCTAAGGGTTTATCTATCTTGTTGATTTTCTCAAAGAACCAGTTCCTGGATTCGTTGATTCTTTGTACGGTTCTCTTTGTTTCCAATTGATTGATTTCAGCCCTGAGTTTGATGATTTCCTGTCTTCTACTCCTCCTTTTTGTTCCAGGACTTTCAGGTGTGTCGTTAAGCTGCTAGTGTATGCTCTCTCCATTTTCTTTTTGGAGGCACTCAGCTTTATGAGTTTTCCTCTTAGCACTGCTTTCATTGTGTCCCAAAGATTTGGGTATGTTGTGCCTTCATTTTCATTAAATTCTAAAAAGTCTCTGATTTCTTTCTTTATTTCTTCTTTGGCCAAGGTGTCATTGAGTAGAGTATTGTTCAGCCTCCATGTGTATGTGGGCCTTCTGTTGTTTTTGTTGCTATTGAAAACCACTCTTACACCATAGTGATCTGATAGGAGGCATGGGATTAGTTTTATTTGTTTGTTTTTATTTGTTTATATTTGTTGAGGTCTGCCTTGTGTCCAATTATATGGTCAATTTTGGAATAGGTACCATGAGGTGCTGAGAAAAGGTATATTCTTTAGCTTTAGGATGAAATGTTCTATAAATATCTGTTAAATCTAATTGGTCCAAAACTTCAATTAGTTTCACTCTGTCCCTATTTAGTTTCTGTTTTCCTGATTGGTCCATTGAGGAGAGTGGAGTGTTGAAGTCCCCCACAATTATTGTGTTATGTGCAATATGTGCTTTGAGCTTTAGTAAAGTTTCTTTTACAAATGAGGGTGCCCTTGCATTTGGAGCATATATGTTCAGAATTGAAAGTTCTTCTTGGTGGATTTTTCATTTGACCAGCAAGAAGTGTCCTTCTGTGTCTCTTTTGATGACTTTAGGTTGAAAGTCAATTTTATCTGATAATAGAATGGCTACTCTTGCTCGTTTCCTGTGACCATTGACTTGTAAGATTGTCTTCCAGCCTTTTACTCTAAGGTAGTTTTTATCTTTGACACTGAGGTGTGTCTCCTGTATGCAGCAAATTGTAGGGTCCCGTTTCCTTATCCAGTCTGTTAGTGTATGTCTTTTTATTGGGGGATTGAGACCATTGATATTAAAAGATATTAAGGAATAGTGATTATTTCTTCCTGTCATTTTTGATGTTATTTTTATATTTGAGTGGTTATCTTCTTTTGGGTTTGATGAAGGAAGGTAACTATCTTTCTTTTTCCAGGGTGTAGTTTTCCTCCTTGTATTGTAGTTTTCCTCCTATTATTCTTTGCAGAGCTGGGTTTGTGGAAAGATATTGTGTAAATTTGGTTTTGTCATGGTCTTGGTTTCTCCATCTATGGTGAATGAGAGTTTTGCTGGGTATAGTAGTCTTGGCTGACATTTGTGTTCTCTTAGAGTCTGCATGAGATCTGCCCAGGATCTTCTAGCTTTCCTGGTCTCTGGTGAGAAGTCTGGTGTGATTCTGATAGGTCTTTCTTTATATGTTACTTGGCCTTTTTCTCTTACTGCCTTTAATATTCCTTCTTTGTTTAGTGCATTTGGGGGTTTGATTATTATGTGACAGGAGGTATTTCTGCTCAGGTCCAGTCTGTTTGGAGTTCTGTAGGCTTCTTGTATGTTCATAGGCATCTCTCTCTTTAAGTTGGGAAAGTTTTCTTCCATAATTTTGTTGAAGATATTTGCTGGCCCTTTCTGTTGTATATCTTCACTCTCATCTATACCTATAATCCTTACGTTTAGTCTTTTCATTGTATCCTGGATTTCCTGGATGTTCTGGGATACAATCTTTTTGCATTTTGCATTTTTTTTGACAGTTGAGTCAATGGTTTCTATGGTATCTTCAGCATCTGAGATTCTTTCTTCCATCTCTTGTATTCTGTTGTTTATATTTGCATCTATGGCCCCTGATTTCTTCTCAAGGTTTTCTATCTCCAAAGTTGTCTCCCTTTGTGATTTCTTAGTTGTTTCTACTTCTGTTTTTAGATCCAGGACGGTTTTGCTCTGTTCCATCATTTGTTTGTTTGTGTTTTCCTGTAATTCTTTAAGAGATTTTGTGTTTCCTCTTTCATGACTTCTGCCTGTTGACTCAAGTTCTCCTGCATTTCTTTAAGGTTTTTTTTGCCTTTCTTCTTTATTGGCTTCTATCTCTTGGGCCTTATTCTCCTGCATTTCTTTAAGTGATTTTTGTGTTTCCATTATACGGGTTTCTAGCTTATTCATGTTCCCCTGTATTTCTTTAAGTGATTCATTTATGTCCTTTTTGTGTTCCTCTAGCAGCATCATGACCAGTGATTTTAAATCCAAATCTTGTTTCTCTGGTGTGTTGGCATAACAAGGACTTGCTGATATTGGAGAGTTTGGTTCAGATGCTGCCATATTGCCTAGATTTCTGCTAGTAGCATTCATGCGTTTGCCCTTTGCCATCTTGTTCTCTGGAGCTAGTTGGTCTTGTCTCTGGCTGGTGTTTCAGCCTCCTGAGAGGCTCTAGGGCTATTTCTGCAACACTGGATGGCAGGGATTCCTCTGTTGTAGATTGCTGATATGCTGTCCTCCTCTTGGGTGCCCTTGCAGCCCTAGTGTGCTTTGCCCCAGATTGTGTCTGTGAATCAGATGGTGCCCGTTTGCTCCTTCAGGGAGCGCTGAGGGTGTATGCTGCAGGGACCTTTTCTGAGTTCTGATCACTCTGCTGGCCAGTGGAACTCCCAACCGGTTTGGAGCACACAAGGCTAGCCTCGCTGCTCAGGCCCTGAGTCTAGGCAAAAGCCTGGCACGTCAATGTCCGAGATAAGTTCCCCTCGGCCGTGAGTGTTAATTGGGTCTGTCTGGTGGCCAGGTTGGCGGAGTGCGAGTGCTCCCTGAGAGTGCTGAGAGAGTCTGCTGGGCTAACAACCTCCTGACCGGGTGGGCACACAGATGGCCCACCGAGCAGCCCAGGGCCTGGGGGCAGTCCAGGGCCTGACCGTCTTAGACCCCAGCTATGTCAGCCTCGGGCTAGCCTGTTAGACAGTTTTGCCTGCTAGGACTCTCTGGCTTCCTGTAGGCAAAATGGTGGTGGCGCCTGCACATGTGTGCGCCGGCCCGGGCAAGCAACCTCCTGGCCGGGTTTGCACACCGGTGGCCCCCAGACCAGACCAGGGCCTGGGTGCAGGCCAACGCCCGTCGGGCTTAGACCACTTCGATGTTGGTCTCGGGTTGTATTTGCGTACCTGAGTCTGTCTGATCTCTCTGGCGTCCGAGAACCAAAATGGAGGCCAGTCTCTCGTAACTGACTGACAGGAGGCAGAGTTCTGAAGTGGCTTCTGCATGGTGAAAGGCGCCGTAAATCCACTGCTGCTTGCAGCCTGGCTGGCCAGCGATGGCCAGTGGTCATGGGTGCAGGGTCTGCTTGGACCCTGTCAGCTTGGTTCCACTGCTGATGGCCCTTCCTCTGGACCAGCCGCTGCTGCTGTTGCTGCTGCTGCAGCCGCCCTCTTCCTCTGGATCTGATGATTTTTTTTCAATTTTCTCAGTTTCTGTGGTTATATCCCCCTTTTCATTTCTAATTTTGGTAATTTGGATACTGTCTCTATGCCCTTTGGTTAGTCTGGCTAAGGGTTGATCTATCTTGTTGATTTTCTCAAAACACCAGCTCCTGGTTTTGTTAATTCTCTGTATAGTTCTCTTTCTTTCCACTTGATTGATTTCAGCCCTTGAGTTTGATCATTTCCTGTCTTCTACTCCTCTGGGGTGAATTAGCTTCTTTTTGTTTCAGGGCTTTCAGGTGTGCCATTTAAGCTGTTAGTGTATGCTCTTTCCAGTTTCTTTTTGGAGGCACTCAGGGATATGAGTTTTCCTCTTAGCACTGCTTTCATTGTGTCCCATAGATTTGGGTATGTTGTGCCTTCATTTTCATTAAATTCTAAAAAGTCTTTGATTTCTTTCTGTATTTCTTTTTTTGGCCACGGTATCAATGCATAGAGTATTGTTCAGCCTCCATGTATATGTGGGCTTTCTGTTGTTTTTGTTGCTATTGAAGACCACTCTTACTCCACAGTGTTCTGATAGGAAGCATGGGATTATTTCGATCTTCTTATATTTGTTGAGGTCTGTCTTATGATCAATTATATGGTCAATTTTGGAGAAGGTACCATGAGGTGCTGACAAAAAGGTATATTCTTTTGCTTTAGGATGAAATGTTTTATATATATGTTAAATCCAATTCATCCAAAACTTCAATTAGTTTCACTGTGTACCTGTTTAGTTTCTGTTTTCCTGATGGGTCCATTGAGGAGAGTCGAGTGCTAAAGTCATCCACGATTATTGTTTTAGGTGCAATGTGTGCTTTGAGCTTTAGTAAAGTTTCTTTTGCGAAAGAGGGTGCCCTTGCATTTGGAGCATAGATGTTCAGAATTGAGAGTTCTTCTTGGTAGGCTTTTCCAGTGACCAGTAAGAAGTTTCCTTCTGTGTCTCTTTTAATAACTTTAGGTTGGAAGTCAATTTTATCTGATATTAGAATGGCTACTCCAGCTTGTTTCCTAAGGCTATCACTTGTAAGACTGTTTTCCAGCCTTTTACTCTGAGGTGGTGTTTGTCTTTGACACTGAGGTGTGTTCCCTATAAGCAGCAAAATGTAGGGTCCTGTTTATGTATCCAGTCTGTTAGACTATGTCTTTTTATTAGGGAATTGAGTCCATTGATGTTAAGAGATATTAAGGAATAGTGATTATTACTTCCTGTCCCTTCCTCCTCCAGTGTTTGAGCTGGGCTTTCAGCCTCTGCTCTGATCATCTGTTCTCAGCCTGTGAAATTCCTGACCTTTCTTCTTTATAGAACAATACAGCCTTCTGCTCTCACCTGGAAGCCATAGAAGCCCCACCTAGAAGCATTCAGGATCTGCTAGATTGACAGTTCTCTGATCTCAGCAGGTGATCTGCTGACAGTGGAGCCAGCAAGATACCTGACCTCACCTCTAAGTCTGGGAGGAGGGGTTTTCCCAAGCTAATATATAGTCTAAATTTCATGAAAGCTCATTCTTGATTAGCAAAATGTAGTCTTGACTGAATTCTCTTTTTGCTGCTTCCCCATCCATTCCTCAGCTTCTCTTCCAGGAACCTGTTCACAGTAGCTGCTGGTAGCTACAACTTCCTGGGTATTTTTTTTTTTTATGTTATTTTTATGTTTGAGTGGTTATCTTGTTTTGGGTTTGATGAAAGAAGGTTACTCTCTTCCTTTTTCCAGGGTATAGTTTCCCTCCTTGTATTGGTGTTTTCCACCTATTATCCTTTGTAGGACTGGGTTTTTGGAAAGATATTGTGTAAATTTGGTTTTATCATGGTCTATCTTGGTTTCTCCATATGGTGATTGAGAGTTTTGCTGGGTATAGTAGTCTTGGCTGACATTTGTGTTCTCTTAGAATCTGTATGAGATATGCCCAGAATCTTCTAGATTTCCTGGTTTCTGGTGAGAAGTCTGGTGTAATTCTGATAGGTCTTCCTTTATATGTTACTTGGTCTTTCTCTCTTACTGCTCTTAATATTCTTTCTTTGTTTAGTACATTTGAGGTTTTCATTTTTATATGATGGGAGGTATTTCTGTTCTGGTCCAGTCTGTTTGGAATCCTGTTGGCTTCTTGTATATTCATGGGCAACTCTCCCTTTAGGTTAGGGAAGTTTTCTTCCATAATTTTGTTGAGGATATTTTCTGGTCCTTTAAGATGTAAATCTTCATGCTCATCTATACCTATAAACATTAAGTTTGGTCTTCTCATTATGTCCTGGATTTCCCGGATGCTTTGGGTTACAAGCTTTTTGATTTTTGCATTTTCTTTGACGAGTCCATGGTTTCTATGGTATCTTTGGCATCTGAGATTCTTTCTTCTATCTCTTGTATTCTGTTGTTGATATTTGCATCTATAGCTCCTGTTTTCTTCCCTAGGTTTTCTATCTCTGAAGTTTTCTCCCTTTTGATTTCTTAGTTGGTTCTTCTTCTGTATTTAGATCCTGGATGGCTTTGCTCAGTTCCTTCACTTGTTTGTTTGTGTTTTCCTGTATTTCTTTAATATATTTTTGTGTTTCCTCTTTCATGACTTCTGCCTGTTGACTCAATTTCTCCTGCATTTCTTTAAGTGATTTTTGCATTTTCTCTTTATTGGCTTCTATCTGTTGAACCATATTCTCCTGAATTTCTTTAAGAGATTTTTGTGTTTGCATTTTAAGGGCTTCAAATTTATTCATGTTCCCCTGTATTTCTTTAAAAAATGTATTTATGTCCTTTTTGTATTCCTCTAACAGCATCACAGACCAGTGATTTTAAAGCCACATCTTGTTTTTCTGGTATGTTGGGGTATCCAGGACTTGTTTTTGCTTTAGTTTTTTTTGGAGAATTGGGTTCAGATGCTGTCATATTGCCTTGATTTCTGTTAGTAACATTCCTACATTTGCTTTTGCCATGTATCTGGTTATCTCTGGTTTTAGTTGGTCCTGATGTTACTGCCTGGTGCTTGAACCTCCTGTGGGCCTGTAAGGTTATTTCAACAACCGTGGATGACTGGGTTTCCCCTGGCACAGATTGCTGATGTGCTGCCCTACTCTTGGGTGCCGTTGAAACCCTGGTGTGCCTTGTCCCGAGCAATGCTATACTCGGGTGGTCTTTGTGTACCTGGTGTTGCCTGTCTGGTCTGCCTGGTAGTGAAGATGTGGGACACTGTGAGGACCCCCTCCAAATGCTGATCACAGTGCAGGGGCAGGGCAAATGGCCCAGGACAGGGCTTGCTGCTGGATTTCAAATGCTCTGCTAATGCTGGTTCTCAAATGCTCCGCTTCTACTGAATAACCTGCTCCTGTTCGTTCTTGAGAGAGTATCAGGAAGTAGGATCTTCCCTGTTTCAGATGTGGCACAGGTCTACCACATCTGATGGAAAGGGACAGTAGTGATTAACCTGCTCCTGCCGGTTCTCTAGAGAGTATCAGGAAGTGGGATCTTCCCTGTGTCAGATGTGGCACTGGCTGAGCTGGCTGCTTGACCAAAGCAGCCAAGATGATGGGGACCTCAGACCACAGGGCTCCCTTTAACCACAGCACTTCCTGCTGCTCAGATGCTTCCCTACAGAATATGTGCCCAGGCAGCTGTAGAGCAGCCCAGCTCCCATGTGCAGAAGGAACCCAAGCAACCTGTGTCCTGAGCAATCCTTCACTCTGGTGTTCACTGCTTACCTGGTTGAGCTGGCTACTTTGGCACGGGTGCCACGATGGTGGCAACCTCAGACAGCAGGGCTCCATCTAACTGCCATTATTCTGCTTTTATATTTGGTGTAGAATGTATAGAATTATAGATGCCTCTTGATGTAATGCAGTGGTTTTTAACCTGTGGGTCACTACCCCATTGGTGGTTGAATGACCCTTTCACAGGGGGGTCTCTTAAGACCATCAAAAATGCAGGTATTTATATTATGATCATAAATGTAGCAAAATTACAGTTATGAAGAAGCCAAAAATTAATTTTATAGTTGAAGACCACCACAACATGAGGAATTTCATGAAATTGTCACAACATTAGGGGGCTGAGAATCACTGGAAAGCTTCTGTATCTTTTAAGACTAGTTTTGGTTTGATGTCTATTTTACTAAATATGAGAATATTTCTTACTGCTTGGTTCCTAGTTCTAAGTGGTTGTAATAATTTTTCTATTCACTTGAATTGGTGTTTGTCATGATAGTGACTGTGATTCTTAAAGGCACCAAAAGATGACTTTTTAAAAAACATCCAGTCTGCTAGTTTGTTATTTTTAACTTATCCATATATTTATTATGTTCTCTTATATTGCATTTCACTAAACTTTCCCCTCCATCCTCTTCGTGCAGTCCCTTCCCCCTACTTTTCTCTCCTGAAGATCCATTCCTCCTCAGTTTCTCTTCACAAAAGTGCAGGTCTTCCAGGGATGTCAACCAAACATTGCATAAGAAATTAAGCAGTTGAGAACACTGATATTCAGAATTATTATTAAAAGACATGTATTAATTCCTGTCACTTTGCTAATTTTATAGTGGCTTTAACCCAGGACCTTAGAAGTGTTTCATTATTTGCTGAGACTACTTTTGTGTCTTTCTCATTGAATTAAAGTATTTCAGTGTCCTACATAAAGATGATTCAGTGTCAAAACAAATACTTTAAGTCATGAAATATTGTCATTACTTTTATTTTTACATAATAATGTTTTATTTCCTTATTTTCATTAATTAATTTATTTACTTTGAATCCCTATCATAACTTCCCTTCCCTCCTTTCCTCCCAGACCCTCTTTCTCATCTGCCGTAGCCCTACTTTTCCTTCTTTTCTTCTCAGAGAAGGGGAGGCTTCCCATAAAGCCTTGGCATATCAAGTTGCAGATACTAGGTGTATCTTCTTCTATTGAGGCTAAACAAGGCAAAGAGTTAGGGAAAAGGGATCCAGAGATAAGAAACAAAGCAAGAAATAACCCTTGCTCTTAGTGTTTGGGCCCTCATAAAGATGAAGGTACACATCTGTTACACATGTGTAAGGGGTGTAGGTCTTTCTCATGAATGCTTTCTGTTTGGTAGTTCAGTCGACATGGGCACCTATGGGTCCAGATTAATTGATCCATTAGATTTTCCTGTAGTTTTCCTGGCTTTTCTGGCTCCTTCAATCGGTCCTCTCCCTATTCTACAAGATTTATGGAACTCTGCCTAATGTTTAGATGTGGGTCTTTGCATGAGTTTTGATCAGCTGCTAGATGAAGCTGAGAGGCCAAGCAGCTAAAAGAGTCAGATGCAGATAGTAGTACCCAATCAATGAACAGAAGTCAGGGACCCCTGTGGCTGAATTGGGGAAAAACTGGAAGAAGTTGGGGAAGCTCCATGGGAAGACCAGCAGTCTCAACCTGGACCCCTAAGATCTCTCAGACACTGAACCAACAACCAGGCAACATACTCCAGCTGATAGGAGGCCCCTGACACAGATACAGCAGAAGAATGTCTGGTCTGGCCTCATTGAGAGAAGATGCAACTAACCCTCGATAGACCTGAGGCCCCAGGGAGTTGGGAGGCCTGGTATGGTGGGGATGAGGGTGAGGATATCCTCTTGGAGACATGATGGGGGAGGTATGAAAGAGGGAACAGTTGGGTGGGGGCAGACATGGACGGGAATGAATACTGGACTGTAAAAAAGAATTAAAGAATAAATAAATAAATAAATAATAAGTAAATAAATAAATAAAGGAAAGAACAATCTCAACTTCATATTGGAAAAAAATAAAAACAACAAAAACAAATAAACAAACAAGAAACAGGGTAGCTAAAACAATGCTGTACAATAAAAACCTTTGGAGTTATTATTATCCCTGATCTCAAGCTATATTATAAAACAATAGAAATAAAAAAACCAGGTGGTATTAGCATAGGAACAGATATGTTGATCAATTGAATCCACTTGAAAACTCACAAGTAAAACTATACACCTGGAGATGCTCGTTTGACAAAGAAGACAGAACTGTGCAATGGAAAAAAGAAAGCATCTTCAGCAAATTCTGCTCGACTAACTGCATGTCAACATGTAAAAGAATGCAAACAGGTCTACATCTGCACAAAACTCAAGTCCAACAGGATCAAATACCTCAACATAAATCCAGATCCACTAATACTGATATAAGAGAAAGTGCGGAATAGCCTTGAATGCATCAGAAAAGAAAACAGCTTCCTGAACAGAACAGCAGCATATCAAGCAAGACACAATTAAACCTCATGAAACTGAAAGCTTCTCTAAGACAAAGGACAGCATCAGTAGAACAAATCTCTACTGGGCATAAGATAATGTTTTCCCCTTTAGTTCTGGTGTTGAGCACTTTGAGCCACAAACTAGGTCATCCTCTGCATGTCATCCAAAGTACAATGTCTTGGAGTGTCTGGTACAGGTGCCTGGAGTGAAGTTACCCTGCAGTGTAGGCTGCTGACATTATTCCTAAATTTTCCAGTCTCCAAATATCAGGACTCTGATAGCTATAACTTTTATGTTCTGAAATTAGGCACAGAGTTTTTGGAATACATTAAGAGATGATTTAACCAGGTTCTCTTAATGTTTGAGGAATTCATGTATTTGACTATGATTGCTGTTAGTTGCAAACAAAAACTGCTAAGCACAATATCTAACTATGAGGACAGTTCACTTGTAATTTGCCTCAAGAAACTTGCACTATGCATATTTTTAAATTCTGTGCATATTACGTTACTGATTTCTAAAAGTCAGTCTGTTAACACATGAATTTAGAGAACATTGGCCGAATCCCAACTCTGTTCTTTCTACAATTTAAGCTGTATCTCACCCAATGTTTACAGATATAGTCAATGCATTTTAATAAGGATAAGTACCTTTCAAATAAATATTTTAAACTTTAGAAGTCATTTCAGAAATAAATGTTCATAACGCGATTATATTTCCATGTTCAGTGATGGTTGTGCAGCATTTTAATTGCCAGATACTTTTAATAAGAGAAAACTTTTAGTTTTCCCCATTTCTCAATCTATTTTCTCTCCCTGTACATCCTTCTGTGTGTACAATTGCTTTCGTTATTCTTATATTTAATTGTAGATTACTAGTATCTCATGCACTGATTATATATGGCATGACTGAAATAATTGCATGTACAAAAAAAAAGGATGTTTTACATCTCAAAGCAAATTCTACCCAGAAATAAGAGACAGTAGCAGAGGACTTGCAATACTAATATGAACTTCAAAGCCAATGCAAATCCCGAGTTTTCACCTAGCTAAGAATTAGTTCTACAGATTTGTGTGTGCATCTCACAGTACTGCAGTCCCTGTGTTTAATCATTGTTTCCAATGCAGACACAGCAACATCATGACTTCCTACAATCACCTTAAGACTCTTGGCTTGAATCCGTCACAATACAGGCTCGTGTTGGAAAGCTCAGGTAAAAGCATTTCTGAAAGTCCAGTTACATGATCTGGATGTGGGAAAATTCTACTGTTTTACCTCAGTAGGTATATATTTGTAACATCAAGATGCATCCAGATAAAATGAAGAATTTCAGACTTCTTAACTATTCCAACTTACATAAAATGGTACAAAAGAAAAAAAAATCCTTGAAAAACTTTTGTTCTCCAAAACCACACTCAGCTTTAACCTAAATGTGAAATTTTATTCTCACAGACTGCTATATGCCTACATTTCTTGTGCAGCCTAAGCTCTGTCAGCACCTACACATGTACCTGCTCCCAGTATGGCTGCATGTTTAGAAATTTGAACAAGAAGAGGGGAAACAATTGAAATAGCCATTTGAGGTCAATTGTACTGGAATATTTTAAATATACTGAAAACATAAAGAGTGAAATATCTAGCACCTGATATATAATATACAATATAGAGAATATCTGGGTATGCTAGTTATATTCTACAAACATGAAAATACTTTATTGAAGAGGGAATGAAGTTTCCAGAGTTTAGAATGTACTATGTAGGTCTATTGTCGAGATAAATCTATCATTAGCAGAAATATGGCAAAAAATAAAATTGAATTAAATTATAAAGTCCAAATTCTAATTATACATTATATTATTATATTATCTCCTTCATTTTACTACTCTATCTTCACTGCTATTATTATTACTTAGTGAAATGTAATAGAATGATTACTTCCTACACTATAATGTTAGTCATTAAAACAGTGGGGTTTTTATTCATTAAATGTATGTATTTATTTATTAATTTTAATGTCTCTGTGTATAGGTGCTTATGAGTGTCTGCACCTACTAGGTTTTGGCATATGAAGGTCAAGGTCAATATGAAGCACTGTTTTCTCTTTACACTATATGGGTTCTAGGGATTCAATGCAGGACATAACACATAGCTGCAAACATCTTTATCTGCTAACAGTTCTCATCAGCCTACCATTGGTTACTGTTGTCTTCATATGTATAAAATTCTCTAGGTTAATGTAGATAGCACATATTATATATAAAATTAATAATAAGGGACTATGGATATGATTCTGTGGATAACATTCTTCATATACAATCATGGGTATCAAAGCATAGACCTACAGCACTCACATAGAGTCTACACATGTGTGATGTTCCATCTGTCATCCCAGTGCATAAGATGTACAGAGAGGACTTCCGCAGGGAAAGCTGGCTATTTTGACTTTTACATATGTAAAGCTCTAAACTTTATAAGAGCCTCTGTTTCAGTAAATAAAATAGGGAGTGATTATGGCCTCCACAAATCTGTGTGTACATGTGCACAAGAATACACAAATGTGTTGAGGATGAAAATAAGTGCATATGCATCCATATATATATATATATATATATATACATATTTGTATAAACACATGCATAGTAAATGGATCCATACAAAATATAAATTAAAAGAAAAGAAGATCAATATATAAGACAGATGTCGTAGTCAGGGTTTCTATTCCTGCACAAACATCATGACCAAGAAGCAAGTTGGGGAGGAAAGGGTTTATTGAGCTTACACTTCCATGTTGCAGTTCATCACTAAAGGAAGTCAGGACTGGAACTCAAGCAGGTCAGG
The DNA here is from genome assembly GCF_947179515.1 of Apodemus sylvaticus. Lineage (NCBI taxonomy): Eukaryota > Metazoa > Chordata > Mammalia > Rodentia > Muridae > Apodemus > Apodemus sylvaticus. Next base: position 50,579,501 of record NC_067475.1, on the reverse strand, counting down.
AAACAGGAGCTGATGCAGAGGCCATGGAGGGATGTTTCTTCCTGGCTTACTTCCCCTGGCTTGCTCAGCCTGCTTGCTCTCTTATAGAACCCAAGAGCACCAGCCCAAAGGTGGTACCACCCACAAGGGGCCCTCCCCACTTGATCACTAATTGAGAAAATGCCCCACAACTGGATCTCATGGAGGCACTTCCCCAACTGAAGCTCCTTTCTTTGTGATAACTCTAGCCTATGCCAAGTTGACACACAAAACCAGCCAGTACAGGTGACCCCTTGTCAACTTGACACACAAACACATCACTATTAAGCCTCAACCCTTACTTTCTTATTCATCCCCAAGATCTAAATTACTTTAAAAGTCCCACAGTCTTTACAAATTAAAAGTTCAATCACCTTAAAATGTCCAATATCTTTTAAAATTCAAAGTCTTTTAAAAATTCAAAGTCTTAACTGTGGGCTCCACTAAAATACTTTCTTCCTTCAAGAGGGAAACATATCAGGGCACAGTCACAACCAAAAGTAAAACTCAAGCTCCAATGGTCTGGGAGCCAACAAACAATCTTCCGGGTCCTCCAAGGGCTTGGGTCACTTCTTCAGTCCTGCCTTTGTAGCACACAGCTTGTCTTCTAGGCTCCAGCTGCCTGTACTCCACTGCTGCTGTTCGTGGTGGTCATCTCATGGCACTGGCATCTCCAAAGCGCTGCTATCTTCCACTGTAATTAGCCTTCACCAATAGCCTCTCATAGGCTCTCTTCATGGTGGCAAGCCTCGGCTCCTATGCATGACCCCTTCAAGTCCTGGGCCATCAATTGCAACTGAGGCTGCACCTTACTGGTGGCCTTCTGTGGCCTCTCACTGTTCCAAGAGCCTCACCTGCTCTTCATGACCCCTTCATGCCTTCAAAACCAGTACCATCTGGGTGACTCTTACACAGTACCAAATCCAGCCACAGCACAAAATACAACTGTGGCTATCTCTGGAACACACTCCCTGTGCTCTCAGTAAACACTTCCAAGAAGATTTCATCTCAGCGATGCTGGTTTCTTCTTAGCTCCAGCTACCCAGCATCAATAGTCCCAGTTACACAAAGGTTTGCTTTAGTGGTTCTGGTATCTTGTTACTCACAGCTGATTCTTCAGCCCCAGCTAACCAAAACCACAGAATCTTCATAATCAAAACATAGCCACTGTAAGAATCTTTAATCTTCCCTCTGAAATTTCACAAGCCAGGCCTCCATCTTTTGCACTGTTCTTAACATTGTCTTCCAAGCTCCCACAGAACTTTCCGCCGAGCTCTTAATATTCTAATGGCTTTTCTAGCTCAAAGTTCCAAAGTCCTTCCACAGTCCTCCCCAAAACATGGTCAGGTTGTCACAGGAATACCCCACTACACTGGTACCAATTTGTCTTAGTCGGGGTTTTTATTCCTGCACAAACATCATGACCAAGAAGCAAGTTGGGGAGGAAAGGGTTTATTGAGCTTACACTTCCATGTTGCAGTTCATCACTAAAGGAAGTCAGGACTGGAACTCAAGCAGGTCAGGAAGCAGGAGCTGATGCAGAGGCCATGGAGGGATGCTTCTTCTTGGCTTGCTTCCCCTGGCTTGCTCAGCCTGCTTGCTCTCTTATAGAACCCAAGAGCACCAGCCCAAAGGTGGTACCACCCACAAGGGGCCCTCCCCACTTGATCACTAATTGAGAAAATGCACCACAACTGGATCTCATGGAGGCATTTCCCCAACTAAAGCTCCTTTCTTTGTGAAAGCTCCAGCCTGTGTCAAGTTGACACACAAAACCAGCCAGTACAACAGATAAGTTGTTACTATAAACTATTACTCTTTATCAAATCCTTTACTTAAAGGTTAAACATTCTTCTCCAAATGTATAAATCATACAGGATGAGAGTCATCTATAGGCTACATTTATCTGTATTTAAAAGCATAGTAATTTAATTCACAATTTTTCCAGGATCATTACCTATGTTTTTTTTTTTTTACTTCTGCTTACTTGATAATTCTGTATGATAGAAATTCTAGGAGCATTATGGACAAAAAATAAATAAACAATAACGTATGTGTGTGTGTGTGTGTGTGTGTGTGTGTGAGAGAGAGAGAGAGAGAGAGAGAGAGAGAGAGAGAGAGAGAAATTGTGTTTTGTTTCCAAAAGAGCAGCTATAATAAAAAAGTGTTTAAAATAGTATTTAAATTATGCAACACCAAAGTTATAGTATGTAATCTGAAGCAGATTTGATTTAACTTAGATTAATCGGATATTCAGGTTGTTTTGAGACAAGCTATGTATCTCCCCCACTAACCTCATTAATATGTGACTGAGAACAATCTTGAGCTTGCCCATGGTTTCTACCTCTCAATTACTCTGACCACAGTCATAGGACAGCACTTAGGTTTATGTGGTGTTTGTTATTGAACATTTATTCAATGGCTCTGTGCATGCTAGGCAAATTTTCTACATGTACAAATATTATACATCCCTTGTCAGGTTCCATTTTAAATTATGGTGTAATATTTTCTTAATTCAAGACAATTAACTGAAGTTATCAAGATATTGTAAATAATTGACTCAAGGACTGATGTCTCTGATCTAAGGTTTTATGTGTCTTTACCCCAGCATGCTTACTTTATCAAGTCTTCCATTTAATCACTATGAGCAGATTCTCTAAATATACAGATACTAAAGTGCAACAAAAGGGAAATTTTCCTGTTAGTTCAGTATACAGTGAAACTTGGAAAATCCCAATATGTGTTATAAGATGGAAACAGTTTAGTTTAAAGGGGGAAGAAGTGAGATTGTATTCATTTATATTAAATGTTTAATTCTTTTATAACCAGGAAGATATATTTTATTTCTCTTCAGTGTCTAAAATTCAGATCGATAATCAGTGTCTAGGTAACAAGCGTATTTTGAATATAACTAAGATAGAATATTGTATTTTAGTTCATTTGCTGTAGTTTAACAGGATAAATCAATAAAACAGAAAACAGGTGCTAAGTTAGGAACAGATATAGACAAACCGTTCTGAGACTCTATTTAAAATACCAAATTGTCTTAAATATTGGGCTCTGCTTAATATTTGGTCTAAATAAATGGAGAGATTGACTGTGAAGGATATAATCTTGGCTCCAGATTCTACCCCTAATTCAGGATCTCCTGCTAAGGTTTGCTGAAATAAAAATATGGAGGTAATATTATAAAGTAGAAATAAGATTACAAAGTATGTGTGTGTGTGTGTGTGTGTGTGTGTGTGTCATCAAAGAACAGCTTGACTAGAAGAGAGAATAAAGTGAAAGGTCAGACAGATTAGTGAGTAATTTATCATAGAGAGATACAAGATTTTACTTGCAATTTAGAAATACCCAATAAGGCAGTAGTGGTGCAGCACTTAATCCCAGCACTTGGGAGGCAGAGGCAGGCAAATTTCTGAGTTCGAGGCCAACCTGGTATGAGTGAGTTCCAGGACAGCCAGGACTATACAGAGAAACCCTGTCTCGGAAAAACCAAAAAAAAAAAAAAAAAAAAAAAAAAAAAAAAAAAAAAAACAACCAATGAACTCTTAAAAATTCCAAGCTTTAGTTGCAAACAAATCAATTTCATTTGCCTTTTTCTTAGGTTGTGAAATTGTACTTATGTTTAAAAATTCCTTGCTGCCATAGTTTAGCAACATAGTAAATTGAGAGATCTCCCCTTCAGGATCCTGAACAGCCTGGGCTACAGCACCACATCTCCAACCTCTGCAAGAGGCCAGAGGGGCACCCAGGAGGCCTGCTGGGAGGAGTCAGTGTGCTCTGGTGAGTCCAGCAGCCACCACCCCCCCCCCCCCGGGATCCTTCAGGTGTCTGCTTTGGGATCTGAACAGCCTGGCCCACAGCACTCGGTCTCCAGGAAGTCGAAGAGGCCTGGTGTGCACCCTGAGGCAGACTGGGAGCACACAGCTTGCTCCAGTGGGTCAGCACCACAGAGCTTAGGTTCCAGTCCTGAGGCCTCAGGCAGGAGCCTTCAGATCTCTGCTTCGGGATCCAGAACAGCCTGGGCTACAACACCAAATCTCCAGGTCCAGCAAAAGGCCAGAGGGGTACCTGGGAGGCCAGCTGAGAGGAGTCAGAGTGCTCTGGTGAGTCCAGAGCTCCCTACCCCCGGGAGCCTTCAGGTGTCTGCTTCAGGATCTGAACAGCCTGGGCCACAGCACTCGGTCTCCAGGAAATCCAAGAGGCCTGGTGTGCACCCTGAGGAAGACTGGGAGCACACAGCTTGCTCCAGTGGGTCAGCACCACAGAGCTTAGGTTCCAGTCCTGAGGCCTCTGGTGGGAGCCTTCATATCCCAGCTTCTGGATCCAGAACAGCGTGGACTACAACACTACATCTCCAGGTCCTGCAAAAGGCCAGAGGGGTACCCGGGAGGCCAGCTGAGAGGAGTCAGAGTGCTCTAGTGAGTCCAGCAGGTCACAGGTGGGAGCCTTCAGGTGTCTGCTTCAGGATCTGAACAGCCTGGGCCACAGCACACTGTCTTCAGGGAGTGCAGGAGGTCAGCTGTGCACCACAGGCCAGCTGGGAAGAGGCAGCTTGCACTGGTGAGTCCAGCATTGACAAGACCAACTGACAACCAGTGAGAACTAAATGGCAAAAGGCAAACGCAGGAATGTCACTAACAGAAATCAAGGCAATATGGCAGCATCTGAACCCAATTCTCCTTTAACAGCTTGTCCTGGATACCCCATCATGCCAGAAAAACAAGATGTGGATTTAAAATCACTGGTCATGATGCTGGTAGAGGAACACATGAAGGACATACTTAAAGAAATTCAGGAGAAAATGGATCAAAAGTTAGAAGCCCTTACAAGGGAAACACAAAAATCATTGAAAGAAATTCAGGAGAATGCAAAAGCCAATAAGGAGGAAACACAAAAAACACTTAAAGAAATACAGGAGAACTTTGGTCAACAGGCTGAGGTCATGAAAGAAGAAACACAAAAATCTCTTAAAGAATTACAGGAAAGCACAAACAAGAAAGTGAAGGAGCTAAGCAAAACCATCCAGGATCTAAAATCAGAAGTAGAAACAACTAAGAAAATTCAAAGGGAGACAACTTTGGAGATAGAAAACCTTGGCAAGAAATCAGGGGACATGGATGCAAGGATCAACAACAGAATACAAGAGATAAGAGAAAAAATCTCAGATGCTGAAGATACCATAGAAACCATGGAGTCAACAGACAAAGAAAATACAAAATGCAAAAAGCTTGTAACCCAAAATATCCAGGAAATCCAGGACACAATGAGAAGATCAAACCTAAGGATTATAGGCATAGATGAGAGTGAAGATTTATAACTTAAAGGGCCGGCAAATATCTTCAATAAAATTATGGAAGAAAACTTCCCTAACCTAAAGAGAGAGATGCCCATGAATATACAAGAAGCCTACAGAACTCCAAACAGACTGGACCAGAACAGAAATATCTGCTGTCACATAATAATCAAAACCTCAAATGTACTAAACAAAGAAAGAATATTAAAGGCAGTAAAAGAAAATGGCCAAGTAACATATAAAGGAAGACCTATTAGAATCACACCAGACTTCTCACCTGAGACTATGAAAGCTAGAAGATCCTGGGCAGATCTCATGCAGACTCTAAGAGAACACAAATGCCAACCAAAACTACTATATCCAGCAAAACTCTCAATCACCATAGATAGAGAAACCAAGATATTCCATGACAAAACCAAGTTTACCCAATGTCTATCCACAAACCCAGCCCTACAAAGGAAAATAGGAGGAAAACACCAATACAAGGAGGGAAACTTCACCCTGGAAAAAGCAAGATAGTAACTTTCTTTCATCAAACCCAAAAGAAGTTAACCAATCAAATTTAAAAAATAACATCAAAAATGACAGGAAGAAATAATCACTATTCCTTAATATCTCTTAACATCAATGGACTCAATGCCCCAAGAAAAAGACATAGAGTAGCTGACTGGATATGTAAACAGGACCCTACATTTTGCTGCATACAGGAAACACACCTCAGTGTCAAAGACAAACACTACCTTAGAGTAAAAGGCCAGAAGACAATTTTACAAGCAAATTGCCTCAGGAAACAAGCTGGAGTAGCCATTCTAATATCAGATAAAATTGACTTTCAACCCAAAGTCATCAAAAGAGACTCTGAGGGACACTCCTTGCTGGTCAAAGGAAAAATACAACAAGAAGAATTCTCAATCCTGAACATTTATGCTCAAAATGCAAGGGCACTCTCATTCATAAAAGAAACTTTACTAAAGCTCAAAGCACACATTGTACCTAACACAATAATTGTGGGTAACTTCAACACTGCACTTTCCTCAATGGACCAATCAGGAAAACAGAAACAGAACAGGGACACAGTGAAACTAATTGAAGCTTTGGACCAATTAGATTTAACAGATATATATAGAACATTCTATCCTAAAGCAAAAGAATATACCTTTTTTTCAGCATCGCATGGTACCTTCTCCAAAATTGACCATATGATTGGTCACAAGACAGACCTCAACAAATATAAGAAGATCAAACTAATCCCATGCCTCCTATCAGATCACTATGGAGGAAAAGTGGTCTTCTATAGCAACAAAAACAACAGAAAACACACATACACATGGAAACTGAACAATATTCTACTCAATGATACCATTAAGGACGTTTTAGAACTTAATGAAAATGAAGACACAGTATACCCAAATCTATGGGACACAATGAAAGCAGTGCTAAGAGGAAAACTCATAAAGCTGAGTGCCTCCAAAAAGAAAATGGAGAGAGCTTACACTAATAGCTTAATGACACACCTGAAAGTCCTGGAACAAAAAGAAGATATTTTACCCAGGAGGAGTAGAAGGCAGGAAATCATCAAACTCAGGGCCAAAATCAATCAAGTAGAAACATAGAGAACCATACAAAGAATCAACAAAACCAGGAGCTGGTTCTTTGAGAAACTCAACAAGATAGAAAAACCCTTAGCCAGACTAACCAAAGGGCACAGAGACAGTATCCAGATTAACAAACTTAGAAATTAAAAGGGAGATATAACAACAGAAACTGAAGAAATTCAAAAAATCATTAGATCCTACTACAAAAACCTATACTCAACACAACTGGAAAATCTGGAGGAAATGGACAGTTTCCTAGACAGATATCCAACACCAAAACTAAATCAGGATCAAATAGATCATCTAAACAGTCCCATAAGACCTGAAGAAATAAAAGGGTCATAGAAAGCCTCCCAACCAAAAAAAGCACGGGACCAGATGGCTTCAGTGCAGAATTCTATCAGACCTTCATAGAAGCCCTACCACCAATACTCTTCAAACTATTCCACAAAAGAGAAACAGAATGAACTCTGCCCAACTCTTTCCATGAAGTCACAATTACGCTGATACCAAAACCACACAAAGATCCAACAAAGAAAGAGAACTTCAGGCCAATTTCTCTTATGAATATTGATGCAAAAATACTTAATAAAATTCTTGCCAACCGAATCCAAGAACACATCAAAATGATCATCCACCATGATCAAGTAGGCTTCATCCCAGGGATGCAGGGATGGATTAATATAAGGAAATCCATCAATGCTATCCACTACATAATCAAACTCAAAGAAAAAAACCATATGATAATCTCATTAGATGCAGAAAAAGCATTTGACAAAATTCAGCATCCTTTCATGCTAAAAGTCTTAGAAAGAAAGGAATTCAAGGCCCATACCTAAACATATTAAAAGCAATATACAGCAAATGAGTAGCCAAGATCAAACTAAATGGAGAGAAAATTGAAGCAATCCCACTAAAATCAGGGACTAGACAAGGCTGTCCTCTCTTTCCATATCTTTTCAATATAGTACTTGAGGTTCTAGCTAGAGCAATTAGACAACATAAGGTGGTCAAGGGATACAAATTGGAAAGGAAGAAGTCAAATTATCACTATTTGCAGATGACATGATAGTCTACTTAAGTGACCCAAAAACCTCCACCAGATAACTCCTACAGAAGATAAACAACTTCAGCAAAGTGGCTGGTTATAAAATCAATTCAAGCAAATCAGTTGCCTTCCTATACTCAAAGGATAAGCAAGCTGAGAAAGAAATTAGGGAAATGACACCCTTCACAATAGCTACAAGCAATATAAAGTATCTTGGTGTGACTCTAACCAAACAAGTGAAAGATCTATACGACAAGAACTTCAGGTCTCTGAAGAAGGAAATAGAAGAAGACCTCAGAAAATGGAAAAATCTGCCATGCTCGTGGATTGGCAGGATTAATATAGTGAAAATGGCCATCTTGCCAAAAGCAATATGCAGATTCAACACAATACCCATCAAAATCCCAACTCAGTTCTTCACAGAGTTAGAAAAAGAAATTCTCAAATTCATCTGGAATAACAAAAAACCAGGATAGCTAAAACTATTCTCAACAACAAAAGAAATTCTGGGGGAATCAGTATCCCTGACTTCAAGCAATACTACAGAGCAATAGTGTTAAAAACTGCATGGTATTGGCACAGTGACAGACAAGTGGACCAAGGGAATAGAATTGAAGATCCAGAAATGAATCCACACACCTATGGTCACTTGATCTTCAACAAAGGAGCCAAAAACATCCAGTGGAAAACAGATAGCCTTTTCAACAAATGGTGCTGTTTCAATTGGAAGTCAGCATTCAGAAGAATGCAAATTGATCCATTTTTATCTCCATGTACTAAACTTCACTCCAAGTGGATCAAGGACCTCCATGTAAAACCAGGCACACTGAAACTAATAGAAAAGAAACTGGGGAAGACCCTTGAGGACATGGGCACAGGGGAAAAGTTCCGGAACAGATCACCAATAGCTTATGCTCTAAGATCAAGAATTGACAAATGGGACCTCAGAAAATTGCAAAGTTTCTGTAAGGCAAAGGACACTGTTTAAAGGACAAAACGGCAACCATCAAATTGGGAAAGGATATTCACCAACCCTACATCTGATAGAGGGCTAATATCCAATATATACAAAGAACTTAAGAAGTTAGACCCCAGGGAACCAAATAACCCTATTAAAAATGGGGAACAGATCTAAACAAAGAATTTTCACCTGAAGAAATTCGGATGGCTGAGAGGCACCTTAAGAAGAGCTCAACATCATTAGTCATTAGGGAAATGCAAATCAAAACAACCCTGAGATTTCACCTTACACCAATCAGAATGGCTAAGGTCAAAAACTCAGGAGACAGCAGGCATTGGCAAGGATGTGGAGAATGAGGAACACTCCTCCACTGCTGGTGGGGCTGTAAGATTGTACAACCACTTTGGAAATCAGTCTGGTGGTTCCTCAGAAAACTGGACATGATACTTCCGGAGGACCCTGCTATATCTCTCCTGGGCATATACCCAAAGGATTCCCAGGCATGCAATAAACACACATGCTCCATTATGTTCATAACAGCCTTATTTATAATAGCCAGAAGCTGGAAAGAACCCAGATGTCCCTCAAAGGAGGAATGGATACAGAAAATGTGTTATATTTACACAATGGAATACTACTCAGCAATTAGAAACAATGAATTCACAACATTTTTAGGCAAATGGTTTGATCTGGAAAATATCATCCTAAGTTAGGTAACCCAATCACAAAACAATACACCTGGAATGCAATCTCTGATAAGTGGATATTAATTAGCCCAGAAGCCCTGAATACTCAAGGCAAAAATCGCATAACAAATGACTCCCATGAAGAAGTATGGAGAGGGTCCTGATCCTGGAAAGGATTGATCTAGCATTGGAGGGGAATATAAGGACAGAGAAAAAGGAGGGAGGTGATTGGAGAATGGATGGAGAGAAAGTTTATGGGACATATGAGGAGGGGGATCTGGGAAAGGGGAAATCATTTGGAATGTAAACAAAGAATATAGAAAATAAAAATATTAACAAACAAAACAAAAAATAATAATAAATGTTCCTCCAAGGCTTGGAAGACATAAAAAAAAAAACCATAGTAAATTGAATCTGAAATTGAAAAATGTGAATCTGCCCCTCTGAAAGGTGAGAAATATTCAAATAAATAAATGATGTAAATAATCGTGTTATATAAGTAAACAATGGGTTGTTATATACGCATCAGCTTCTAAGAAAGAGGGATGATAAATATGATTCACAAAATGTTTTATATATTTATTATCATTTATTTCTAAGTATATTCTGATTAATGTACAAATGTGCATTAAATTTACCATGTTGAAATATTTTTGTAAGTACAATGGGGGAATTTTAATAATTCTATCATTTTCCATCAATGTAATGTCCTGTGTGCTTTAATTAATAGGTCTTTAAAAAAATAACATGTGATGTATTATTTTTAAAATACAAAATCAGCTTTACAAGTATGAACCAAACCTGCATTTACCTTTTGATCAAAACCTTTTAGTGACCCAATTCATGGAAATGAAGCAAAACTCACAGCAGTCCCTGTAGGGAATGTTTCCTATTCGCATGAAAAGGACAGTAAATTTCTTTGCTTCTCTTTAAAAACTGCTGCTGTCATGCTCACATCTGCTCATTAAGCTCACTGTCTTCCATTTCTCTTCTCCAGACTTAAGCCTTTTGATTGTTAGGGTTAAATTTAATGAGCAAATGTTTATTTAACTTCTGTGTTACTGTATTTAAGACAATTCTGAGGATGTCAGGGAAGTAGAAACAGAGAGCCACATCAAGAGGTTACAAATATCTTGAAATTGGGATTCATGTGAACCTGGATTTCCTCCACCACAATTTGCACCAACAGCCTCACTGTTCACACTCCTTGTCCAGAGTTCTCAATTAATTTGATTCAGGTGTGTTTGCAAGTCACTGAAATGTGGGCTCCATAGCAACAAGCACTTTTTTCTCTTTTGTTCAGAGCTCTATATATAACATTTAAATCATTTCACTGACATTGGCTCAAAAAATACTCAAAGGTATTTATTAATGTGGGAATTCAAAAAGGGTGTGCTAGTAGCTCTTGACTTCTTTCTCAGATACCACATCTGAAATTTGGTTAAGGCCAGTAAATAAAAGAAATGAGAGTTGAAGAATAGGTGCGTATGAGTTGAATTGATATGCTGGCTTTGTTTCACTTTAAATCTTCAGAGGGGGATCTATGTTAAGGCTTTTGTACTTATCATATGCTCAGCTAGAAATGCTTTTCTTGGTTATAACAGGATGGCTGTCCCCTGAGCTCTCCATGTATAATATAGTGACCAGTATGACAGGGCAGTGTGTAACTGAATTGGTTGTTCTCCAAGGGAGATGGAAAGATTTCAGCAGTATGGAATAAATAACTGCTGCATGTTAGCAGGCTGACTCTGATTAAACCCATAAAAACCAGTCCACAAACTATAAAATAGCAGAAGCCATGGTAGCCATTAATTCCATTAATCCACAGTAGAGAAAAGGAAAATACTGTTCTTAAATTAGTACAAAGTGACTGGAGATGGACCTTATGTTGACTCATGAGCCAGTGAAATGTTATATAAGGGTGCATGTCATGTAAAATTAAGAGAAACATTCTGATATGTTCAGCCCCTTAAACTAATGTAGAAGAATACATTTGTCTATTATTTGAAAGCCCACAAATACTTCATAACTGACTTCATGTTTGAAGCAAATGATTCAAGATTTGAAACTTAGACCAGTGGTTCTCAACCTTCCAAATGCTGAGATCCTTTAATATAGTTCCTTGTGCTCTGGTGACGTGCAACCATAAAATTATTTCTTTTCTGCTCCATAACTACATTTTTGCTACTGCTATGCATCATAATGTAAATATCTCATATGCAGAATATCTGATATGTGGCCCCTGTCAGGGTCATGACCCACAGATTGAGAACCACTCATCTAGACAATCCCTGATGGATGTTTGTATTGTTTCATAACCTGTCATCTGTAAGCAGGAAGAGGAGTTAAGTGTTATGTTCAGAAAGAGAGTCTAGAAACGGTATATATTTTTTCAAGTAAAAAGAGTGTAGACTGTATTTCATGAGACTATCAAAAACAGAAGGCTGAGAAGAAGAATAAGAACCTCAGGGGAAACATTGTTAAAACATTGCAGAGATGAGGATGTCCAGAAACAAGCCTGAAATGACATGACTTAACAGCCACCAGTTAAGCATGATGGAGTATTCAATGGCTCATTACTACAAAGTAAAGAAATTAGGAATTGAGAGCAGTGGTATAGATTTTTTTCTCAATCTGTACTCTACCCTCTGTCCTGTTGCTAGTGCCCTTAGCCTTACAGGGACTTTTCTGTTTCAGTAGGTCCCATTTATTAATTGTTGATCTTAGTACCTGAAATATTGGTGTCGGGTTCAAGAAGCTTTCTCCCATGCCAATACATTCAAGGCTATTCCCCACTTTCTCTTCTATTAAATTTAGTGTATACAGGTTTAGTTGAGGTCTTTGATCCACTTGGATAGAGACTGGATATGAGGTTACTATTATATTTGCAGATAGGAGCCTGGCATAATTGTCCTCTAAGAGGCTGCTCCCAGTAGCTGACAGAAAGAGATACAGAGAACCACACTCAAACATTAAATAGACCTTGAGAAGTCTTGCAGAAAAGTTGGCAGAAGGATTGAAGAACCCAAAAAGAACAGGGACTCCACAGAAAGACCAACAAACTCAACTGGCCTGGACCCTTGGGTCTCCCAGAGTCTGAACCAATAACCAATGACCAAGCGTGGGTTGTACCTAGCCCCTCCCCGACCACATATTGTAGCAGATATACAAATTAGTCTTCATGCAGATTGCCCAACAATTGGAGCCAGGACTGTCCCTGAAAATGCTACCTGCTTGTGGATCCTGTTCCCCTAACTGGGTTGCCTTGTCTGTTCTCAATGAGAGAGAATGTGCTTAATACTGCAACTTGATGTATCAGGGTGGATTGGTAACCAGGCACAGCTTCATTGTTCTTAAAGTAAAAGGAGATGGGAGATTGGGGTGAGTGGGTAACTTGGAGGAAGGACATCTGAAATCAGAATGTTAAGTGACTAAATAAATTATTTTTTCAAAAGAGGAGAATAATGAGAATCATATTGTTCCTTTTAGCAGGTAATCTAGTTTTCTTATACTGACAACATCTGCATACGTGGAAATTAGCCATGAAACTATTTACTACTTCATAATTTTCTAATTATGAAGACTTAAAAAAATTGCTAGGGTTTCAGTTAAAATTTCCTGAGGGGCCCTTCCACCCAGTCCTTTCTGCTAGGACAGACTGCTAACTAGTCTAATCCCCAGAAGATACCATATCCTGAACAAAACCATAAGATCTTCTATACTCAGGACAACTGACACCACAGCCTGAGGCATCTCAGGAGGTCTGCTGCACTCAGGGCAACTGGCATCCCAGGAAATCCACTATAGGTAGGGCAATGGATCCCACATCCTGAAGGCATCCCAGGAGATCCAATACACACAGGGCAACTGAGCGACTGATTTCCAGCTTGTCTGACCCCCAGAAGATTCCAGAGCTCAAAGGCATCCCAGGAGCTCCTCTGTACACAGAGTAACTGGGCAACAGACATAACAGTCTGAAGACCTCCCAGGTACTCTGTGGCATGCACTGCAACTGACCCAACAGACTGAAAGCTTCCCTGAAGTTCTGCTGCACACAGCAACAGAAAATAGAAACCACAGTCCATAGGCCCTGGTGGAGAACATGTTCATAAAGGACAACAGCTTGACTGCTCCTCTGAAGACCCTACAGTCTGAAGGCCTCCCAGGAGATCTACTGTAGTCAGTGCAACAGATCAACAGCTTCTCTTCCCCTCTAAAGAGCCCCCAGTTTGAGGGCCACAGGCCTATGAGGAGACATGAAGTAAGTCAGGGACTAAGAGACAGGTTTCAGACATGGTCACTCACACTAGAAGGCACCAGGGATAACCAGATGGTAATTGACAAGCACAAGATCATAAACAACAGAAGCCAATATAAGTGAGCATCATCAGAACCCAGCTCTCCCAACACAGCAGGCTCTGAATACAACAACACATCTAAAAATGAAGAAGCTGACCTAAAATCCTATCTCATGAAGAAAACAGAGTCCTTTAAGGAACATATAATATAAATAACTCTGATAGAAATACAGGAAAGCACAGATAAACAGGTAGAATCCCTAAAAGAGAAAATAAATAAAACCCTTAAAGAAATAAACACAATCAAACAGGTGAAGGGATTGAATAAAATCATCCAAGACCTAAAAAGTAGAAGTAGAAACAATTAAGAAAACAAAATGGAGGCAAAACTGGAAAGGGAAAACATAGGATAAAAGTCAGGAATTACAGAAGTAAATATCACCAACAGAAGACAAGAAATAGAAGAGATAATCTCAGGTGTAGAAGATACTATGGAAGAGATTGACACAATTGTCAAAGAAAATTCAAAACATAAAAATCTTCTAAACTGCCTTTCACTTCTTCTGCCAAGTCCTTTCTGCTGGAACAGACCCTTAGTTGGTCTTCTCCAGTGAAGACACCAAATTCTGACCAATCCTAGAGGACCCACTGTACTCAGAGCAGTTGGGAAGAACCCTCACCCACTCCAGAGTCTCAGAACTGCTCTTCGGAGCCTGGTGGACTCAGGAATCATCAGCCACCAAAATCTCGTCCTCCCAAATAGCACTCCCCTTCTGTCCCTTCTTCCCCCTCATCCTGGTCCTTTCTGCTGCAGCAGACTCTTATCTGGTCTGCTCCAGTGAGGGGACCATATCCTGACACATCCTAGAGGATGCACTGAACTCAAATCAATTGAGGACCAGCTGCACTCAGAGCCATTGAGGAACAGCTTCATTCAGAGCAGTTGGACAACATCTTGAGTGCTCCACTAAAGACCCAGCAGTCTGAAGGTCTCCCAAGAGATCTACTGCAGCCAGGGAAACAAATCAACAGCTTCTCTGGCCCTGTGAGGGGTCCCCAGATGGAAGGCTCCTCAGGTGGTCTGCAACAGTCAATGGTGTAGGCCTAACATGAGACCTGAAGCAACCCAGGGACACAAGAGGCAGACTCCAGACAGTCAACTAGACCTACAAACACCAGGTATTGCCAGCTGGTAAAAGGCAAGCACAAGACCATAATCAACAGAAGGGAATATATGTGGGCATCATCAGAACAGAGTTCTCCCACCACAGCAAGACAAGAATACACCAACACACCTGAAAATGAAGAATCTGTCCTAAAATCCTATCTCATGAAGATAATAGAGTCCTTTGAGGAGCATATAAATAACTTCCTGAAACAAATTCAGGAAAACACAGGTAAACAGGGGGAGGAATTGAATAAAGCAATACAAGACTTTAAAGTGGAAGTAGAAACAATAAAGAAAATGCAAATGAAGGCAAACCTGGAAATGGAAAACCTAGGAAAAAGGACAAGAATTACAGATGTAAGTATCACCAACAGAATACAAGAGAAAGAAGAGAAAATCTCAGGTGTAAAAGATACTACAGAAGAGATTGACACAACTGTCAAAGAAAATTCAAAACATAAAATCCTCCAAATTTTCTGTGTCCAGAAAATTCAGGACACAATTAAAAGACCAAATCTAAGAAAAATCTAAATAGAGTAGAACAAAGACACCCAGCTTAAAAGAATTGAAAATGTCTTCAACAAAATCAAAGAAAAAAACTTCCCCAACCTAAAGAAAGAGATGGCCATAAAGGTACAAGAAGCCTATAGAACACCAAATAAATGGGACCAGAACAGAAAATCCTTTTGTTACATAATAATCAAAATACTAAATGCTCAGAACAAAGAAACAATATTAAATGCTGCAAGTGAAAAGGGCTAAGTAACATACAAAGCTAGACCTATCAGAATCACACCAGACTTCTCAACAAAGGCTATGAAAGGCAGAGAGCCTGATCAGAGGTCATGCAGATTCTAAGAGAACACAAATGCCAGTCAAGGTTATTATACTCAGCAAAACTTTCAATCAACATCAATGGAGAAAACAAAACATTCCAGAACAAAACCAAATTCAAACAATATCTATCTACAAATCCAGGCCTATAGAAGTTCCTTGAAGGAAAATTTCAACACAAGGAAGATACCTGCACCAAAGAAAGGACAAGATATTAAGTATCTCATAACAAAGCCAAAAGGAGAGAATCACAAGGCTATAAAGCCACCTAAAAAAACAAACATATCAGGAACCAACAGTCATCTATCCTTAATATCTCTCAATATAAATGGACTCAAATCACATATAAAAAAATACAAGCTAACAGACTGGATATACAAACAAGATCCATCATTTTGCTGCATACAAGAAACTCACCTCAATAGCTAAGACAGACACTATCTCAGAGTAAAATGATGGGAAAAGGTCTTCCAAGCAAATGGTTCCAGGAAACAAGTTGGAGTTGCCATGCTCATATCCATTAAAATAGACTTTCAACCAAAAGTTATCTAGCCTGATGAAGAGACACTTCATATTCATCAAGGGTAAAATCCACTAAGAGAAAGTTTCAATTCTGAGCATCTATGCCCCAAATGCAAGAGTACCCACAATCATAAAAGAAACTTTACTAAAGCACAGAACACACATTGAATCCCAAACAGTAATAGCTGGAGACTTCAACACCCCACTCACACCAATGAGCAGGTCATTGAAACAGAGCCTAAACAGAGACACAGTGAAACCAAGGGAGGTTATGAATCAAATAGATTTGACAGATATCTACAGAACATTTCACCATAGAACAAAAGACTGCACCTTCTTCTCAGCACTTCATGGTTCCTTCTCCAAAATCGACCATATAATTGGTCACAAAACAACCCTCAACCAATACAAGATTGAAATAATCCCATGTTTTCTATCAGATCACCATGGCCTAAGGCTTGTATTCAATAACAACAAAAATATCAGAAAGCTCACATATACTTGGAAATTGAACAACTCTCTCCTCAATGATAATTTGGTTAGGAAAGAAATAAAGGAAGAAATTAAAGACTTCCTGGAATTTAATGAAAATTTTAACACATCATACCCAAAGTTATGGAACACAATGAAAGCAGTGCTAAAGGAAAGTTCACAGCACAAAGTGCCCTGGTAAAGAAACTTGAGAGATTTTATGGTAGCAACAGAAGAACACACCTGAGATCTCTAGAGCACAAGGAAGCAAACACACCCAAGAGGAGTAGATGGCAGGAAATAGTCAAACTCAAGACCAATGTCAACTAAATAGAAGCAAAGAGAACAATTTGAGGCCCCTGGTCCTGGAAAGGCTCAGTGCAGCAGTGTAGGGGAATACCAGAACAGGGAAACAGGACAAGGTGATTGGAGAACAGGGGGGAGGGAAGAGGGCTATGGGATGTTTAGGGAGGGGGGATCCAGGAAAAGGGATATCATTTGAAATGATATATCAAATAAAAATAATAAAGCAAAAAAATCTTTAAAAATGGAAGTGGGAGCTAACAACAACAACAAAAAAAAAAGAATTAGCAAAGCCAAAAGTTGTTTCTTTGAGAGAATCAAATATATATATATATATATATATATATACATATATATATATATATATATATATATCCCTAGCCAAATAAACTAAAGGGATAAGAGGTAGTATCCAAATTAACAAAATCAGAAACGAAAAGGGAGAGATAACTGAGGAAATTCAAAAAATCATCAGACCCTACCACAAAAGACTATACTCAACAAAACTGGAAAATCTAGATGAAATGAATGGTTTTCTAGACATATGCCACATACCAAAGAGAAATCAAGAGCAAGTGAACTATCTAAACAGGCTCATATCCCATATGGAAATAGAAGTCATTAAAAACCTCCGAACCAAAAAAATGGCCAGGGCCAAATTGATTTAGTGCAGAATTCTACCAGACAGACCTTCAAAGAAGATATAATACCAATATTCCTCAAACTATTCCATAAAGAGAAGGAACACTACTTAACTCATTCTATGAAGCCACAATTACTCTGATACCCAAACCACACAAGGACCCAAACACAAGAGGAACTGCAGACAAAACTCACTTATGAATATCAATGCAAAAATACTCAACAAAATTTTTGCAAACTAAATCTAAGAACATATCAAAACCACCATTCACCATGATCAAGTAGGATTCAAGTAGCCATCATCCCCATGGATGCAAGGTTGGTTCAATATGTGAAAAGCCATCAACATAATCCACTATATAAACAAACTCAAAGAAAAAATTCACAGGATTATCTCCTTAGATGCAGAAAAAGCTTTTGACAAAATACAACACCCCTTCATGTGTAAAATTATTGGCGGTATTAGGAATTGAGGCCCCATACCTAAGCATAATAAAAGCAATTCACTGCAAACCAACAGGCAATATTAAATTCAATTGAGACAGTGTTGAAGCAATTCCACTAAAATCAGGGACAAGACAAGGATGCCCACTCTCCCCAAATCTATTCAATATAGTACTTGAAATGCAAGCTAGAACTTTATAAGAAAATGAACAGAGATGAAGAGGATACAAGTTGAAAAAGAAAAAATAAACGTGGCACTATTTGTAGATGATATGATAGTATAGACAAGCAACCAAAAATATTCTACCAGAGGACTTCTGCAATTGGTAAACAACTTCAGCAAAGTGACTGGATATAAAATTAACTCAAATAAATCAGTAGCCTTCCTTTATACAAATGGTAACAAGAATGAGAAAGAAATTAGGGAAACAACTCACTCCAAAATAGCCACAAATAATATAAAATATCTTGGGGTAACTCTAGCCAAACTAGTGAAAGATCTGTATGACAATAACTTCAAGTCTCTCGAGAAAGAAATCAAGCAAGATCTCAGAAAATTTAGAGATCTCCCATGCCCATGGATTGACAGAATTAACATAGCAAAAAATGGTCATCCTACAAAGAACAATCTACAGATTCAATGCAATCCCCATCAAAATCCCAACACTATTCTTCAAAGATATGGAATAAACAATTCTCAAATTCATCTGGGGAGGCAAAAACCCAGAATAGTGAAAACAATTCTTAGCAATAAAAGATCAGCTGGGGG
The DNA here is from genome assembly GCF_947179515.1 of Apodemus sylvaticus. Taxonomy (NCBI): domain Eukaryota; kingdom Metazoa; phylum Chordata; class Mammalia; order Rodentia; family Muridae; genus Apodemus; species Apodemus sylvaticus. The sequence goes on along the minus strand of NC_067475.1, from coordinate 50,560,443 downwards.
AATTGTCATCTTTAACTTCAAGTTTTAGAACAGAGCAATAGTTAAAAAAAATTTCATGGTATTTGTACAGAGACAGACACTTTGATCAATGAAATAGAATTGAAGAACCACAAATAAAACCACATACTTATGGACACTTGATTGTTGACAAAGAAGCCAAAAATATATAATGGGAAAAAGAAATCATTTTCAATAACTTGTTGTGTTCTAATTGGCTGTCTGTATTTAGAAAAATAAAAATAGACCCATATTTGTCACCTAGCACAAAGCTCAAGTCCGAGTGAATCAAGAACCTCAACATAAAACCAGATAAACTAAATCTAATAGAAAAGAAAGTGGGAAAGAGCCTTAAACTCATTGACACAGGGGAAAATTTCCTAAACAGACCTTCAATGGTTCATCTCTAAGATCACGAATTGATAAATGGGACCGCATAAAACTGGAAAGTCTCTGTAAGGCAAAGGACATAGTCAATAAGACAATGAGCCACCTACAGATTGGGAAAAAAATTTTCAGTAACCCCACATCTGATAGAGGGTTAACATCCAAAATATATAAAGAACTCAAGAAGATAACTGCCAAAAAACAAAACAACCCAAACAAATAATAGAGTATAGAACTAAAGAGAGAATTCCCAACTGAGGAACCACAAATCGCTAAGAAGCACCTCAAGAAATGTTCATAGTCCTTAGTCATCAGGGAAATGCAAATCAAAATGATCCTGAGATTCCACTTGGTATTAGGTGTGGGAAAAGGACCTAAGGCCTGAGGGCCAGCAGAAAGAACGGAAACAAGCAACTTTCAGAGGAAGGAGTTTTGGGAGATCCTCCAAAATGTACCAGAGACCTGGGAGGTGAAAGATGATAAGGACTCGAAGGTCGGGACCTTCGACGAAATGCTCTGCTGTGGCAAGAGGGGAACTTTAGTGCCCACCTCAAGCAGAAAGAAGGGGCATCAAGTGAGGGATGGGGTTTCTGTCCCACAGTCAAAATTCTCATCCATAATTGTTCCTGTCTGAAAGAACTTCAGGGATCAAAATGGAGAGGAGCCTAAGGAATAGAAGGTCAAGTTTCAGGCCCAAAGTGGGATCTAGCTCAAGGGGATGCCCCAAGGCCTCACACTATTACTGAGCCTATGTAGTGTTCATAAAGAGGGACTTACCATGACTGTGCTCTGAAAGACCCAACACCAGCTGAAAGATTCAGATGCAAATATTTGCACCTAACCAGTGGACAGAAGTTGTTGACACCTGTTGTTGAATTAGGGAAAATCTGGAAGAAGCTGAGGAGTAGGGTGACCCTGTAGGAGGACCAGCAGTCTCAATTAACCTAGAACCCTCAAATGCTGGACTACCAACCAAGAAGCATACACTAGCTGTTGTTATGTAGTCCCCAACATATATGCAGCAGAGGACTGTTGGGTCTGGGTTCAGTCAACGCAGATTTATCTGACCCTCAAGAGACTGGAGGCCCCAGGGAGTTAAGAGGTCTAGTTGAGTGGGGTGTGGAGCTAGGGGTGGGCACATCCTTGTGGAGACAGGTGAGATGAGTATATATGGCATGTGGAACAGTTTTAGAGTAGACCAGGAGAGGAAATAAATCTGGAGAGTAAAAAGCTATATAAATAAAAGTTTATAAATAATTTCTTGTGGGAAGGAGTTACTTTTTGTCCCTGGTCATGATTTCTCAAAGGAACACTTGCTTTTCTCAGCAATCATAGGAGAAGAAGCATTTCCAGTACAACATTATACATTTTTTCCATAGTAGTTCATTACCTAATAAACATTTGCACATATGTAAGCATTCATTTATCTCATCATTCTCTCAGAAGAAATAAATTATTTTTAATAGCTTAATACTATTTTTCCTATTAGACCTGAATTATCTTCAATATCCTTTAAAACTAAGTATCTATTTACACACTTTAATACATAAGGTATTGGGTTTCTACCTCATTTGAACTGTTTAAATGATTCTGATTTCCTTCTCTTTGGTCATACACACCATTGTCATTCATAGTTTTCCTAACTTTTAAAAACTGTTCTAACTCCTCCACTGCTGGTGGGGTTGCAAATTGGTACAACAACTCTGGAAATCAGTCTGGCAGTTCCTCAGAAAACTGGGCATGTCACTTCCAAAAGATCCTACTATACCATTCTTGGGCATATACCCAGAGGACTCCCCAGCATGTAATAAGGATATATGCTCCACTATGTTCATAGCAGCCCTATTTATAATAGCCAGAAGCTGGAAAGAACACAGGTATCCCTCAATGGAAGAATGGATGCAAAAAATGTGGTATATACACAATGGAGTACTATTCAGCCATTAGAAACAATGAATTCATGAAATTCTTAGGCAAATGGATGGAGCTGGAGAACATCATATTAAGTGAGGTAACCCAGTCTCAAAAGGTGAATCATGGTATGCACTCACTAATAAGTGGATATTAGCCTGGAAAACTGTAATACCCAAAACATAATCCACACATCAAATGAGGTACAAGAAGAATGGAGGATTGGCCCCTGGTTCTGGAAAGACTCACTGTAGCAGTAAAAGGCAAAACCAGAACAGGGAAGTGGGAAGGGGTGGGTGAGAGAACAGGGGGAGGGAGAGGGGCTTATGTGACTTTTGGGAAGTGGGGGGCCAGAAAAGGGGAAATCATTTGAAATGGAAATAAAAAATATATCGAATAAAATAAAAAAAAATAAAAACTGTTCTACCTTACTGGAGCTTGAATTTTTATTTTACAAAAGTTCAATGAGATAGACAATATTGATATTAGAAAAACTTCCAAGATAAGTATCTAATGAACAATAACCATATTGTTATACCACTTGTATTTAACCATAGTACTCAAATCCATGTTTATAAAAAGTTAGGGTTTAAATATAGGTATGTTTAGTTTTAAACCTGTTTTCTCATTTTTGCACTCATTAAACTGATTTTATCTTCTGCACTTAAACTCATAGTGTTAACCTAAAGCTTACTTACTCAATTAAGTTCAGTGTAATGTAGGATTAGCTTATAGTTTAAGTTAGATGTACAAAAGTATCAGTGTGGTATATGATAAAAACATAAAATTGTAAGGTCAGTCAAACTTGATTCAGAGTTTTCTATTTAAGCCCTCTTTTCTGCTTCTAAAACTGAATATCACAGACTATGTAAATACTAAAGAAGTTTACCTAGATCATTGTTCTAGAGCTGTGAATTACAAAGACAGTTACCAGCATCTACTTAATGTCTAGGGAAGAATTTCCTGTTAGCACATTTGGAAGACACCAGTGACAAATAGGAATGAGTATTGCAGGGAAAGTTTCTTTCTTCTAAAAAAAGCCACTAACATAATCACATGGACCTATCCTTCATAGCTTCATTTAATCCTCATCCTCCCAAAGCCTTTGTGTTCAAATAAAATTAACTTATATCTTTGGAAGACGTAGATTCTGAAAGAGATACCTACCTAGATTATGACAATATCTGTACAATACAATTCAGTACAATAATAAATGTAATATTTTCTCCAAAAGTCAGTGCTCTCATTTATAAGTTGAGAGTATGACTAACTATACTTCCCTAATTAAATTGTTTGTATATTAAATGGAATTCAAATAGGGTACCAGACTGATTGTTGGAGGATATCTTTTGTAAGAAAACACGTGTAGCAGGATTTTCCCTATCCAATTACATTAAAATATTAGTGCAACAGGAGGCCTGTGATTAGACAGGAAAAAGGGAGGCAGCATAAAGAGTTGCAGAGATAGGGAGCATCTCAGGAGAGGCGAATCCAAGATGGGGGCAGATAAATAGGAAGAAGATCTTGATCTCCATGGTTTTAAATAGTCACAGTTATGAATATTATATAGGGATGGAATAATTGGGTAACTTGTCTGATCTAGGTGGGTAGCTTGTACCATTATCAATTGACTTTTAAATTATCGTGTGGACTTCTTGTGATTTGAGAATTTATTGATATATAAACCTGACTTGATAATTATAAGCTTCTTTATGTTTCTATCTGGTTGCTGGGTGTTGTGGTGGGGCTGGCATGGCAGCAAAGGTAACTCAAGAGGTCCAGCCCCAACAGAGTGTTGGCAGACCCAGAGTAGCTAGATGGATCGCAAGAAGTTGGCAGATCATTTTTTTTTAATATTTCTCACAACAAACTTACACTTTATGCATGAGCAATAGACATGTGGTGAGAGAGGCATTATCAGGGCTGACTGCTGACTGGATACATTTGGTTGATGACTAGAGATAACAGAATTTAGAAAACTGTATAATGAAGTCCTTATAGAATTTAATGGACTGTCTTTTAAATGTTTTGAGCAAATGCCAACGCATGGGCATTACAGTGAGAATGAATTCTAATTATTTGGATTTTCAGTTCAGTGTTACTTTTTTGTCTAAAGAAATTGTCCACAGGGCCACTCAACAAAGAACATAGCCCCTTTCTTAACTGAGTAATAACAGGATAAGTCTAAGCAGGACCGGTCATGAGCTGCTGGACTCTAATAGTTGGCTGAATACATTAAGGCTAAAGAACTTTTGGACTGTCAGAAAATACAAATCTCTACGTCTATTTACTATAATGGTGGACAGTGTCTTTGTGTTAGTTTTCTGCTGAGTGTGAAGGTTCACAACAGTGGAATGATGCAGAAATTTCCCCATCCCGTTTCTGCTGCCATGTAAAACAACTCAACTGCATGGATTAATTTTCTCTATGAATGACAGCTTCAACTGAGAGGAAAGTTAAATATCTTATATCATCAAATAAAGATTGTGTACTAAACCAGGAACTTTTAATGAGATTTTACTATGGATATTATTGTATTGCTTGTGATATGGAATAGTTTGTTTCTAGAGCATCTGTCAAGTTTAGCACTTATGCTGATGAAAATCAATTATAGCAAGAGCTTCAAACACCAAGGAATACAAGGCTGCTATTCAGACAGATAGTATTTTCAATTAATTTAGTTATATCAATGGGATGTGTTTATTTTCAGCAAATTTTCCTAATATGATGAAAGTGAAGCTCAAAATTTACTGAAATATATTACCAAAAGTAATGAGAATTATGTAGTAATTTAATTTCAAGCATATTAGTTATTAATGTATTTGGTTTCTACAAACAATTCTGAATATCAGTGAAAATTATTAAAGTAGAATTAATCAAATAAAATTACTTCAGCATATCGTGTGATTTTAAGAAGGATCAGTTCAGCAACACTGAATATCTGAATAATAATTTTTTAATCCATCTACAAGCTAGTTTAATTGAGAAACTAGAAAATACAAATGTACACACAAGACTGTTTGAATACAAACACACTGTAAATTCTGTGAAGAATGAGTCCTGGTTGGTAATTGAAGGGTGAGGAACAGCACAAAGGAGGGTATCACAGAGATTGGCAACCCAGGCCTACATATACTAATTATAAAATCTTAAGGATTTCTGAACTACTAGTGAAAACCAAACACCTTAGAGACTAAGAAGAAAGCCAGCAGAAGACAGAAATGCCATGATATGTTCACCACCAGAGTCAAAGTTGGAAAGTTGAGATGTCTATCAGAACAACTGTTTATATCAGGGGGCATTTTATTTTTCCTCCCTGGAAATAACCTAAATTATAAACATTCATGCATGTCAAGGTTTTAGCTATAAATATATATCATGAATGTTCATAAACATTATAAAAATATGTATGTTTTTAATGAAGATCACAACAAATTTTATACACCAGAAGTTGCTCTGGGTGCCTAGCTTGTATCTCATTAATATACAAACAAGCACTCATATTCAGGGAATCATGGAGTTCATCTGGTCTAACTGCCTTTATATGCATGAATCGTAAGGTTCTAATGTTTGAGTCCAAGGCTGCTGAGGGGCTGTATGAATTTTGGTTTTTGAAAAAGCAATAGACTCCCTCATGCTGTGAAGTAATCAGTTCACCTCTCTTTTTCTGTGATCCTCAGAAGTCGGTTAGTATGTACAAGTTTGTCACAACAATTAGTATTAGATATTCATCTTGTGTGCTCTGTGTAACTTGCAACTGCCATTATCTCCTGGTTATCCTCATTAAATTTTGTTTTGTTAAGTGTATTTTAAAAGTGTGATTGCTTGGAATAAACTTGTCTCAACCTCAGTTTTGCTGAGACCCCACTAATCTGTCATGGTTTAATAGTTCCCACTGACCATAACAAGTGACCCTTGGTTCTGTAAGTAAGCACTGGCCCTTACACTCATATATTCCTTTTTTTCTCTTTTCCAGAACTTACATATAGCTCTTTGTCCATTGTAACTCGGACTGGATAATATTAAATAAAAGATGTGGAGTAATGACATTGCTTAAATATTATGCTTATCTTTTTAAATCTTCTATATCCTGAAAGTTTGACTGGTCATGATTAGTCTTATTAACTTCATTTCCTTGTTCTGAAGAAATATATTGATTAGAGTGGGTAGAACTTATATCTTCATTTTTTTACTATTTTTTGTTTTTCTGTTTTCCTTTTTTAAAATTTATTTTTTACGCTTCATATTTTATGGGTCCACCCTCCAACTATTCTACATCCTATACCTACTCCCCAACCCTGACTCCACATGGATGTCCCACCCACCACCCCACTTGACCTCTAAACTTCCTGGGGACACTTGAGGGTTAGGTGTTCATCATCTCTGAATGAGCACAGACCTGGCAGTCCTCTACTATATGTGCATTTGGAGCCTTATGTCAGCTGGTGTATACTGCCTGTTTGGTGGTCCAGATTAATTGAGACTGCTGGTCCTCCTGCAGGGTTGCCCTCTACTCACCTTCTTTCATTGTTCCCTAGTTCAAGAACAGGAGTCAGCTGCTTCTGTCCATTTGTTGGGTACAAATATCTGCATCTGACTCGTTCAGCTGCTTGTTGGGTCTTCTGGAGTGCAGTCATGCTAGGTCCCTTTTTGTGAGTACTCCATAGCCTCAGTAATAGTGCCAGGCCTTGGGACCTCCCCTTGAGATGGATCCCACTTTGGGCCTGTCACTGGACCATCTTTTCTTCAGGCTTCTCTCCATTTCAATACCTGTAATTCTTTCAGACAGGAACAATTATGGGTCAGAGGTGTGGCTGTGGGATGGTCTCCTTCTCCTTCATTAGATGCCCTGTCTTACTGTTGGAAGTTGGCTCTATAAGTTCCCTCCCCCAACTACAGTCGGGCATTTCATCTAAGGTCCCTCCCTTTTAGTCCTGATAGTCTCTCACCTCCCAGATCTCTGGTTCATTCTTGATAGTCCCCCAATCTCCTATCTCCTGAGGTTGCCTGTTTCCCTTCTTTCTGCTGGCCTTCAGGGCTTCAGTCCTTTTCCCTTACCTAATACCAGATCAGGTTTCCCATTCCCACCCCCACTCCCCTAACTCTTCCACTTTCCCTCCCAGGTTCCAGGTGATTGCTTTCTTTTCCCTCCCAAGTGGGGCTGAGGAGTCTTCATTTGAGCACTTTAATTTGCTGACCATTTTGAGTTTTGTGGCTATTATCCACTTATTAGTGAGTACACAGCATGCATGTCTCTTTGGTCTGAATTACCTCATTCAGGATGATATTTTCTAGTTCCATCAATTTTTCTGCAAAACTTAGGATGTCCTAGTTCTTAATAGCTGAGTAGTATGCCATTATATAAATGAGCCAAATTGTCTGTATCCATTCTTCTGTCATGGGACATCTAGGTTGTTTCCAGCTTCTGGCTATGACATATAAGGCAGCTATGAGTATAGTGGAACACGTGCCCCTGTGACATGGTAGCGCATATTTTAGGTATATTCCCAAGAGTGGGTCTTCAGTAGATCTATTTCCAGTTTTCTTAGGAACCTCCAGATTGATTTCCCAAGTGGTTGTACCAGTTTGCAATCCCCATGGCTATCGAAGATCTGTTCAAATAGACACTCTTCTGAGCATTCTATGTATAATGAACTCTAATATCACTGGAGTTCTATATGCATGAGAAAAGATTATGAAGAAATAATTATTAAGTTCATGAGGGCAATGTTAAGAGTGATTTCAGAGGGAGATGTATTTAAAATGTTGTAAAATATTTGCTAAGGTTGTTTCTCCCACATCAATCAGTTTTCTATACTATAAGTAAAACACAAAAGTAAGTCAACAAAGGGGAAATGATTCTTTTGGTAAACATTCTCGTATGTTTCTAACAAGGCCCACTAGGCTTCTGTGTATCATAAAGAAGTGGTGGGTGGTATAATATGATAAAATAAAGCTGCTTGCCTCATGGAGATGACGGAACAAAAAAGTGACAAAAGTGAGTTATTAGGGACAAACCTGTAATTCCACGTTACACATCCAATGAGTTTTTTCTTTCAGCTGTGTTCCACAAGTCAACAATGCCATCATGGTTTGAATCCATCAAGAGGTTCATCCATTGATTAAACTAGTGTCCTGTCACTAATTACCCATGAAGAGTACATATATCACTTTAGGACAATATTTCAGCATATAAACCTGTTGGAGGGCACTTCATTTTCAAACAATAGCTGTGATACTCAACATCTCTATTGTCTTATTTTGATTTATTTAAGACACCATATCTCAAAAGACAGTTTATATAACATTTCTGAATCTTTTTCTTGAATAAAATATTTCAAGTGATATTCATAATATTTTCATTTCGATGTATAAACTTTATATTTATATTACATAGCTGTGTCTACAGGTTGGATTCATTTACATCCTTTAGTTGTTTGTGGTTATCTGTGGCTTTTATTCACAATGCTAGTATGTATTGCCTTTTTCAGTTACGCAGTTATACAATCTGTATCTCATTCATTCTTCTTAGAAAATTAACTATAATGCTTAAGTTGTTCTTCAATTTTCTTTATCCCAGCAAACGAATATTAGCTAGTAGTTATTACAATAAACAAAAATCCTAAGTATCAAGTTACCTTATTATTCAGTACATTTTAATAATAGGTTCTTTATTCCTTAGTTTGATTAGTATTGAAATTTAAAATTCAGTTTATAAAGAAGGAAACTGTGCTTATCCAGAAGTCTTCTTGAACCTATACTACCCTTCAGTGTTATTGAATGGCTTCTGGAGATAGAACTTTGTCTCACTCACCTTTCTATATGAAACAGCTCTCAAAACACTAATATGTGTTATTTATTTCTCAGACTTTTTAGAAAGGTTCTGTATAAGCACAAAAATGGAAGGCCTAAAATCATGAAAGAACTGTGATTGATGATGTGCAGTTTTCCATTACAACCTAGGCAAGATCCTTTAAACTATACATGGTCAGCTTTTGAAGCTCTGCTGTCCTGGATTGTGGAAGGATTATTTTCCACTTTTTTAAAGTCTATATTCAAAAGATGTCTGTATTGACTCTTCCTAGCCTTCTTCTATAAATCCAACATAATTTTAGACCTTGGAAAATACCTTGTTTGTCTATGAGAGCAAATGCAGACTGTCTATGTAAGCCTCAATTCCAAATAAGTAGACAATACAAACATTTTCAGATCTATGCACATCCATGCAGTCAGTATAAGCACAGAGAATCAGAGAAAGCAAAAACTTCTCTGACTTCCAAATCTAGCAAATTGCCCAATAGTGCTATTTTAAAGTTTCCAGTTCTACTGACATTGAGGTCACTGAGCCATCTGTACTCAAACTGAGAACTTTTAATCCTAGCATTTTATTGCAAGGTGAAATAAAAAAGTGTAGGAAATACTTTAGGCATAATTTCAACATACATACATTTAAAGCATTTATTCAAAGCTTGTTGCTATGATTAATATATGTTGGTAAGCTCAGATGTCTGCAGTAGTTGAATATAAAGAAAAACACACATTTGGTTTCCTCATATCTCAGTTCCTAATGAATATAGTACTTTGAAATGTGTGAATTCAAGTGCTGTTGCTGATATCAAATTTCTAAAGCAATCCTTGTGCTCTGATGAGAGCATGGACCTCTGGAATATGCTTTTGTCCTCTGGATATATCCCACATCCTATGTCATGGGAACCTCAAGTACACAGATGTTGAACCATTTAAGCTGCTCTGAGCCTATCCTATCTAATCCTGCAATTGATTTAATCATCTGCGGGCACACACAGGTCTCCAGACGACACAGCTAAGAAAGATAAAAAGACAAGGTGAACTTGTGTCTGCCCTCTCATTAAATTTTGCAAGCGACTATGTTTAAGCTTCTATTTTATAGACCACTTAGGCAACTATTAACCTTTAAAAGTGCATGAACATTTTTGTTTCAGACTTTAGAGAAGATATAGACTAAAAATAGAAATAAGTGGTGGTTTGAAGTTCTAACTTGCAAATTGATATTCTAATATTCAAAACATGTTATTTCTACTATCCTATTAGTGAAATATTCTGAAATGATCTAGCCATTTGGATTTTCTTTTGAAACTAGATTTGTCTTTTGCTGGTACAAATTCTAGTATGAGGGTCATAAGTATGAACAAGATTGCTAAAATACACTGAAAGGAAAGTTACTGACAGTCTATAGCTTTTAAATTGAAACATAATGAAGAATTAAATGAATAGACAAGAGATTCATTTAAGAGCAGTATAATTTAATCTATTTGCCTTATAAAGATCATAATTAAATGCATTTTATAAGAGTCTTTAAATATTCATGTTCTAATTTCATTTATTGTATTGGATATTTTATGTATTTACATTTCAAATGTCATTCTCTTTTCCCTCTGGAACTCACCTCTCCCATACGCACAAGACCAGAAAGCCGCTCTTAGTATTTTACATACAAAATGTTTGGCTCTATTTCTTAGAAATACACACAGAAAGAAATGAAGATTTGATCATCACTTTATGAATCTGTCATTTTACAATATCGACATTGTCAGAAATAGGAGCATTTCATTCAAATCCAAATTTCAGTAGCAGGAAATAAATATCAAAACATCATCACTGCCCTTAATCCAAAATCTCTACACCTTCTAAAACTCCCTCCCAGCCTCACCCACATAGCCAGCCCCACTCCTGAGAGTCGTTTGTTTCACTGCTGCTGCCTCCAATACATGCATACATACATACATACATACATACATACATACATACATACATACATACCAGTGTCCGGTGGCCTTCTAGAAGGCTGGGTCGGCAGGCTTAAACAGCTGAAGAGTGACCAACCGTGCCAAGGGTTCTGCAAATCTGTCCCACTTCCCTTTTCTACCACACAAACTTCTTCAAGAATCTGGTCTTTCAACAGGAGAGACAGCTTTTCCAAAAAATAATCCTTACAAAGGAGAGGGGGGTTAGTTCTGATTACTCCAATCTGTTCTTCTTGTCAAAGCAGAGTGGTTCAGAGCCACAGAATCCACCAAACAAAGGTGAAGGGGGAATGGGAGGAGAGTTTAGCAGAGCAGGCGTCCTCCAGGCACATGCTCTGAGGCCTGGGGGAGTTGGTAGGGTGGGCAGGACGTGATGTACTCAAGAGGTCTGGCTGTTTGGCTCTCCTGAACAGAAAGACTAAGTTAGGGTGGTTTGGTTTAAAATTTTCTGGTGAGGACAGGAACGCTTGAAGAGAATACATTTAAAAATAGTGGACATAGGGAAGTGGATGAGAACTTCTATGCAAAAAAAAAAAATTAATAAAGAGAAAAGGAAAATAGTCTTCTCCATGGTTCTGAGGGTTCTAATGATGAACTGAAATAGGATGCGATGGCAGAGTCAACAGTTTTGTTACTGGACTTCATGACATGGCTTCGCTGGCTTCAGTCCGGAGGTTCTTCCTGCTCTGGGGCTCTTCAGGTTTAGACTCTGAGCTGGAGTCTGAACCCCCATCGAAAGCAGAGATCGAGCCGCTCTTGGTGTTGGTGTAGAGGCAGTTGTAGAAGGGGTAGTTGGCCTGCAGTTGGGCCCTTGATCTTGCCTTCTCCAGTGCACTGACTTGTTGCTCCAGAAGAACATTCTGTTGCTTGAGGTCATCAGCGTCTTGCTGGTATGTACAATTTTTCCTTCGCATATGCTGGATATACTCTGTTGCTTTTTCTAGGATTTGGGTCCGGGATGACTTCTCTCCTTGGGGTGATGGTACTGAGTCCCACAACCTTTTTTTTTTTTAGAAGACAAAACCAATTTTTAAATTTTAAAAAACAGTTTAAATAATTTAGTGTTTTAAAATCTAATACCAAATATATTATTTTTTAATTTATTTGATATATTTTTTATTTACACTTCAAATGATTTCACCTTTTCTGGCTCTCCACTCCCCAAAAGTCCCATAAACCCCCTTCCCTCCCCCTGTTTCCCCATCCACCCCTTCCCACTTCCCTGTTCTGGTATTCCCCTATACTGCTGCACTGAGCCTTTCCAGAACCAGGGGCCACTCCTCCGTTCTTCTTGGACATCATTTAATATGTGGATTATGTCTTGGGTATTCCACGTTTCTAGGCTAATATCCAATTATCAGTGAGTGATGAATGATCTTTTGAGACTGGGTTGACTCACTTAGTATGATGCTCTCCAGCTCCATCCATTTGTCTAAGAATTTCATGAATTCATTGTTTCTGATGGCTGAATAGTACTACATTGTGTAAATATACAAGTCCCGCAAACCTTGATGTGGTCCCTACGTTTTTGTTCCAGAGCATTATGGTGAGCATGCTTGTCAGAGCTCTCCACCTGAATGTCATCTTCATCTCTGATTTCCTAAAGCCCAGGGAGCAGCCACTGCAGGGGCAGCGGGGAGGGGGTGTTGGAGGGAAGGGGAAAGTGATGGACAACAAGTAGAGTGCCCCCATGCACACACTCAATCACTCACTCAATCACTCACATACACTCACACACACAAACACGGGCGACCTCCAATTTCTTTATGAAGGAACCTAGTGTCATAAACTCATCAGTCTTATGAACTCGCTTATCACTGCTTTCATTGTGTTCCATAAGTTTTGTTTTGTTTTGTTTTCATTGAATTCTAGAAAGTCGTTGATTTCTTTCTTTCTTCGTTGACCCAGTGGTCATGAGTGGAGAGCTGTTTCATTTCCATGAGTCTGTAGTCTTTCTGTTATTTCTGTTTGCTGTTGAAGTCCAAACTGATATGATAATATGCCATGGAGTATTTCTTTTTTTAATATTTTTATTTTCTATATTCTTTGTTTACATTCCAAATGATTTCCCCTTTCCCGGATCCCCCCTCCCCATATGTCCCATAAACCTTCTTCTCTCCATCCCTTCTCCAATCACCTCCCTCCTTTTTCTCTGTCCTTATATTCCCTTCCCATGTTAGATCAATCCTTTCCAGGATCAGGACCCTCTCCACACTTCTTCATGGGAGTCATTTGTTATGCAATTTGTGCCTTGGGTATTCAGAGCTTCTGGGCTAATTAATATCTACTTATCAGAGATTGCATTCCATGCATATTCTTTTGTGATTGGGTTACCTCACTTAGGATGATATTTTCCAGATCAAACCATTTGCCTAAAAATTTTGTGAATTCATTGTTTCTAATTGCTGAGTAGTATTCCATTGTGTAAATATACCACATTTTCTGTATCCATTCCTCCTTTGAGGGGCATCTGGGTTCTTTCCAGCTTATGGCTATTATAAATAAGCCTGCTATGAACATAATGGAGCATGTGTCTTTATTGCATGCCAGGGAATCCTTTGGATATATGCCCAGGAGAGTTATAGCAGGGTCCTCTGGAAGTCTCATGTCCAGTTTTCTGAGGAACCTCCAGACTGATTTCCACAGTGGTTGTACCATCTTACAGTCCCACCAGCAGTGGAGGAGTGTTCCTCTTTCTCCACATGCCATGGAGTATTTCAATCTTCTTGTATCTGTTGATTGCTTGGTTGCTTTGTGACCGAATACATGGTCTATTTTGAAGAAGGTTTTATGAAGTTCTAAGAAGAAAGTATATTCTTTTGTGTTTGGGTGAAATAGTGTGTAGGTATCTGTTAGGTCTATTTGATTAATAACTTCTTTTAATTTCATTATTTTTCTGTTTAGTTTATGTTTATATGACCTATTTGTTGGTGAGAGTGGTGTGTTGAAGTCTCCCACTATTAATGTGTGGCATTGAATGTGTGATTTATGCTTTAGTATTGTTTCTTTTAAAAATGTAGGTTCTGCATTTAAGGCCTATATACTCAAAATTGAGATGTTATCCTGGTGGATTTTCCCACCTCCTTTGATTATTTAAGTTGAATGCCTATTTTATTAGACATTTGAGTGGCTGCTCCAGTTTGTCTCTAGGATCCCTTTGCTTAAAAATACCCTTTTTTCAGCTTTTAACCATAAGGCTGGGTCTATTTTTATTTCTGAGATGCACTTCTAGTAAACATCAAAGTGACAAATCCCATTTATGTATTCATTCTGCTAGCCTTTATTTTATTGGTGATTGGTATATTAAGTCTACAGATGTTGACAGATATTAATGGCAAATGGTTGTTAGCCCCTGTTATTTTGATGTTGGTAGTGACAGTGTGTGTGTGTGGGGGGGCGTGTTTCTCTTCTTTTGGTTTTGCTGGTATGAAATTATTCATTACTTATGTTTTGGGGTTTTTTGTTTTGGTCTTTTGGGGTACTTTTTAGGTTTGTTTTGTTTGTTTGTTTGTTTGTTTGCTTTTTGATGTAGCTACCCTCCTTGCATTGGAGTTTTTCTTCTAGTATCCTCTGTAGAGCTGGATTGGTGGAAAGATACTCTTTTTTTTATAGTGTTTGAATCTAAATTCTTTTTTTAATATTTTTTATTTTCTATATTCTTTGTTTACATTCCAAATGATTTCCCCTTTCCTGGATCCCCCCTCCCCATATGTCCTATAAACCTTCTTCTCTCCATCCCTTCTCCAATCACCTCCCTCCTTTTTCTCTGTCCTTATATTCCCCTCCAATGCTAGATCAATCCTTTCCAGGGTCAGGACCCTCTCCATACTTCTTCATGGGTGTCATTTGTTATGCGATTTGTGCCTTGGGTATTCAGGGCTTCTGGGCTAATTAATATCCACTTATCAGAGATTGCATTCCATGTGTATTCTTTTGTGATTGGGTTACCTCACTTAGGATGATATTTTCCAGATCAAGCTATTTGTCTAAAAATTTTGTGAATTCATTGTTTCTAATTGCTGAGTAGTATTCCATTGTGTAAAAATATACCACATTTTCTGTATCCATTCCTCCTTTGAGGGGCATCTGGGTTCTTTCCAGCTTTT
Source organism: Apodemus sylvaticus (assembly GCF_947179515.1). Lineage (NCBI taxonomy): Eukaryota > Metazoa > Chordata > Mammalia > Rodentia > Muridae > Apodemus > Apodemus sylvaticus. The sequence goes on along the minus strand of NC_067475.1, from coordinate 50,545,259 downwards.
GGCTATTATAAATAAGGCTGCTATGAACATAATGGAGCATGTGTCTTTATTGCATGCCAGGGAATCCTTTGGGTATATGGCCAGGAGAGGTATAGCAGGGTCCTCTGGAAGTGTCATGTCCAGTTATCTGAGGAACTGCCAGACAGATTTCCAAAGTGGTTGTACCATCTTACAGCCCCATCAACAGTGGAGGAGTGTTCCTCTTTCTCCACATCCTCGCCAACACCTGCTGTCTCTTGAGTTTTTGACCTTAGCAATTCTGACTGGTGTAAGGTGAAATCTCAGGGTTGTTTTGATTTGCATTTCCCTAATGACTAATGATGTTGAACACTTCTTAAGGTGCCTCTAAGCCATCCAAATTTCTTCAGGTGAAAATTCTTTGTTTAGATCTGTACCCCTTTTTAATAGGGTTATTTGGTTCCCTGGGGTCTAACGTCTTGAGTTCTTTGTATATATTGGATGTTAGCCCTCTATCAGATGTAGGGTTCGTGAATATCCTTTCCCAATGTGATTGTTGCCGATTTGTCCTTTTGATGGTGTCCTTTGCTTTACAGAAACTTTGTAATTTTATGAGGTCCCATTTGTCAATTCTTGATCTTAGAGCATAAGCTATTGGTGATCTGTTCAGGAACTTTTCCCCTGTGCCTATGTCCTCAAGGGTCTTCCCCAGTTACTTTTCTATTAGTTACAGTGTTTCTGGTTTTACATGGAGGTCCTTGATCCACTTGGAGTGAAGTTTAGTACATGGAGATAAGAATGGATCAATTTGCATTCTTTTGCATGCTGATCTCCAATTGAACCAGCACCATTTGTTGAAAAGGCTATCTTTTTTTCCACTGGATGTTTTCGGCTTGGAAAGATACTCTTTAAATTTTTTTCCATGGCATATCTTTTTTACTCCATCTATGATGGTGGAAAGTTTTGCTGGGTATAGTGGTCTGGGATGATATCTGTGGTCTATTAAAGCCAGGTGCTGTGAAAGAGCTATATTATAATGTTGCCATATTACCCTGGCTAGTGTGTTAGGATAACCAGGTGCTGTTAAAGAGCTTTATTATAATGATGCCATATTACCCTGGCTAGTGTGTTAGGATAGCCAGGTGCTGTGAAAGAGCTATATTATAATGTTGCCATATCACTCTGGCTAGTGTGTTAGGATAGCCAGGTACTGTGAAAGAGCTATATTATAATAATGCCATATTACTCTGGCTAGTGTGTTAGGATAGCCAGGTGCTGTGAAAGAGCTATATTATAATAATGCCATATTACTCTGGCTAGTGTGTTAGGATAGCCAGGTGCTGTGAAAGGGCTATATTATAATAATGCCATGTTACCCTGGCTAGTGTGTTAGGATAGTCAGGTGCTGTGAAAGAGCTTTATTATAATGATGTCATGTTACCCTGGCTTTTGTTGACTTTGCTCTTCTGCTGTCCTATAGCCATCTAAGTATCTCTAGTGTTGGCTGTCCTGTTTGGCCCTGGTGATAGCTGGGCTCTGGGATTATAGGTATAGCTCATAGTCTCATATGGCAGCAGGTCCCTAGTTGTTCTGGGTGGCAGCTGGCCTCCAGGTAAGCAAGGATAGCTCTGTCCTGGGGACTGCAGTACAGATTCAAAATTGCACATAGAATTGTGGACCAAAAAATGAAGCACAGAGAAGACTGCCAAACTAAGTCTTAAATTATTTTAAAAAGTAGATAACCACAACAGCTTCTTGTTGAAATTTAAAAGAACTCATGTTTCTTTTGGGTTACAAAAATATTTTAGAAAATTTAAATTGTAGTACCATATGTCTAGTTTTATTTCAATTTTAGATCCTACTTTTTCGGTTAGTTAGTTAGGTTTTCTGGTGGTGGTGGTTGTTGTTGTTGTTGTTCTTCTTCTTCTTCTTCTTCTTCTTCTTCTTCTTCTTCTTCTTCTTCTTCTTCTTCTTCTTCTGCTTCTGCTTCTGCTTCTGCTTCTGCTTCTTCTTCTTCTTTTGTGTTTTTATTTGTTAATATTTGTTGATATTTTATTTTATTTTATCCTGTAAGACAAGAAAGTCAGAGCAAGGTAGGTTGTGAAGTAAAGCTTTCTCTCTGTGGAAAAATATAGCCTTAGAGCACAAATAAAATAAAATAAAATAAAATAAAATAAAATCATCTTTGTATAGTTTTATCCAAACCTTTTTATATGGCTGTAATTGTCTTTTAAAGTTCTTAGTACTTAACAGAGTACTTGCAGAAATAAATTGCTTAAAGAAAAACCATGAACTGCACTACAATCCACAACCTCCTCATATAGAATACAATACTTTAAACATGGCTTTATCCTCACTGCCTTTGCCTCAGTTTGATTTTAAAAATATATTTCTTCCTTATTCCAAAATATATAAATAGCTTCAGAGTATAACGGCAACTTTGAAAACTGTAGCCAACTGTGTTTTGTCTGCAAGAGTTCAAGTTTGTTACTTAAAAGAAAAGCGAGCTCTTAAAAGTTTTTTTTTTTTAATCTCTCATCAAAGTCTTTGGTGTGGTGCTTATCTCTAGTTTATTTAGAACACAGCACAGGATTATGGATCTCAGACAGGAAAAGACGGTTTTTTTTGAGACAGCTTTTGTTCATCACTATGGAATATTTGTTCCTTTCTTAGCGTCTAGAATAGTAAAGACATAAAATACAGGGCAAGATGTTCAATACTCAGTGCTGCTAAAAAATGAAACTGATATGTAGAGATTGAATTTAACATATACTTTAGAAAATTGGAGCACACTCATAAATATCCTTTGAAAATACATCTAAACAAAGTATACCTAGAATCATGCAGTAATTTTCAACATTTAGTGACCTCTCACATTTAAAATTCATACATTAAGACATATTATTAGAATACTTTTATAGTGACTATTTTATTGCAACGCATGTATATATAGGGGCAGGAGAGGTAGCTCAATGGTTAAGAGCGCTGACAGCTCTTCCAGAGATGAGTTCAATTCCCAGCAACCACATGGAGGCTCACTATCATCTGCAATGTGACCTGATGCCCTTTTGTAGTGTGTCTGAAGAAAGCTACAGTGTACTCATATGCATAAACAAACAAACAAATAAATCTTTTCAGGAAAGGTTGGTTAATCCTATGAAACAAAAGAAAACAAAATTATTAACTAACTTGCTTACTTATGCACTATCATCAGCTGATACATGTATCCATATAAACTCTGTTACAGCCAGTGAATACATACATACTATATTCTGTGTTAGTACTGAAAATAGCCATTCCTTCCCAGACATGTAGAACTTTGTCTATGTCTAGGTAATACTGGTTCTCTGTGTCTTCGTAGCTTGATGATCTTAGCTTCCATGAAATCACCAAGCAGTAACTTTGAATACTTATGCTGACAACCTCAGTAATGCAGTTTCTTAGTTAACAGTGGACACCTCCACTTTAGGTCTATTATCTATGTGATGTTGGGCTCATTTTAGTTATCTTACAGTTTCCATAGGGGATCAGATGCAGATATTTCTGGATTGAAAAAATGCCCAGGTGTTCAAGTCTTGCATAAAATATGGTAGCTTTTCCATGGTGTCTACTCACTTCCTTCTGTGTATTCTAGGTAAACTAAAAATTACCAAGCATATGTAATTCAATTTAAACATCATGTTCATAGTTATTATATAGTGGTGTTTAAAGATGGATGATGACAAAAGTAGCTTTACAAGTCATATATATATATATATATATATATATATATATATATATATATGTATATATATATACATATATATGCTTAAGATATACATTATCTTCAATGCACAATTGTTTGACTCACCATATGACCATATGTAGAACTCTGGTTATAGACAAACACCTATATTTTGCTTCTTGGTAGTTTGATTTTTTTAATTTATAAATGATATTTATGTGTGAATAGTTGAAATAATTAAATGACTATGTATATATTAAACTTTCCACACAGTAAAGGCTCAACAGATATTAATTATAATTAGTTTCTAAATTTTAAATGCTATGAACTTTTAGAATAAGGAACATAGTTATCATGCAGTATTGCAAGAGCTTTATATATTTTGTTAGATAACCCCTAAACATTCAAGTGTGATAAATATTTATTTTGACCAAAAATAAATGTGAATGAAGATTATAAAATGTCCAAGATCCTGCCATTAATAAATCATGGAAATTCTAACATCACAAGGATTCTTGGGTCATAGCTATGATACTGAAGAGTTAAATAAGTGGCATGTATACATTGCAGAACAGGATATCTCTACTGTTTATTTAGCAACATTCAAAAATATTTTTCTCACACTTGGTATTAAATGTGTGTATTTGTTGAAATAAATGTCTATTTTGAGGTTGCAAATGTAAATGACAGTATCTCTGAATCTCTTGCATTCATTCTTTAATTATGATCAAGCATAGTAATAAATGTAATTCAGGTTAGGGGACTTTGATACTATATGGATACTATCCATCCCAGTGCCTAAGACAGAGCAGTACAAGCACACATATCCATAAAGCTCTTTCAGTTTGGATAGTCACTACTTAGAAACTTCACTAATTTATTTAATTCCCAGAAATGTTCTGTGGCAATCCTAAACCTTGTTCTTAATCTGTATATCTATCCACTGAGACATACAAAATGTTACTTTAATTTTGTATATTTACTTGCTTGGTGGATACCTTGATAGTCATTTAGTAGCATTAAAAGCCATACAGTTGACTAGCAAATCTGCATGCTAAATACTGTAATACCCTGTTTTAACATTGTTAATGGAAAATACTTAACTTTAATGATGACATATATATAATGAATATAGACATGTAAAATGACTTCCATTTGGCTTTTATTTTTTAACATTTTGTTGTCTGTGAGCACAATAGTGGGAAAGTAAATATATATTCATATTTTATGTATTTCTATATGGAGATACACATCTATGACACTCACTACTTAAGGAATATACAAAAAACATATACATGTATGTGCCTATATAGACATATATATGCATATATATATATGCAAATATATTGAAACTAAACAGAGTTAGGATGCTCAAACCATTGATTTAAATATTTAAGGCCAGGTTAGGTTGATGGTTGAGCATGTAAACATACATGCTGCAAATCCTGATATAGTGAGTTTGATTCTCAGAACACATGTAAAGGTAAAATACGAGAACTGAATTTATCTCTGTATATTGAACTCCACACATAAGATATTATACATGTGACCCTACACATAAAACCTACTACTAGAACTCCACACATAAGATATTATACATGTGACCCTACACATAAAACCTACTACTACTGCTGCTGCTGCTGCTGCTACTGCTGTTGCTGCTGCTGCTGCTATACTAAAATATATTTTTTCAGCAGTGTATACTAGGAATTCATTTTATGTTCTACAAATTTACTCCCTTTATAATTCCTGGTATTATATTTCTTTTTAGATCATGAAGATGCTCAATTCTGTATGCTTACTTTGTTAATTTATGGATCCCATAATTATTGAGCTATATGAATCATATTGATTATGGTTTCTATGCTCATAATTCTCATTCTTAATTAAATGGTGAAGGTCATAAATTTCAAGCATGAATTGTCTAGAAAACCACTGTTTAAAATAATCATTAAGTAATCAGACCCCATACTTTCTAATTTATAAAAGAAAGTGGGACTTCTATGAAACTTCCCATATGATGGTCTCAGAGTGAATGTTAGATGGCCTCTTTTTGTTTTGGTAAGCACTTATATTTTAGAAGACAAATAGTACTTAAACCTCCATTTCATTTGACTAATTTTAAACTCAAGATACTTTGCAAAATTTATTGTGCTATAAAGTTTGAGTTAGCTACAGCTTTTCTGTTCTGGTCCAAATAAGTAACAGTCATCAAAATATCAGTAATTCACAAGCACTGTGTCATGATTATAGCAACAAAACCATTTCCAAATGAAACTAGCATTGATTATCCCCAGGGCTTCTAAGATCAAGTATTCTGAGAATAGTTAATTATACCCTCAGCTCTGCAGAGTTTTTGCAGTGGCAGGTTCAATTTACTTAGTAAAAATATTGCTTTGCAAGATTTGCAGATGAGTCAATTAGACACTCATTAATTGGGAAGGCATTGGAAATGTGGCACTGCCCAGTTGGGAAATCGTCCAGTCCAATGACTAATGTATATTAATGCCAGCATTAATCACCTCTGAGTCCTTCCTTGTGCATCTGCAGGAAAACAAATTACAGAACTACTCAAGAAAGAGAAAAGATTTTGATCAATTTGTAAGGTTTGCCAAGAAAGAAATGTGAAGAAACTCTCTGAATGTATTAAATTCCAAATTTTATAATAAAACAACATTCAAATTTAATTTAAAAAGATTGGGGATTGATGTTAACAGTAAATTTTTATATTGTCCTATTGTAAAAATGTTGCAGAATCAAAGGATTTAACTTACATTAGTATAGTTTCATCCTTTAAAATTATCTTAAAAGAGGACTGAATTTTCTTTTTTATACTAATATATAAATAATATTAAGTTTTTTGAAAAATAAACAAACTTCTTTTGCTTTATTTTGTCCACACCTTTATCCTTTTACCAGTAATTATCAAATGTTATGACTTTTATATTCCAGGAACTTTCACTGTGATATTTTAATGACCTATAATTTAAAAAAATATATATGAGAAATAAAGACCACCTGGGTCTGTTAATGTACTACTAAGGGAGATAAAAATTCTGCATATTTGAGGAAGAGGAAAGAGACATGTCAGATAAGAAAACATGGCAGAGAGAGTAGATAATATCATAACTCAAATATCATAAGTTAAAATGCCTATTTCCTAAAGTGCTAATTAAAAATTAAAGACACAATCAATTTTCTTTCTAAACACATGCTACTTTAACAGAAGCTTACCTAAACGTAGAAACGTTCTTTTTAGTAGAATAAACAATACTTATTTATATTAAAATTATTAACTAAGTATTAATGTTCCACAAATTTGAACAAAAATCATGTGATTTATTTAGTCATATTCAGAAGTACCAATATAATATAAGAATGGTTAGCAAAAAAGGAGAATAGATATAGAAAAATGCAGGTATAAAATATACACAAAAATGCACTTTTGTTTCCAAAATGCCATAATTTGTGTCTTGGACTTGTTTCTTGGATTTTTATGAGGTAATGGGTAAAAGAAATTTTTCAAATATTTGATCCAGCCATCTAACACAAATGCATTGTAACTAACCTGCATTAAGAAAGCATGGGACATTACGTGCTATTAAGTAAATAGCTATAATATTCAAAACACTAAGTCACATAGAATCTAGACACAGCCTTCAGATCAAAGACATATAGAAATGGTATGAAAGATTATTGTAACTACATTCAAAATTTCTCTGAGACAGGACAAATTTTGGGTCGAAAATTTTGTGGATGGGTTGGTTTCTTTGTTCTTCTACTGGGTGTCTAAACTGGCTACAGGAGGTGACCTCTTCTGGTTCCATGTCCCCACTACTAGGCATCTGAGTTAAAATCACCCTCATTGACTCTTGGAAGCCTCCCCTCTAGCTAATCTTATGGACTCCATAGTGATTCCCCCCACCCCCCAACCTTGGCATCTGAAGATTTCTGTTTATTCTCCTGGCTTTTTGAAACTCTCCTTTGTCTATCCACACCTGAATCTGAGATCCTATACACCCCCTCCTTCTATCTTCCTCCCATGACTATTTCATTCCCCCTTCTAAGTGTGATTTGAACATCCTCACTTGAGCTTTCTTCCTGTTTAACTTCTTTGATTCTATTGGGTGTATCATGGGTATTTTGTACTTTAGGACCAATATCCACTTATCTCTGAGAATCACTTTTCACCCCTTGAAGATGCCATTCCTTTATGCGGATTTGCAGCAGCTTTGATAAATTTTCTGGGAGTTTCCTACTGTGAATTATATTGAATACTACTTTCAGTGATGGTAAATGAAGGGTGAAAATGCTGTGATCAAATAAAATCTAGAAAAAAATGTTGCTTTAGTGGGTGGGGAGATGGCTTAGTGTGCAAAACACTTCTCATAGGAATATAAAAAAAACACAATTTGGATCCACAGCATCTACATAAATTCTGAGCAAACATGACAGCTTGTCTATAATCCCAGAAGGACATGAGTATGATTCTTAGAGCAAGCTGGTTATCTACTTATTTGTTAAACTCTAGATATTAAAGTCAGAGAGTCTCCCTCAATTTTTAAAGCAAATAGCATTCAAGGAAAGTACCCAGTGTCAGACCCTGGCCTCCATACACATGCATACATAGCACCTCCAAGATCCCATATATGCAAGTACACATAGAGAGAAATCACAAACACATATATACACAAACACAAATAGTTAATTAAATAAATTGAGCAAATGTATGTATAATATAGTTTACTCAGATCAATATAGGTATATATTTAGAATAGATGGTACTCAAGCTCACAGAGATCCATCTGCCTCTGTCTGAGTGCTGGGTTAGAGATGTGAAAAATCACTTTCAGTAATATTAGAAAATTTTAACAGGGTGATATGCTGAAAAGTCTATCAAAAATTGTATCTACTAAATGTGTTTATTCAAGTCAATTAGACCCACTGCATATTTGAATACAGAATTTTATGTGATCTATACTATTTATGTTATTCCAAATATTAGAAGTAAAGTATAAATTGAGTTGCTAAACATAATAATTAAGTAAACTTTTATGGACATATCCAACCAAAATTAATGTGAAAATATTGTCAATACATTATCCAGGAATTATTTCACCAGAATACCACTTGATGATTAAAACTGTCAAGAAATACTTCTTTGACCTCTCTTTCAGTGTTCTTTTTCACTTGAAAAAAAACTTATAATAAATGTAAAAGTGTCCTCTCGCTATTTATTTTTTCTTCAAATCAATTTTTGCACACTTATTGCATCATTCCATACATGAATATGCAGGAATTAAATTATACTTATAACATCCAACATACAACTATATCCTTGCTGCATATCTGTAATCAGCTCATTTAATTTTATGATACAGATTGCACAAGTAACTATGTGTTTATGTGAGCTTGTTCTTAAATTTGGATTTTACAGACAGAAAACAGAGAAGCAAAACAGACAATAGGAATAACTGCACTTAGTTTTGCCGGAGAGGCAAACTGATTATGACAGGGCTAGTGAAGATGCTATAGAATAATAACCATGAGGCAATATGCATGTAAGAAAAATCCTTCATACCTGCCAACATATGATAAAAATAACTTGGTTATAATGTTCATGTAAAATAATTTTAGAATTTGATTTGGGGGGGTTGTTAAAGAGAGGATTTCTCTGTTTAACCCTGGTTTTACTAGAATTTACTCTGTAGGCCAGGCTGGCATTTAACTCAGTGATCTGACTGCTTCTGCCTCTCGTATGAAGGAATTAAAAGCATGCACCATCACTCTCTGCACAAAATTTAAGTCCAAGTAGATTAAAGACCCTAACATAGAATCAGATACACTAAACCTAATAGAAGAGAAAGTGGGACATAGCTTTGAAGACAATGGCACAGGAGACAACTTCCTGAACAAAAAACCACAATCTCACAGGCACTAAGATTGACAATTAATAAATGGGATCCCCATGAAACTGGAAAGCATCTATAAGGCAAACTATACTGTTGAACAACAAAATGGCCACCTACAGAATGGGAAAAGATCTTCACCAGCCCCACATCTGACAGAAGGCTGATTTCCAAAATATACAAAAAACTCAAGAAATTAAACATCCACAAACCAAAAAAATAAACAAAACAAAGCAAAACAAAACAAAACAAAAAACAATTAAATAAAGGGGTAATGATCCAAACAGAATTTTCAACAGAGGAACCTCAAATGGCTGAGAAGTGATAAAAAAAATTGTTCAACATTATCAGCCATCAGGGAAATACAAATCAAAATGACTCTGAGATTCTACCTTATACCTTTCTCAATGGCTTAGATCAAAAACGCCAGTTATAGCTCATGCTGGTGATGATTTGTAGCAAGGGAAAAACTCCTTCATTGCTGATGGAAGTATAGACTTGCTAATCCACTTTGGAAATTAATATGGCTATTTCTCAGAAAATTGGGAATTAATCTGCCTCAAGACATAGCTATAACACTCCTGAATATATATATATATATATATATATATATATATATATATATATATATATATATATATATATATATATATATATATATAGTATGCTCTAATATTTCACAAGGATGTTTGCCCAGGTATGTTTGTATTGACTTTATTCATAATAGCCAGAACTTGATGTCCCCCAACTCAAGAATGAATAAAGAATATGTGGTACATTCACACAAGTACTACCCAGCTGCTAAAAACAAAAACATTGTAAAATTTAGGCAAATGGATAGAACTAAAGAGTGGAGTAATCCAAACCTAGAAAGGCAAACATGATATGTACACACTTGTAAGTGTATATTGGCTGCCAGGACTGGATAATAATTCTAAAATCAACAGACCAAGAGGGGTTACAAGGAACAACGAGGGGTTACAAGGAAACACATGAATGTTACTATGAAGGGAGAATAGAATAGATATTGAAGGTGGATGGGGGAAGAGCCTAGATGTGAGATGGGGTGTGGGAACAGGAAGGATCATTGTGGGGAGAAGGTAGGGAGAGAGTACTGGAAGTACAGAAAACTGGAATCTGGATGGGGGGCATCTCTTGCACAATGTAGAAACATACTGCAATGGAAACCCCCAGGAATCTATGAGGGCAACCCTAAGACTCCTACCAATGGAGGATATTGAGTCTGAAGAGGCCATCCCCTGTAACCAGGAAAGACTTCCAGTGAAGGAATTGGGAAGCAAATCCAGACATAAAACCATTAACCTATAATTTGTCTAACCTAGATCAAAGTGTGCTGGCACAAAGATGGTGCAGAAATTGTGTCAGTTAGTTACTAGTCCAGCTTGAGACCCATGATATGAGAGGGATTCCACCTCTAACATTACCTGAAGGACAATGGGCTAGAAGCTGAATAGAACTGAGATATAGAACAGAAGCAAACATGAGTGGTAAAATTATTATTAGTAGTAGTAGTAGTAGTATCACTCTTAATTATTATTATTATTATTTATTACTATTATTATGATGATGATGATGGTGATGATGATGATGATAGTAGTAATAATAATACATCTCTTTAAAATTAAAAAAATAGTCTTTTTGGTACTATATTTCAAACTGACACTCAGTAACACAGGCTAGCAAAACTTTTGAAATCTCCATAGTTTTTATAGGTGTGTACCAGAACTCTTTGCTTTTTCTTAAGTAACCTTACTTCTAGTTGTAACAAAATATGTTTTAAAAAATATTTTCTACTCCCTGAGAGACATAGTTGTTTTAGTTAATAATCATTGCTTAAACTATAAATGCTTTATCAAAGCTATGATAAAAAAATTAATGAACTAATAATTAAATTAACTACTATTGGGCAACTACATAAAAGAAAATGTATTTTCAAACTTCTATTAGTAGGTAAAAAAAGAGGCACAATAAGGTTAATGAATGAGTGAATTTATTAATCCATATCAAGTAAGATAGAAGGGGAGGAAGGCTAGAAGATGAAAAAATGAAGAAAAACCAAGAATGCACAATAGTAGTCTATGCAATGAAGAGCATCTTTTAAGAACACTGTAGGAACTTAAGAGAACAATTTTGAAAATAAAGATCATTATTTCCAAATTAATAATAGTTATAAAATAGAATCAATATAGATGTTCAGATCTGATAAATGGATAATAAAATGTGGTGTTTATACAGTGAGATATTATTCAAGGTAAATGAAAACAAAACAATAAAATTCATAGGTAAATTGGTGAAAATGCAAAAAAGTTAGAGTGATGTTACCTAGAGCCATAAACATAAAGGTTAAATTTTCTTGCTAATTACCCAACATATTTCTTGCTTCAGTTTGAAGCCAGCTCCATATAAAGGAATTCAGATGTAGTATTTTAAACATGACCGTAAAATATGACTATGGAAGCCATAGGCCTTAGGGGAGAATCTATTGGTATTGTTTTGCTAAATGGTCGTATTATCAAACTACTTTCAAATATTTATGTTTATTGATTTTCGCTACTCTTGACCTTAGTAAAGTTTCTTAGTGAAGAGAGTATAGTTAATGTGGAAACCCATAAAGTTTAAAATGTTAAGCATAAGCAACAATATCTGCTTTGCTGTAAATGAAACCTCTATATCAAGGATCAGGAAAGATAGTTGATTAGGAGACAGATAATATGAAAGATAGAAGGTAGGGAAAAGGGATATGGAATGCTACCCTCTAGTCAGGACACGGCTGGTCCACATAGCAACTGTGGTTACCTGCAAAAGTTCAAGCCATTGAAAAATTCCAGGCAGAGCTCTGTAAGACTGAGGCCAGCCTGGTCTGCAGATCAAGTTCCAGGAGAGTCAGGACTACACAGAGAAATCCTGTCTTGAAAAACAATCAACTAAAGACAAATAGAAATTCCAGAGTGGAGAAAGACAGGATAGCCTTGTCTCTACTTGTAGCTGAGAATACATTATTATTAGTAGGTTTCTGAGAAGACAAGTCGGTGACTTTGTAGACTTCCCATTACTAAGTCAATGGCCCCATACCCATGTCCCTGTGAGCAGCCTTATTGGGATTAAAGTGTTGAAGTCAGGTGGCCTCGAACCATAACTTCTAAAACTCTGAGCAAAATGAATCTTTTTCCCCATAATTTGTTTTCTTATGTAGTATTTTCCTAAGAGAAACAAAAATACAGCAATCAAAAAGTTACAGTAGTATGTGGCAAAGATAACATGTATGTCTTTGTTATGAGTTTTACTGCTGTGAACAGCCATCATAACTAAGGAAGCTCTTATAAGGGACAACATTTAGTTGGGACTGGTTGCATGCATGGCACATTCCAGGCAGACATGGTGAGGGAGCAGCTGAGAGTTCTACATCTTTATCTGAGGGCCACAAGGAGATGTGGTTCTGAGGAGGATCTCTTTACCCACCCCCACTATGACAGCCTTTCTCCAACCAGGCCACCCCTCCAAAAAATGCCACTTCCTTGGCTAAATATATTCAAACTACCACGACATAATTATCATATACGTTAACAATATTCTTATGGTATCTACATAAATAAAACATTATTACCATGTGTTAGCAATGGATATTATTATTATTATTATATGCAAATATAAGGCTTAAGTTGAATACCAAATTCTAAAAGTTTTAGAACTACTTTTCATATTAAATGTTATTTGGCAATTATATACCATGCAATGCATTCCTTTTAATCTCCACAGAAAGTTTTATTACCCTCCCACCCTTACTAGTCCTCCTTTCTTCCCTGCAAATCCCCCTCCCACATTTAGGAGTTTTGGGGGTTTTTTGGTTACAGGGGGTTCACCTTGGGCAGTTTGTGGACCCTTAGTTTGGAACAATCCATTTTAGAACTTTGTCTGCTTTCAGAAACTAATATCAGGACTATCATGTTCAGTTGATCTTCACTCCAAAGTTTGTTAACATTTTTCACTGGATTCATACTGGGGTTTTTCCTAGGCCATGATAATAAAACCTTACCTTCCTTTTATATACCTTTTTTACACAACTATGTCAGCTATGAACCATTGGAGTCAGATGCTTCCATGGTCATCATATAGATGTCGATGCCCCATTCCTCTCCAGACTCTGGCAACTGCCTATGGTCTTCTCCCTCATACCCTTGTCATCTCAGCTTCCAAAATCTATTGACATCAGAGAGATTTGCCACAAATTATCGTTACTCTTCCAATCCCTGTGCTCTCCCTTCCAGATTCTCCCCACCTTTCTCTTCATTTTGAGAATCAGGGGACTCCCTCACTCTGTTTCTACTTGTTCTATCCTATTACCTATTTTCACTTTCTACCTGATAAATTGCCCATGTTATGAAGTAACAGTGATCATACCTTGGCATGTACATTGGATTCCACCGTGCTTTCTCTATTTATGAATATAAATGGTAGAATTCTGTCACCACATGATGCCTGTAGCATTTGGATTTCTTTCCACAATGTCTTGCTTATTCTCATCCGCATTCTAATAGCATACTCATCAACTTAAAAGTTGTTGCATGAATCACATCAGCAGCATGGAGAAATTATAATTTCTTTTGCTGGCCTTTCCGTTTCAATCCAAGTGCTTTGGCTTTCTGCTCATATTGGTCTCCTATGATTCTAAAAGACTACATCCATCAATGCTGGAGGTATATAGATATTACAGTTATTTATACTCTGCCTATGACGTCAAAGGTAATAGTTAACTTGATACTGATTATATGCTCTCTGGCCTAGCTGACTGACTTCCTGCTGCCATTTCTGCTGGGCCATGACTGGTGGTCCCCCTCGCCCCTCTGTCTTGCTTAGGAACTACATTTCTTAGAGTTCCTAATTCTTTTTCTGAAAACAGCTTTAATTGGTAATAAAAAAACTGACTTAAGAACTGAGATAAGAAAATCAGTTAATTTCCTCATCCTTGACATTTTTATTTTGTTTTACTGAACTATGAAAATAGGAATGGGAGAACATGTAGGTAGGCGAGGCATTGAAAATTCTACTTAGGGTTCTGAGTTATGGCACTTTTCTTTAGAGACCCAGAAACATGAGCTTTCCAATTGCAGTTTTTTGAAAGTTGGATGATGTGTGTGCCATCTATGAGGGATGGAGAAATAGCTTTGACTAAATCTTCCAAAGAAGCACCAGTTTTATACCTCAGTTCTCACAGTGCTTGGTCTGGTAGTTAATTTTTTATGGCAGTGTGCTTACTGTGCACCAGTCTAAAATACCCACACTTATCTTTCATCTTAGAATTATTCTGTACAGCAAAGCCAATTAAATACAATGCTTAATTTTGAAATCATTTCTGTATTTTCTTTCAGATGTATACAACATCTGACCCTATAAGTACTTTTATTGAATGGTTTTCATTAAATTTTGCAATATGAACTGTATTATGATAAATAGCTGGGTGAAATATACGTATTTGTAAGATTGAAGGTTTTCACAGCAATACCTTTGCCTTTTAGTTTTATTTTACATCTGCATATACACGACCAAATACACACACACACATTCACATTCACACATGCTGATGAAAGGTTTTACACAGTAAAACAGACCTGTGCTAGTTTCTGTCCCACAGATTTAGATTCTCATATGAGAGGTCACAATGCAATTTACAAGCAATTAGAAGGTAATGAATGTGCTGAACTGAATACTGCCTAGAAGGCTTTTTGTGTGTACATGGTGGGAGTAGATAGACTGTGTTTCTCTGTTGTCCCTGGTAGTAATTTCTTCAGGCAAAATGGCAATGTCAGTGGCTGCCTAGAACAGCTCAATGACAATGTATGTTCTTTTCTGCAATGTTTACCCAGAGAGTGATGTATGTCACTGGAGCAACTGCATGAATCATCCTCCAATTAGTTTACTCAGCATGGGCTGTTTTAAGAGCCAACATTGCCTTTGTGAATTTTCCAAGGCACACAAACAACAATACATGTTTTGTAATATTGAATAATGACAGTTGTTAACAGTCTGTGAATTAGTAAACCACCCCAGCCTCCAGGTTGACTGCCAGCGCTTTGTACACTGATCCTATCTGGCATTGGGGATGATGAATATTCTAAGGCAAAAGCAAAATACCCATTCTATGTAATTAATGTGGACAGTCACAATGAATATAATAAATGTGATTCTAGGCATGGGAACATTAAGTTAATTTACTAATATGGTACTGGTTCTTTAATATATTAGCATTCATAGTATTTTAATAAAATGACAACTTTTGTATCACTCATTTTCTGATTGATTTATCTCACCTTCATGTGGACATGAACTTCTCAGTGTAGTCTCCGGCCTATTGATCATTCTATGATACAAAAAGAGATTTTAATATAATTCAAATAACAATTATAGCTCAAATTTGAGAACTGTCAACATTGTGTGTGAGTTTTCTTAATTTTCATTATAATCATATTATTTCCTGATAGCTTTAATGTTAGTTTTGAATAAAATTCTAGCAATGAAGTCTAGATTCTTTCGAAAAATCTTTTAGGCTGATATTGGTAAATTGTTTAAAAATTACCATAAGAAAATAAGACAAAATAGTTATTTAAAGGAATTCAGCAAAAGCCTGTTTGTTCTTCAAGTTTGTTGATGACCCAATGATACCTTTGAGTAATATAACTCTCCACTTTCATTCCTTTTCCAGATGGCAGATTAGCTATAATTCTTAAAGTCATATTTATTCCCCAGTAAATTGAGTTAAAGATTTCTTATAAACCCAGGGATTGTTAAGGTCATAGATGGCAAAAGAAAGTTGAAAATGGTGTTGTCATATTATCTTCACACACATACACACACACACACACACATATGTCTTGACATATATAATATTTATATACACCTATCTATGTGTATATGTCTTATCCATAATCATGTTCAATTTTAATCATGTTATTTAAATATCACATCAAATAATGTAATTCAACTCTCTACTGTTGTGAAAATACCCAAGGCAGCAAAAATAAAATGCGATGAGGAATATTTAGGGCTTCCAGTTTAGAAGGCTTGACTCAATGGTAACTTGGTTCTAACACTTTGCAACCTGTGGCATGAGAGAACTTTCTGGTAGTAAGTATGTGTTAGTGTGCAGCTGTTCTCCTGCTCATGCCTGGAAAGCTAAACAACTGTCCCGAGAGGACTTCCCAGAGCATACTTTCTGGAGCTCAGGTATATGCTAGGCACCTGAAGCACTCTCTCAGAATTTATCTCCAGTGACCTACCATCCTTTTCAAAAGCCCCACCTCCTCAAACTTCTACTCTCTCCCAGTATTGCCACAGGCTGCTGCTAAGTACTGAGAAATTTAAATCCAGCTAGGTGACTGCTTTGGCAAGGAATCACATCCAAAGAACTTCTAGGTCTGTATGATCTGACTGGTATGACACACCTTTAACCCCTCTGGCTAAAATACAGACACACCCTGCTCCCCCACCTCGTCCCCACTCCCAGAGTTCCTCATCCCATTCCTCCTCCCCATTGCCTCCTAGTGGATGCTAGCCCCTCCACCAGACCTCCTCCTTCCCTGGGACCCCAAGTCTCTGGGATTAAGCATCTTCTCCCACGGAGGCCAGACCAGGTAGATCTCTGCACAGTCTGTGCCAGGGGCCTCAGACCAGTTAGTGTATAGTTCCGGTTGGTCGCTCAGTCTCTGGGATGTGGGTCAGTTGAGACTGTTCTTCCTATGGAGTCGCTCTCCCTTTCAGCTGTATCTGATTCATTCTGTCAAATCTTTCTGATTCCACATTTGTCTGCCTATTAGATGTCAATTAGATGCTACTTTCAAACTCGGCTGCCTCCTTCCTGAAAGGAAGAAGCTGAAAGTACAGACCTTTAATCCCAAACAATAAGGGCAATTTTGATTTGGAAAAGGAAGCAGTCATGTTTGAAAGTGACATCTCATTGAGGGGCAGACAAAAGGTGGAATCAGAAAGATTTGACAGAATGAATCAGGTATAGGATATGCCCAACTCACAGGAGAGCAGCACAGGAGAAACAAAGTACTTCAGAAAACAGCAAAGGAGAGAGAGGGAGAAAGGAAGAAAAAGCAGGAAAGAGAAAGACATGGAGACACGGAGACACCGAGACAGGGAGACACGGAGACACAGAGACAGGGAGACACGGAGATACGGAGACACGGAGACATGGAGACAAAGACAAAGGCACAGAGGGAAAGAGAGATTCTATTCAGGATCGCAAACCCTAAAAGACCACCAAGGAGCTAATTCTGATGAGGGACATTTGGGTTGTTTCAGGCTTCTGGCTATTAAAAATAAGGCTGCTTTGAACATAGTGGAACACGTGTCCTTGTCAGGTGGAACGTCTTTTGGGTATATGCTCAGGAGCGGTATAGCTGGATCTTCAGGAACAACTATTTCCACTTTTCTGAGGAACGGCCAGATCGATTTCCACAGTGGTTGTACCAGTTTGCAATCCTACCAGTAACGGAAGAGTGTTTCTCCTTCTCCACATCCTCACCAGCATTGACTGTCACTTGAGTTTTTTATCTTAGCTGTTGTGATTGGCATAAGGTAGAATATCGGGGTCATTTTCATTGCATTCTAATGACTAAGGATGGCATCTTTCAAAAACATTTGTCAATATTAATAAAGGAAAGGACATCATTTCCTTTGTATCTGTAAACAGGCTATTCAATATATGAAACAAGGCACTACAATTTGTACTTGACTATAGCAACAGAAACCAGATCCCCAATTTTTATTTCAGCTTTGCTAAAACTAAAAGGTGCAAAAATGTACAGATTTTTACATTTACAAAATTTACAAAATTTGCAAAAATGTACAGATTTACATTTATTGTAAAGTCTGTCTCTCTTAAGTATTTTGCAAATACTTAGTGCCTTTATTGAAATATATAGGGATTGGGGGGGAGAGAAAAGAGGATGTGATTGTTTCACATTGATAAGGCTATTTCATCAAAACTGAATTTCTAGTCACCCCATTCACAAAACACCAGCAACAACACCCTGATCCCCTTGGATTTCTTCCCCATTTGACCTTGATACTAGTTCCACTGTATTGGTCATCTAAGTAATAAGAAGGAAAACAAAAAGGGCTCACTGTCATCTGCAACCCCTTGATTCATCTCTTGCCATTCACATCATCAAGGGGGAAATCTTGTTGGCTCAACTCTAAGAAGGAGATTGGAGTGATGATTTCCTGCCACTGTGGGAATAGTTCTCTGAGCTACCCTGCCATCACTTTCCCTTTGTACAACAACCATCTCTCAACACATCAACTTTAACAGCACTATTCTGAAATATGTAGACTAATCATTCAGTTTACTCCTACAAGACCAACTGGGTATTATTTGATCTTAAAGTAGTAGTAGTGACCTCCACGATACGATTGCTTTATTTTCTTCTAATCTCTACTGTTATCCCAGAAGCTAGGCACCTCATGCTTCACACCGTAGGACAGTCCTCTGTCCACCATTCTGGATTCCCACAGCATACAACCTCTTGCTGTCAAGTCTTGGTTCATGAGTTATATCATCAAATTTTAACTCCTCTGATAACTAAAAAAAAGTATACACAATTCACCAAGTGGAATTCTTCATTGCCCTGCTAGTCTTGCTACACAACTAGTTTTTTGACTTTTTTGTGACTTCTGTTCATGTTCTGTTGTTATCCAATTTTACATGTCCGTTATCCCTTTAACAATCCATACAAAAACAAAAGGAAACTTTCATTAAGGGCAGGCATATTTGTTTCATTTATTTTGCCTATTGCATGCCTAGTACATAGTTTATTCTCAATACTAATGTGATATAATTTGATCAATTTAATGAAATATGTTTTTAGCCATGTAAATGTAAAGACCTTACAAGGATTACTTTATTTTCATAAAGCTTTTTGTTTATTTGAAGGGATTGTAAACTAGCACACTATTAGGGTAGCATCTCATTCTAAACACATTTGTTTATATCCTCATCACTGCAGGTAATCAATCAAAATAGCTTAATCTGAGCATTTACTGTCCTTATAGTTTCCAAGCATTTTGTAAAGAAGCAAGAAAGACATTAACTTTAATCAAATGAATTAAATTAACTTCAAATGAATGTTAAGCACACACACACACACACACACACACACACACACACTGTGTTTTTCTCTCTTAAAATTTTTGAAATGTATAATTTTCTTGAGATTTCCATTTTAATATAATTTATCCAAGGACACATAGATAAAACCTTCAGGAGAATTCATTGTCCTTAGAAAGAAAACAATTAAAATCTCATAAAAATCAAGTTAGCAGATTCTATAGCATAAAATGTACTTACATCAAAAATTTGAACAATAAGAATGAGAACAAAATACAAAACATTATAAGCAAAAGAAAATACTTGTGATTATTAAAAAAAAGAAGAAGAAGAAATTTTACATAGTGTTTTAGGACCAAGTTAGTTAAAATGTTCAGGTAGTATTCTCATTTCTCTTTGCAGTATCTAGCCTCACCAGGATATCCTGAACAACAGAGCAGGCTTTGAAGTTCACAAAATTTGATTCGACATTGGCATATCAACCCGACTTCAAAGAGATTTCCACTGCTGAAGAGTTTCCCCGAGTTCAAGCAAGAATGAAGAATACCAACTTCCTGTGAAATCAAACTTCAGAGTCCCTCGTACCTTCAACATAATAGAGATTTGAAAGTACAGTTCTACCTAGATAGAGTTGTTTCCTTTTAATTTGCTGTGTATTGAAAATTGTGATGCAATAATACAACAACTACAGGCTGAAAGGAATATCTTAGATAGGAAGTTGTGATGGAGGGACATATTTAACTTTACAGAGGATACAACACTGACATTAACTAGTAATCTCTGCAGACATGTTTATATCTAACTCATTTCTACTTCTTTAACAGTTTTCTGTAATACCACATTCATTTTCAAGACCATGTGTTTCGAAGTTTGGTTTTGTTTAACATTGGTTTTATTTCACATTTTTCCATTAGTTTCACACAGAACTCAGGGCTGAAAATTACTCTTATAGGTTTTCATGGATGTGTCTTTCCCTTTTAATTATCTTTCTTCTTGTAGTCCAGCACTCTCCTTATTCCTATTACTCATCCAAGTCTAGTGTAGAAACTTTGAAATTGATGACCATGGAATTGTTATTTTATTGCGAGATATATTTGATCTTCCATCTCTCTGCAGTGTCTCTTGTTTATGAGACAATATGTCATATCATGTTAATATTCCTTTTTATATATACATCATTAAAATTCTTGTGGAGTTATCAAATCAATTACTGTCACTGAGTTAAAAAAAATGAGAATACTTGTTTTGAGTCAAATTGCTACACTGAGTTATCACAGAATCTTTCCTGTGTGATATAACATGAGTTCAGGGTCATCACAAAGTGATATGATATAACTTATCAGTTACATAAAGCTTGTTGATTAAAGGAATTAATAGTCTCTAGCTCATCAAAGCTGTATATTTTCTGAGATACAAAATTACTTTATAAGTATTATTTCTTCTAACTTTCCTAGAAGTCATATTGATTTTCAAAAGTAAACTATTTCAGAGAGCATTATTTTTGTAAGATGCTCAATAGAATGATATCTAATAACTAAACTTTTATTAATGATGCTGTGTTTTGACTTAGTTTTATAGGTGTGGCAGTGCCCCAACTGCTGAAGGCATTCTTGATTTCCTTATTTTTCTCATTAGAACACTAACATTTGCAAATACAAATAATTGCTCGATATATACTCAGATTCCAGGTACAAGCTTTTCACTTATTAGAAAGCAGAACCAAAAAGCACTCAGAAATCATTGTGTCCAGGCTTCAGTCTTATAGATAAAGAAGCAAAGGCCAAAAATAATTTTTTATCAAAGGCACACACCTCTGGAAAGAAATACCCCACAAACCTCTGCCCTCCACACTTAGCCCTCAATCTTGAGGTAGCTGTCCATCTCCAATCCATCCCCTCATAAAGCCTGCACTTTCCTTTATTGGTCAAATCACACACGGGATGCATTTCTGCAAACCAAAATTCATTTTCATTTGGAGTGGAACTTTACATCCTCTTTTGAACTTAGAAAATTCATGAAAATGGGAATTTTAAATATACTAGTTTGCATTTCTTCCGATCTCTATTATTTTAACACAACTGTATTAAGTATTGTCACCATTCACCTTTGTTAGGGCAGTTTAATCTTTTCTGTCAAAGGGCTGGAGAGATGTTTCAGAACCTAAGAATACCTACTGCTATTGCAAAGCCTCAGTTTGGTTTCCAACATCAAAGTTGGGAAACTCAACCTAAATCCAGGTGCAATGCAAGGTATTTGATGATCCTTTGTTTCCTCTGTGGGGATCTGCATTGCCCCCTCCCTATCTGTCTCTGCCTCTTTTTCTGTCTGCTCCCCTGTCTCTATCTATATGTTTCTTTCTCTCTTTGTGTGACTCTTTGTCTTTCTCTCCATGTGTCTCTGTATTTGTCTTTCTTTAAATACCCCCTCACACACAATTGAGGAAAAATGTCTTAAAATTTTTCAGACAAATGCCTGTCTTTCTTTTTTTTTATTCGATATAATTTATTTACATTTCAAATGATTTCCCCTTTTCTAGCCCCCTCCACTCCCCGAAAGTCCCGTAAGCCTCCTTCTCTTCCCCTGTCCTCCCTCCCACCCCTTCCCAGTTCCCCGTTCTGGTTTTGCCAAATACTGTTTCACTGAGTCTTTCCAGAACCAGGGACCACTCCTGCTTTCTTCTTGTATCTCATTTGATGTGTGGATTATGTTTTGGGTATTCCAGTTTTCTAGGTTAATAACCACTTATTAGTGAGTGCATACCAAGATTCACCTTTTGAGTCTGGGTTACCTCACTTAGTATGATGTTCTCTAGCTCCATCCATTTGCCTAAGAATTTCATGAATTCATTGTTTCTAATGGCTGAATAGTACTCCATTGTGTAGATATACCACATTTTTTGCATCCACTCTTCTGTTGAGGGATACCTGGGTTCTTTCCAGCATCTGGCAATTATAAATAGGGCTGCTATGAACATAGTAGAGCATGTATCCTTATTACATGGTGGGGAATCCTCTGGGTATATGCCCAGGAGTGGTATAGCAGGATCTTCTGGAAGTGAGTGCCCAGTTTTCGGAGGAACCGCCAGACTGCTTTCCAGAGTGGTTGTACCAATTTGCAACCCCACCAGCAGTGGAGGAGTGTTCCTCTTTCTCCGCACCCTCTCCAACACCTGCTGTCTCCTGAATTTTTAATCTTAGCCATTCTGACTGGTGTAAGATGAAATCTTAGGGTTGTTTTGATTTGCATTTCCCTAATGACTAATGAAGTTGAGCATTTTTTAAGATGCTTCTCCGCCATCCGAAGTTCTTCAGGTGAGAATTCTTTGTTTAACTCTGTACCCCATTTTTTAATAGGGTTGTTCAGTTTTCTGGAGTCTAACTTCTTGAGTTCTTTATATATATTGGATATTAGCCCTCTATCTGATGTAGGATTGGTGAAGATCTTTTCCCAATTTGTTGGTTGCCGATCTGTCCTCTTGATGGTGTCCTTTGCCTTACAGAAACTCTGTAACCTTATGAGGTCCCATTTGTCAATTCTTGCTCTTAGAGCATACGCTATTGGTGTTCTGTTCAGAAACTTTCTCCCTGTACCGATGTCCTCAAGGGTCTTCCCCAGTTTCTTTTCTATTAGCTTCAGAGTGTCTGGCTTTATGTGGAGGTCCTTGATCCATTTGGATTTGAGCTTAGTACAAGGAGACAAGGATGGATCAATTCGCATTCTTCTGCATGCTGACCTCCAGTTGAACCAGCACCATTTGTTGAAAAGGCTATCTTTTTTCCATTGGATGTTTTCAGCCTCTTTGTCGAGGATCAAGTGGCCATAGGTGTGTGGGTTCATTTCTGGATCTTCAATCCTGTTCCATTGATCCTCCTGCCTGTCACTGTACCAATACCATGCAGTTTTTAACACTATTGCTCTGTAGTATTGCTTGAGGTCAGGGATACTGATTCCCCCAGATTTTCTTTTGTTGCTGAGAATAGTTTTAGCTATCCTGGGTTTTTTGTTGTTCCAGATGAATTTGATAATTGCTCTTTCTAACTCTGTGAAGAATTGAGTTGGGATTTTGATGGGTATTGCATTGAATCTGTATAGTGCTTTAGGCAAAATGGCCATTTTACCTATATTGATTCTACCGATCCATGAGCATGGGAGGTTTTCCCATTTTTTGAGGTCTTCTTCCATTTCCTTCTTCAGAGTCTTGAAGTTCTTGTCATACAGATCTTTCACATGTTTGGTAAGAGTCACCCCAAGATACTTTATATTGTTTGTGGCTATTGTGAAGGGGCTAACTCTTCCTCACACCACAGATACTATGAGATATTCAGGAGATTCTGTTATTTCTGGTGCTGTCATCAGACTTTCATGGGAAAAAGAAAACCAAACTCCCTATGAGTTGTGGCATTTTGACTTCCATGGTTGCTATTGAGACTGTTTTTGATGTTCTTCAATTCATTAAGAAAGTATGTTTGATAGATATTATAACTTCTTTTGTTTTCTTGTGGTGAAACACTAACACAAAAGAATTTAAAGAAGGACATTTCTTTTTAAAAAAGGACATTTCTCTAGCTTATGGTTTACAGTCCATCATTTAGGGAAATTAAAGAAATAATGATATGAAGAAACCATGGAAGAACAGTGTTTGTTAGCTCACTCATAGACTCCTAGGAATTTAGCTACTTTTCCTATATAAGGCAGGATAAAGTTCCCACAGAATGGTGCTTTCTACGGTGAACTTGGCTTTCCTACTTCAATGAGCAATAAACACACTCCCTCAAAGTCATACCCACAACCAATCAATAAGATAATAACTCAATTGAAGCCATTTCCCTCCAAGATATTCTGGACTGTGTGAAAATGAGTTAATGCTAACTAGGACAATAGCATAAGCATCCTGAACCTGTTCAATAAAATTTAGAACATAGAAGATTTAAATATTTAGTTCATTTTAGAAGGTCATCAAATTTTATCAGAATTATAAATAATTTTCAAAGGATTACCAAAGGAAAGCAAATAAGCTTGAAA
Source organism: Apodemus sylvaticus (assembly GCF_947179515.1). Lineage (NCBI taxonomy): Eukaryota > Metazoa > Chordata > Mammalia > Rodentia > Muridae > Apodemus > Apodemus sylvaticus. The sequence continues at coordinate 50,520,517 of NC_067475.1, read as the reverse complement.
AGGGCATGGGAAAAATACTACTTTATAAGTTTGCTTCAAATTACCCACATAATAAACACAGATTCTAAATGATAGATAGATAGATGGATAGATAGATAGATAGATAGATAGATAGAAAGATAGAAAGATAGAAAGATAGAAAGATAGATAAACAGACAGAGGACACATAAGTGCATAATATATAAATACACAGTTTACATTTAATTGTGCCACATGGAGAGATAATAATCTATATATTTTTAGACTAGTTAACACAATCCTCACCACTGGGCACAGGAAACTTCCCTTGGAGTTGTTGATTAGGGGTATGCAGCAGACTCTCAAATATGTAGGCTTTTGGAATTGTCCTTAGTTGGCTCTTAAAACTTGAATGTAATACATTGCACACTTTGGACACAGGTCTTGGAATAATCAAGCTGGAACTTACATAATTGTTAAACTTTGGATTACTTTCTGAGAAAGAGTTTTCATAGTATTGGAATGTGTTATGCAAATTTTAAAGGGGAAGAGTAATCAATAGTCCTCTACAGTAGTAAAGCTTATAAATAACAATAATGACTGGCTTAGGAAGATATTCAAAATATTGCAACAACAGCTGCTGGCCCAGTGTTAAGTCCAGCACAAAGAGAGAACGTTTACTACTATAAACATAGCCAACTTCTCATGGCTAGAGTGTTCATAGACCATAGAAGAGAGCTTACTATTGCCATTTTTCAAAACCAAAATAATTTGCAGTTGTTTTCTAAATGCTTATCCTCTTCCCACAGATATGTGACATTCTCACTATTTTTCAACCAAACTTTTTTACCCCAACATATGGAAACCATTACAGAGTCCTAAAAAAAAAAAAAAAAAAGTAAGTTTCAAAGAGACAAAACAACCCAGCTCAGGATGACTTAAGCTTCAGTGAGAGACATAAATGCATAAATTGAATGTTTCAGTGTGGTACGTTGGCACAATAGCTTATGTTCCTTCAAAAATAGAAATAAAATGCAAAGTAACTCAAGTATAATGATTTTGTTTAAACAAAAATGAGGACAAAAAGACATAAAGAAAACTATTAAAAGAAAAGTAAACATTCGTTCAAATAATTTAGTTATGCTTTTAGTAAAAATAGAAGCACACTAGAGCAAATTAAGATGCTTACTTCAGAAATTTGGGGCTATAAAACTTTTACATAGAAGTGTTTTAGAAGAAACAATTCACGATTAAGCAGATTTCTTTTCCCACTCAGAATGCAGCTAAACTAAAATTCATTTCCTTCCTTCATTCATTCATTCTTTCACTCCAATTTCAAAGGAATATGAGTGAAAATAGTAAATATGATTCAACACGTAAATATCCAGACCTCATTGGACTGTATGACTCAGCAAAAAGACATGATGCTTTTATGAATCCTACAAGTTCCTCCCATTTCTCCTTTTGTGCAAAGAAGCACAGCCAGGTCAAACACAAACAAGCCATTGATGAGGAAACCGAGATTGCTAAATTATTACCTATTGAGCAATATCTCAGCCATAATCCATGTCCTTTGTGGCTAAAAGATCATTTTATTTTTCAAGTAACCTTGTTCTAGTATGATAGATTTCTGTTTTCAAACAAAAAGGCAACTTTTTTGGATTAGATGGAAGTTAGTTGTACTTGATTTGTTAAATCACCAAATGTTAGTTCACTGATTACAGAGACTATTATTCATAAAATATTAAAATCTAGACTACTTTATGAAATGAATTAACTGATTTAAATTACAAATAGAAATTTTAACCTTTCACTTTTTTTCTCTTAGCTTTAAAATTGTTAAAGACTTCCAGAGTTGCTATCTTTCCTTTTGTTTTTGAAATTAAAGCCATTAAATAATTTTATTTAAAATATTCTTTTTGTTTTATTTTTAATATAGTTTATGTATGAGTGTTCTACAACATGCATACCTACATGCCAGAAGAGTATTAGATCCCTTTACAGATGGTCATGAACCACCATGTATGTATTCTAATTGAACTCAGGGCCTCTAGAAGAACAGCCAGTACTCTTACCCACTGCACCATCTTTTTAGGCCTAATCACTTTTATCTACAATTATTCATATTAAATTTTCATTAAATAGCCTATCAGTTTGTTCTCTTTCTGTGTGAAATTCCTGCTGTAGATGTACATTAGTGATTAGGCAAAGATCTAAAGCAAATTATGACTCAACTTGGTCTCTCCTAAAAATAGTTGAGGAAGAGAGAATATAAATTTCGTTTCAATCCATGTCATGGATGAGGTCATCTGCCTAGGGACTATACTAGAAGATCTGTAAAATCTTAAATTTTTAATTATGTTTAAAGCCTGGGTGTCTGTGTACATAGTAATGCAGTCAGTTAATGGTTAAGTAGAACATAAGTCTTTTTAAAAAAATCTATAGTTTATGAAATGTAAATATTGTCTCCTTTTATCTCATTTTGTTACTCCTAGCAATGGTTTAACATTTTTAGACAGAAGCCTGATATAGTGATGCCTGCTTGTAATGCCAGTATGTGGCAGACTGAGAATAAAGATTATGAGTTCTAGGCCAGTCTCAACTAACAGAAAATTCTTAAAAAATAAAAATAAAATAATATAGTCTAAGAAATTATCTGTTTAGTTTTGGGGGCGCAGGGCTTCTCTATGTAGACTTGGAGTCTAGGAAATCACTCTGTAGACCAGGCTGGCCTCAAACTCAGGTTGTCCTGCCTTTGCTTCTGCCTCTCTGCCTCTCCCTCTCCCTCTCCCTCTGCCTCTGCCTCTGCCTCTGCCTCTGCCTCTGCCCCTGCCCTTGCCTCTACCCCTGCACCTGCACCTGCACTTGCACCTGCCCCTGCCCCTACCCCTGCCCCTACCCCTGCCCCTGCCCCTGCCCCTGCCCCTGGCCCTGCCCCTGGCCCTGCCCCTCCCTCTGCCAAGTGCTGCTATTAAAGTTGTATATCACCACCACCCACCTTCCAAGCTATTGTAAAGGATGTCTATATACAAAACCTTGATTTCTCATTTTATATTGCCAATATACCAATACTTTTTTCAGACTAATATTTTCTTAGAAGGAAAAACAGTTAAATCTATCTTTTCTCTTGTTTAATCCTTGAGATTCTTAATTCCATTTACATAGTTACTCAAAATTGAATATTTATTGTATTGATTCAGGCACAATATATCATTATAAGATGTACATTCTAGACTGTATCTCAATTTGATTTTTCTCCCGTGAAAATGTTTTCCCTACACACTCCTTGTGTCGGGCACCTCCACTGTTTTCAGACTGTGGTAAATGCACAAACTATATTCAGCATCTCTGTTTTAAATACTTACTTTTGATTTTTATGTGAATGAGTGGATTTGCCTACAAATATGTATGTGCTAGAGCCTTTAAAGCCCAAAACATGGTGTGTAATACTCTGAAACTGGAATTATAGATGCTTATGAGTTACCATTTGGGTTCTAGAAACTGAATCTAGGATTTCTGGTAGATCAGCCAAGGGCTCCTAACAATGCACCCTATTCTTCAGCTCCCCATCATTGAGAGTTATTGAGATTGTCTATTTTCTTAGAAGTGTATTTATGACTAGTTCAGAGTCTCAAACACTTTAATTGTAGAAAATAGAAAACATTTCACAATTTAAATAAGAATATGTATAACAAAGGTTATAGTTTCTTGAGGATTTTATTTTATAGCTATTTTGTTTTCAAGAACCTTATTCTCTACAGACATACCTCTACATGAATTCATAAGGGTATTTCTTAAGGCTGAAAGCCAGAAAGATTGTCCCCAGAGTTTTTCTTCTGTATCGCCCTTTTGCACTGTCACAGAATGAAGCTTATCAACTAGAAAATTAAGAAAAAGTTATACAAATACAGAAGATGGAGTGATTCTTTGCAGAACCTCCAACTTTGTAGTGAGTCTCTGTCCTGCTAAAGGAACATATCAGTTGATAGCTTCACCTTTAGTGAGCTGTCTGTTGAACCTCCTGTTGACCTAATCAAAAGGACCTGAAGTTTCAGTCTTACTAAAAACTGAGTTTTTCTTTTTTTTCTTTTCCTTTTCCCTCTTTATTTCTCTTTCTTTCTTTTTTTTCTTTCTTTTTTCTTTCTTTTTTTCTTTCTTTCTTTTTTGTATGTGTGTAGAATAAAAACAAAAATAAAAACCTCAAGGAAAATTAAAACACAAGGAAGGTTTAATGAGATCCTTCTGCTTTGAGAATGTAGAGAAAGCCACATGCCAGAAAGTGAGAGATAGGTATTGCTTCAAGGAGCTAGGAGGGCATTTAAGATACCTGGAAGGTAAACAAGGGAAAAAGGATTCAATTCTAAGATCATACAGGAGTTAATTTGCCAGTAGTCTGAAGGAGTTGAAAATGAGTTCCTCACATTGCAACCAGTAGACACTTGTATTTTGTTCTCCTAACATTCAGAGTGGAGAATCCAGGCAAGCCCATCATAATTTCTGGTTAAAAGAGCTGAGTGGTAATAATGGATATAATTTTAAGCTTTTATGGTTTAGTAAGATGAATATGTATTATTTCAGTTAAGACTCTAAAAATAAATTTCAATAATAATATATTTCTACCTAAAAATTCAAGATCTATTGTTATAAAAGTAATAGAAACTGACTCTTTTTCCTTAGTCTTTACATGTGGCTGAAGTTAAATGTTGGGTGAAAGAATCATTAATTGTGGAAAATTAGTATTTTAACTGCAATAGTTATATCTTCCTTGGATATATTATTGTCAGTTTGAAAAATCACTTCTATTATTGATATTTCTTTTTATCTTAACCTTCCCTAATTTTCTTCAAACACACTGTACAATATTACTAATATACATTAATAGTACAACTCTGATGAATCTCATGAATATAAAGGTGAGTGGCAAAAACTGTAGAACATGTTACTCCATTGACATAATTCTCTTGAAATAAAATTGCATAATGGGGAAAATGCTTAGTGATTGGCAGGAAATAGAGACAAGAAAAGAAATAGGACATTATTGAATCAATCTGTGCTGTGCTATAAGCTATAGTCCTCATGTATATAGCAGGATTTTTTTTCAAATTCTGACTTTCCTTGGGAAACATCACTTAAAAGAAGGATGACTTTGAACATGATGGTTATATAAAAGTATCATCTCTCTGCTGCCACCCATGCATCACAGACTTATTCTAAGGAGCAAAAATGGTGACATACTACACATTTATCATGGTTAATCAAGCCTGTAGGAGTACATGGATGGATGTACTAAAATCAAAGAAAGGAAACCAGGCTCAAGAACATCAGATAAACCAGACAAAGAAAATGGGAAACATTCCTTACCTGTGCCACAGAAGGAAGTCCTTACTCAGCCATGTGATGACGATAGCTCCCCTCTGATAACCTGTCACCTGGCCATCTGGTATGCATCATTTAAAGCACACAGAGACCTTCCAATTGACTCATGGCTTTCAGCTTCATTCTGTCCATTTTGTTCTATGGTCTGCTTACATGCTATATACTAGTAATCTATATACCATCCATTTATTATATATTCCCTCATTTGAATTCAAGCATGCATTTCACCACTGTAGCTGGGCAATCTCTACAACTGAATTCTCCTACAGGTAACAATAATAGCTGCTTCTGCTTCCTCAGATTTTCCTCTTCAGCTTGGCTTGGTACTTTGACTTCAATAATAAAAAGAAATTGTATTCCTATCAGACTTTTTTTTGAAGCCTCTTGCTTTAGCCCTTCAGTTTCAGTGGCCTTGTAAATAACATGTATATAGATATGTTTGTGTGCTGGATTTGTAATTAAGAATCAAATAAAAATACATTTGTTTGCCTATGCAAGCTAGCAAGGAAAAGAATATATGGCAAATTTGTGCCATTAAAATAGCATACCATGTATATTTGTTATTAGAAAATAAATACTGACATTGTGGAAAGACACAACATGAGCATTTGATTCCAAAATAGTGCATTCACAAAAGGTAGGAATGACATTCATGTGATATTGAGAGAAATAATAAGAATCTTAAATAATAAAAATCTTTAAAATTGTACTACCTGAGGACTCAGCTATATCACTCCTGGGCATATATCCAAAAGATGCTCCAACATATAGCAAGGACACATGCTCCACTATGTTCATAGTAGCCTTATTTATAATAGCCAGAAGCTAGAAAGAACCCAGATGTCCTTCAACAGAGTAATGGATACAGAAAATGTGGTGCATTTACACAATGGATTACTTCTCAGCTTTTAAAAACAATGAATTCATTAAATTCTTAGGCAAATGGATGGAACTAGAAAATATCCCGAGTGAGGCAACCCAGTCACAAAAGAACACACATGGTATAAATTTACCCCAAAATTTGGAATAGTCAAGATACAATCCACAGACCACATGAAGCTCAAGAAAAAGGAAGACCAAAGTGTAAGTACTTTGGTCCTTCTTAGAAGGGGATAAATGGTGCTGGTTCAACTGGCATTCAGCATGTAGAAAAATGCAAATCGATCCATTCTGATTTCCTTGTACAAAGCTCAAGTTCAAGTGGATTAAGGACCTCCACATAAAACCAGATACACTGAAACGAATAGAAGAAAAAATGGAAAGCTTTGAATACATGGACTAAGGGGGAAACTTCCTGAACAGAACACCAATGTCTTATACTCTAAGATCAAGAACTCTTATACTCTAAGATCCAGAACTATTCAGCAATTAAAAACAATGAATTCATGAATTTTTTAGGCAAATGGATGGAACTGGAAAATATCATCCTAAACGATTGTAACACAATCACAAAAGAATACATATGGAATGCAATTGTTGATAAGTGGATATTAATTAGCCCTGAAGCTCTAAATACTGAAGATATAATTAGCATATCAAATGATTCCCAGGAAGAAGTAAGAAGAGGGCCCTAATACTGGAAAGGCTTGATCTAGCATTGTAGGGAAGTACCAGGACAGAGAAAAGGGAGGGGGAAAGACAGGAGAATGGATGGAGAGAAGAGGACTTATGGACCATATTGGGGTGGGGGGACTGGGAAAGGGGAAGGCTTTTAGAATGCAAACAAAGAATATAGAAAATAAATTTTAGAAAATTAAAAAAAGAAAAATCAGAAAAAAAAAGAATTGACAAATAGGACCTCAAAAAATTGAAAAATCTTCTGTAAAGCAAAGGACACTGTCAATAGGACAAAATGGCAGACAACAGATTAGGAAAAGACATTTACCAATCCTACATCTGATAGAGGGCTAATATCCAATCTATACAAAGAAATCAAGAAATTAAACTCCAGACAATCAAATAACCCTATTAAAAATGGGGTACAGAGCTAAACAAAGAATTCTCAACTGAGGAATTGCTGAGCAGCTGAGAAGTACCTAAAGAAAGGTTGAATATCCTTAGTCATCAGAAAAAAAGAAAATCAACAACCCTGAGATTCCACCTCACACCAGTGAGAATGGCAAAAATCAAAACTCAGATAACAGAAGATGCTGGCGATGATGTGGAGAAAGTGGAACACTCCTCCACTTATTGTGGGATTGCAAGCTGGTAGAACCACTCTGGAAATCAGTTTGATGCTTCCTCAGAAATTTAGACATAGTACTACCAGAGGACCCAGTGGTACCAGTCCTTGCCATATACCCAGAAGTTGCTCCAATATGTAATAAGGACACAAGCTCCACTATGTCCATAGTAGCCTTATTTATAATAGCCAGGAGCTGGAAAGAACTCAGATGTCCCTCAACAGAGGAATGAATATAGAAACTGTGGTACATTTTCATAATGGAGTACTACTTATCTATTAAAAACAATGAATTCATGAAATACTTAGACAAATGGGTGGAACTAGAAAATATCATCCTGTATGAGATAACCCAATCACAAAAGAGCACACATGCACTCACTAATAAGTGGATATTAGCCCAAAATCTCAGAATACCCAAGATACAATTCACAGACCACGTAAAGCTCACGAAGGAAGACCAAAATGTGGATGCTTCGGTCATTCTCAGGAGTAACAAAATACTCACAGGAGCAAATATGGAGACAAAGTATAAAGCAGAGACTGAAGGAAAGGCCATCCAGAGACTGCCCCACCACAGGCTCCATGCCACACATTGACACCAAATCCAGACACTATTGTGGAAGCCAAGAAGTACATGCTGACAGGAGCCTGATGCAGCTGTCTCCTGAGAGGCCCTACCAGAGCCTGAAAAATACAGAGGCAGATGCTTGCAGTCAACCATTGGACTGAGCATGGGGTTCCCAATGGAGGAGTTAGAGAAAGGACTGAAGGAGTTGAAGGGGTTTTTCACCCCTATAGGAAAAACAACAGTTTCAACCAACCATACCCCTAGAGCTCCCAGGAACTAAACCATGAACCAAAGTGTACACATGGAAGGACCCATGGCTCCAGCTGCATATGTAGCAGATGATGGCTTTTGGGGGCATCAATGGAAGAAGAAGCCCTTGGTCCTGTGAAGGCTCTATGCCCCAGTGTATGGAAATGTGAGCATAGGGAGGCAGGAGTGGGTGGGGGAACACCCTCAATGAAGCAGGGGGAAGGGGATGGGATAGTAGGTTTCTGGGGCAGGGAGTTGGAAAAGGAATAACATTTGAAATGTAAATAACAAAAATATCCAATTAAAAAATAAGATTAAAAATGAAATAACTGGAATTTGCAGCGGGATTTTTCAAGGGCAAGGTACAGGTCTAGTGCAGTGCAAACTCCTAAGAATCTATTAAAATGGCCTTAGCAAAGAAATCTAGTAAAAGGGGGATTCAGAGTCCAAATTGGCCATCTTCTGTAACTAGACAAGGCTTCCAGTGGGACACCAATCCAGCACAAAACCTTTTTTTTTTAATTCAATATATTCTTTATTTACATTTCAAATGATTTCCCCTTTCTTGGATCACCAAAGTCCAATCAGCCCTCTCCCTCCCCCTGTTGCCCAATCCACCCCTTCCTGCTTCCCTGTCCTGTTATTCCGCTACACTGCTGAACTGAGCCTTTCCAGGACCAGAGGCCTCTCCCTCTATCTTCTTGGGCATTATTTGATCTGTGAATTGTTTCTTGGGTATTCCAAGCTTCTGGGTTAATACCCACTTATCAGTGAGTGCAAACTACACTTGATCTTAGCCACAAGGCCGAGAAGTGATAGTAAGTGTGTACCATGTGTGTTCTTTTGTGATTGTGTCACCTCGCTCAGGATGATATTCTCCACTTCCACCCACTTGCCTAAGAATTTCATGAATTCATTGTTTTTAATAGCTGAGTAGTATTCCATAGTGTAAATATACCACATTTTCTGTATCAATTCCTCTGTTGAGGGACACCTGGGTTCTTTCCAGCTTCTGGCTATTATAAATAGGGTTGCTATGAACATAGTGGGGCATGTATCCTTATTACATGCTGGGGAATCCTCTGGGTATATGCCCAGGAGTGGTATAGCAGGGCCCTCCGGTAGTATCGTGCCCAGTTTTCTGAGGAACTGACAGACTGATTTCCAGAGTGGTTGTACCAGTTTGCAAACCACCAGCAGTGGAGGAGTGTTCTTCTTTCTCCACATCCTTACCAGCACTTGTTTAGATTTCACCTCACACCAGTCAGAAGACCTATAATTGTTTTGGCTCAGAATCTGTGGAGTGGTTCACTTAGAGACCCTTGCCACTAAAGGGAGCACTCCTCCCCTACCATTGGCTGGAGGGCCAAGAATCCCAGAGACTTATGATAGAACCAAAAATTACTAGGAAAAAAGTCAATGATATAATTTCTAATGATATAGAAATGATATAATTTCTAATCATATTTCACTATACTCATAACAATAATGATCACTATGATCATTATTGGAGAGGCTTGAGGAAGCAACTGATTGGAAAAGAAGCGAAGACCAACAGCCAAAGAGCTTAGGGAATCCTGCAGAAGATGGGAACTAAAGGTTGGAGGAGCTAAAGGTGTCAAAGACATTGAAAGAAAATAGCCCATAGAATCAGCTAATGAGGCATCCCAGGAGCTCACAGATACTGAAGTCACAATCGGGGAGCCTGTAGGGGTTTGACCTAGATCCTCTGTATACATGTTATGGGCTGTAGGTTTCTGTTTTTCTGGGACTCGTAACAGGAGGCTTGATAGTGCCTCCAAGAAGTTCTGATTCTTTTTTCTGACATTTTATTTTGTTTCTGCTTCCACTAGGAATTCATTTAGAATGTGTTGAAGAGACTTTATCTTCAGGTTTCAGCAACAAAAATGTTGAGCTCAATTAATTATTAACAAGAAACCTGGTGGGTTTCCCCTCAACTTTTAGGGTTACCCTCGTCTTGGGGTGGAAATTTGAACCACACCCCCTCTCTTCTTTATCTTCTAAGGCCAGGATTTGGACAGACTTCTTTTGTGGGACATTGCCTGTTTAGTGGTTCTCCTCCACAAAATACACACATGATCTTTTTTGTTTGTTTTATTTTGTTTTTTTTTTTCTGCTCTAATCTTTTTTTTTTACCCTGAATTAAACATTCCATATTATATTAATATATCACATGCATTAAAAAATAAACCAACAGTATATCCCATGGTTCACCTGCAAGTTTTTTTTTTTTTTAATTTTTTTTTATTTGATATAATTTATTTACATTTCAAATGATTTCCCCTTTTCTAGCCCCCCCCACTCCCCGAAAGTCCCGTAAGCCCCCTTCTCTTCCCCTGTCCTCCCTCCCACCCCTTCCCAGTTCCCCGTTCTGGTTTTGCCAAATACTGTTTCACTGAGTCTTTCCAGAACCAGGGACCACTCCTGCTTTCTTCTTGTATCTCATTTGATGTGTGGATTATGTTTTGGGTATTCCAGTTTTCTAGGTTAATAACCACTTATTAGTGAGTGCATACCATGATTCACCTTTTGAGTCTGGGTTACCTCACTTAGTATGATGTTCTCTAGCTCCATCCATTTGCCTAAGAATTTCATGAATTCATTGTTTCTAATGGCTGAATAGTACTCCATTGTGTAGATATACCACATTTTTTGTATCCACTCTTCTGTTGAGGGATACCTGGGTTCTTTCCAGCATCTGGCAATTATAAATAGGGCTGCTATGAACATAGTAGAGCATGTATCCTTATTACATGGTGGGGAATCCTCTGGGTATATGCCCAGGAGTGGTATAGCAGGATCTTCTGGAAGTGAGTGCCCAGTTTTCGGAGGAACCGCCAGACTGCTTTCCAGAGTGGTTGTACCAATTTGCAACCCCACCAGCAGTGGAGGAGTGTTCCTCTTTCTCCGCACCCTCTCCAACACCTGCTGTCTCCTGAATTTTTAATCTTAGCCATTCTGACTGGTGTAAGATGAAATCTTAGGGTTGTTTTGATTTGCATTTCTCTAATGACTAATGAAGTGGAGCATTTTTTAAGATGCTTCTCCGCCATCCGAAGTTCTTCAGGTGAGAATTCTTTGTTTAACTCTGTACCCCATTTTTTAATAGGGTTGTTCGGTTTTCTGGAGTCTAACTTCTTGAGTTCTTTATATATATTGGATATTAGCCCTCTATCTGATGTAGGATTGGTGAAGATCTTTTCCCAATTTGTTGGTTGCCGATCTGTCCTCTTGATGGTGTCCTTTGCCTTACAGAAACTCTGTAACCTTATGAGGTCCCATTTGTCAATTCTTGCTCTTAGAGCATACGCTATTGGTGTTCTGTTCAGAAACTTTCTCCCTGTACCGATGTCCTCAAGGGTCTTCCCCAGTTTCTTTTCTATTAGCTTCAGAGTGTCTGGCTTTATGTTGTTTTGTTTTTTAAGTGAGGGCATTCTCCACCCTTAGGGTCTCCCTTACCTCTTTCCTTTGAAGCCATCTGATTTAGGTTTCTCCTACAGTCTTCTGGTTTGGCTATGGCTGCCAAATGGATCTTTCCAAGGTCATGAGTCTGTTGTGTCTGTCTTGGCATCTGCTTCTCTTCTGCCAATATCACTATTATTGAGTCCCCCAGACTCTTTTCTCTTAACCTCTGTCCCTGCTTAATGTCAAACACTGGCCAGATTGGTGGACTGTCTTCCAGTTGCTTTGAGACTTGACAGCAGAGCCTGACAGTAAACCAAAAGTCTCCTTTTACCTTCAATGGAGTAAAAGTTCCGTTCTGGGAGATCTCTGGCGTTCTGTGAAAAGGGAGAATTCTGAGTTCTCCAGTTTTAAAGACTGCTAGTGGTAAAGGACAAATAGAAAAAAGGTTGCTTACTTTAGTATTGACCAGCATGCACAGGGAGCCAGACTCTGGCCTAGGAGGCAACACCCACATCAGCTTTGTGTCTCTGTGCCAGGTCCCCCTCCTCCAGTCTTCGATGGGGCTGCCTATGGCAGAGCTGCCCGTGATGACTGTTGTCTTGCCTGAGAGGTTGAATAAGGTGTGGGTGGAAAGATAATATCCTACTTCATTGTTCCTTGGAGGGCCAGGAAGAGGGATGGTACAGAAGGAGATGGTCCATATTTCCTCCTTTGTATCCTTGGGCTTTTTCTTAGCCCTTTACCCTGTTGTCTAGGGATGTTTAAGAATATCTTGACAAACCACTACATAAGGTATTTTGTTAGGATGGCCAAATTTGGGCTTAAGAATGACTTTCTCCATGCCTTCGACCAATCTTGGGTCAAAGATCCTTTTGGTGTTGAAAGTGAGCCATTCTGACCTGCAGAATGTCATTGATTTATCTTTCTTAATAATGACCAAGAGATTCCCCCCCCCCCTATAGTTTTAACATCCCTAAAATGGCTAAATAGCAATTCTAATGAGTTTGCACATGCCTGTACCATATTAATATGTCAGTCAAATTCACTTCTTAATGAGAAACACAAGTATAACACACATAAAAACGCAAATTTGATCTTTCCTATCAGGTAGAAATGAGAAACAACCAGAAAGCAGCACTCACGCATAAGAAAGGAAGTTCACCCCTTTTTCCTTGTCAGGAGAGACAGAAGTAAGCAGATTGGTGAGGTACTCTTTGCTCTCTGTGTTCATGCTCAACCTAGATCTGGACTCAGAACATTTTCTGCCCCCACCCCGCCCCGCCCATCGCCATGGCCCTCTGACACATCTGTTTTGAATGTTTCATGGCCATGGACAGATTCAACACATATGGAGCATGCGGACAGACGCACAGATTTAAACTGACATTGCCAGTATTAAGACCATCCAGGTTGGAGGCCTTGGAGTTTCTGGTCAGTGCACCAAAATGATATGTTGTACTCAAACATTCATAAACTTCAAAAGACTACCAAAGAGCTGAATCTGATGCAGTCTTTATTTAAGCTCGAACTTGGGCTTAACTCACTATCAACCCACAGGGCATTTCAGTTGAAGTAAAAGTCCTGAATACTCATCATCAGGACAAAGTTTCACAGGAAATGACAAGAAAGGGGTAAGTGTTTCTAACCTGGCAAGCTTCTAATTGGAAGATGGCCTTTGGTATAATTGGTGGGTGCTGGGAGCCAAACCATAATCTCAACTTCTGTTTTCCTCTTAACTGGTGGTTGTTAGGCAGAGATGGGCCTGTAAACGGGGGGTACAAATTTGTTGGGATTAACCTGGAAACTGGTGATAAAAGCTACCATTTTTTGGTAGCATATTTGTTGGGGGAGAATAACCTGGAGATGTGGTCTTATTGGGGTTAGCCTATAAATTGGAGCTAGGCTCAGGTTTTGATGGGGGATAACATGTAAATTGAAGCTAAGTACTGTTCTTTTAGTTTATTTTAGTTTAAGCTTAGGTCAGGTTTTCTAAGACAGTGTCTAAACCCAAAAAATTTGGTCTCTTGGAAACAATCTTACAATCTTGAAAATGTGTCCTTAATAAGATACAGCCAGTGAAGAAATTAAACAAAAATTTAAGAAAAACCTGCAATGAGAATGACATCTGAAGACCCTATGTAGAGCAGTAAGTTTGTTTGTTTGTTTTAATTTTATTCAATCTTCCCTTTTTACACTCCATATTTTATTTCCCTTCTGGTCCACCCTCCACCTATTCCACATCTCATACCTCCTTCCTGACCCGTCTCCACAAGGATGTCTCTACCACCCACTACTCACCACCTACCACCCACCACCCACCCAAACAGACTTTTAAACTTCCTTAGGCCTCCAGTCTCTTGAGGGTTAGGTGCATCTTCTCTGACCAAAGCAGACCCAGCAATCCTCTGCTGTATATGTGTTGGGGACCTCATATCAGGTGGTTCATGCTGCTTGGTTGATGGTCCAATATCTGAGAGACCTCGGAGGTGCACATTAATTTCTTTTTAGTCATAGAGGAAATACTTTTTTATTAAAATGTATTTTATACAATATATTTGTATTACAGTTTTCCTCCCCCAACACCTCAAATCCTCATTTCTCCATCTACCCAAATCCATACCCATTCATTCATTCTTACGTTAGAATAAAAAGTCACCTAAAATGAGGAGGAGGAGAGAAGAAATAAAATCAAGCAAAGCTGACAGGAGCCTGATAGAGATGGCTTCTGAAAGGCTCTCCCAGAGCCTGATAAATACAGAGGCAGATGCTCACAGCCAACCAACGTACTGAGCACAGGGTCCCTATTGGAGGAGTTAGATAAGGGACTGAAGGAGATGAAGGGGTTTGCAACCCCAAAGGAAGAACAACAATGTCAACCAACTAAACACTACTAGACCTCCCAGGGACTAAACCACCAACCAAAGAGTACACATGGAGGGACCCATGACTCCACCTAGAGATGTAGCAGAGGCTGACCTTGTCTGGCATCAATGGGAAGAGAGGCCCTTGGTCCTGTGAAAGCGGGATGCCTGCATGTAGCTGAATGCCAAGGCAGTGAGGTGGGAGTGGGTGGGTGGGAGAGCATCCTGATAGAAGCAGGGGGAGGGAGAGGGGATAGGGGACTTCTGGAGGGGAAACCAGGAAAGGGGGTCACATTTGAAATGTAAATATATAAAATATCCAATTAAAAATCAAAGAACAAGAAAAGCAGAACAGGAAAAAAGAGCCAAAGCCTCATGTGACCTCTCATGCAGGAGCTACAAGTCAGGCATGTGCAGACATATTAGACATTAGCAATGTACTCTTATCATTTCAAAGTAGAACATTGAACCAAGACATAAATCTACATGCACATAATGTATTTAAGGTATTGATCAATCCTGAAAGTAAATCTTTGACCATCAATGATATTGATACATACAGAAAATCTATTAAAAATGACTTGCATAAATGTTTATATAACCTTTATCCAAGGTGATTTATATAGTAAAATTTATGCCTTAAGACTTTGTGATGGTCAAGGCCTTAAGTTTAAATTTATCAATTTTTTTATTTCTTTTATTTTTACTTGATTTCTTAAGAAAACAGTCATGACATTTGACGCAAACAATGAAAGGAGAAATGAAAAAATAAATGGACAAGTATCAATCTTTTTATTATATTTGCTGTTTTGTACTCCCTGGATGGATGCTGGCCAACACATGACTTCCTGTCTGGGAAGTCCATGGTTGTCTTATCACCACATAACCATGTGATGGAATTCAGCAACTGATAATGCATCTGCCTTGGAGATGATTTTCATACTCTCATTTGATCATGAGTCTCATAATAAGCCATTATTATGGCTTCATTCAGTTTGTAATGTAGACACAGTAATATATACCTCCAAGCTGATGTACACCTTCTTCCTTGGTCATGAGGTTTCAGTGTCCCCATTCATGTCTTCAGGATTGAGATAGTAATGGATATCCTGCAAGCCTACTTCATGCAGTCTCACTTGAATATAAACATTGTAATCTAGCCTCTGTGTCCATGGACAGATACTATGATGAATTCTCCCCATGTTGATTTAGAAATCCTCTTAGTTGTAAGTGTCAGGGTCCATGTTGAGACTGCTGGTCCTCCTACAGGGTTGCCCTCAGCTTCTTTCAGCTTTCCCCTAATTTAAACACAGGGATCAGCTGTTTTCCACTGGTTGGGTACAAATATCTGCATCTGACTCTTTCAGCTGCTTGTTGGATCTTTCTTGAGGGCAGACATGACAGGTCCTTTTTTGTGAGTGCTCCATTGCTTCAGTAATAGTGTCAGACCATTGGGCCTCCCATCGATCTGGATCCTACTTTGGGCCCATCATTGGACCTTCTTTTCCTCAGGCTCCTCTCCATTTCCATTTCAGCAATTCTTTCAGATAAGAACAATTATGTGTCACAGTTTTGACTGTGGGATGGCAACCCTATTCCTCACTTGATGCCTTGTGTTTCTGCTGGAGGTGGGCTCTATAAGTTCACTCTTCCCACTGTAGGGCATTTCATCTAAGGTCCCTTCCTTTGAGTTCTGGAAGTCTCTCACCTCCCAGGTCTCTTGTATATTCTGGATGGTCACCCAAACCTCCTACCTCGTGAGGATGTCTGTTTCTATTCTCAGTAAGTTTATTTAATATACTGAGCTTAAAATTTTGAAATATGTTAAAGTATTTAATAAAACTGGCAAGTGTATGTCTTTAAACAAAAGATCCTATAATTATACATTGAAAAGTTAAAATAAAACAAATGAGTAGAGGTATAAATTCAACAACAATGACATCCTTACATAGAGATCCTCTACATCAATGGAAGTAAAGAAAATGGCAAACTCAGCATCACTCTTAGATTCTAGATTTTGACAAAAGAGCTTAAACCAAAGCTGTAGATTTTGAAGCTCCTTCAGATGGCAACATGCAATGGGAGTATATATTTGTGACTATTGCTCTGAGGAAACAGAAGTTATAGTTGTTTTGACATACCAGGTTCTGAAAATTCACTTTTTGTCAATAACTTGGGAACTGAAGAGATGAGCAAGAGAATTTAAGGGGGAGCAAGCATTAAACCTTAGGGAATAGGTTATATAAAACTTAAAAAAAAAAAGGTCTGAAGGAATTACAAAATGACACTCAAAGTGATGGAATAAAGGAATGTAATGTCAAGCAAGAGAGCGAACATTGAAGGATGATCAAAAGTATCAGAAAGAAGAAGGCCCCACAAAATGACAAAACACCACCACCAGCAGCAACAATTCCAGATAACTAAGCAATCCAGAACTCCACAGTAATGAATCAAAACAATACTTTTAACTAGGGTTAAAAGACTGACAACTTGGTGATAAGGACTGGAGATAGGAATGGGTGGGATAGGCAAGCAGTCGATTCTTGTCTGTTAAAGATGGAGTGGTGTTAGGATGTGATAACAGGAAATGGAAATTATATTTGAGATTATGTCTGTGAAAGGACTGGAAAGGGGGCTTGCAGAATGTAAGAAAACATGTATTAATATGTCTGTATACATTTATGAAGATTGACAGGAAAGCCAGAAATGCAAAAGAAACAGGAAACGATACTCTGAGAGTGACAGAAATGGCAAATGAGCCTATGTAATATGACAGCAGAGAGGTAGAGGGAAGGAGAGAGCAAAGAGAAAGAGAAAGCAATATTGACTTATTAAGATTTACTAACAGAAGTTTATAGGGTGTCTAATTATAGAAAAGTGAACATATTTATATCCTTATATATGTTTAAACTTGTGAGAAAGTAATTAGAGGGCATTGTATTGATTGTATTTTAATTTTCTAATTTTCCATTATTCATATGTATCTTCAAAATCTGAGCACAGTTCAAATTAAATAATTCAGTATAATCAGGAAACTGATGCAATTTTCAGACTCTTGATTGTAGTACTGTGCAATTTATCTAGCTGAAACACTTAGACTTTATTTTCATATATAGCAGGGTGGACTTATCCTTTCCAAATACAATTCAATGGAAACATTTTTCAGTCAAACTCCACATCACTTGTAAGACATTCTGGGTTCAGGAGGGTGTTGTCTGCATTAAGTCACACGCAGGTGCATGAGTGCTGAGATCTCAGTGTAAATGACTGTTGCGCATTTCATACTCTGTCATATCTGATTGCATTAAAAGCCAAGCATGCTATGAGGTCCATAACCTCAATCTGTTTTGTAATTTTTCTAATGTACTTTTCATGAATAGAGTAGTCATGAACTTTATTAAGCTGCCTTGTTTAGAAAAAGTTTATGTTTTCAGAAGCAAGTTTAAAATGTGAAGTAATTTGAATTAATATCAGTGGTTTCTAGGTAGGTTTGGGGTTTGGGATGGCTTACGTAGGTAAGTAGGAATCAGTACTAGATTATTTCCATCAAAGAACATTGGTGAAATAAGAAAGTCAGGAGAAATGGCTATGATCAAAAACTCAGGAGAAAACAGGTGCTGGCAAGGATGTGGAGAAAGAGGAACACTCCTCCACTGCCGGTGTGGTTGCAAGCTGGTACAACCTCTCTGGAAATCAGTCTGGCAGTTCCTCAGAAAACTGGGCATGATACTACCGAGGACCTCGCTATATCACTCCTGGACATATGACCAGAGGATTCCCCAGCATGTAAAAAGCACACATGCTCTACTATGTTCTTAGCAGCCCTATTTATAATAGCCAGAAGCTGGAAAGAACCCAGATGTCCCTCAACGGAGGAATGGATACAGAAAATGTGATATATTTACACTATGGAATACTACTCAGTTTTTAAAAACAATGAATTCATGAAATTCTTAGGCAAGTGGGTGGAAGTGGAGAATGTCATCCTGAGCGAGGTGACCCAATCACAAAAGAACACACATGGTATGTACTCACTGATAAGCAGATATTAACCCAGAATACCCAAGACACAATTCACATATCAAATGATGCCCAAGAAGAAGGAGGAAAAGGCCCCTGATGCTGGAAAGGCTCAGTGCAGGAGTGTAGGGGAATACCAGGATAGGGAAATGGGAAGGGGTGATTGGGGAACAAGGGGAAGGAAGAGAGCTTATGGGACTTTTGGGGAGGGGAGATCCAGGAAAGGGGATATCATTTGAAATGTAAATAAAGAATATATTGAATTAAAAAAAAAAGAAAGGAGGAGAAAAAGAAATGAACTGTAGTCTGCAAGTAGATTCAGTGAATAAAAGAGCTTGCTGCACACTACCAATCTGAGTTCTGTCCCTAAGACCCTAACACAGGGAAGAATAACAAGGTTGTCATCTGAGTTCCACACATACTCTAATAGCATGTATAACAACTCTCTCTCTACACACAGACACAAGATGCACACACGCACAAACATTTGCACTCACATATACACTCACAAATAATAATAGTAACACTAATAAATATTTTTCAGTTAAAATATATCTCTAGAATGAAAAATATAAGTAGTAACAAAACAAAAAAGGAAAGCAATAGAACAAGAGAATAGGAAGAAAGGGGGGTAAGAATAACCGAAATGGCAGGATAAACCATTTAACACCATTTGGGGAAATTAAGAAGAATTAGAACATGCTTCATGGTGAGATATTTGAAATGCAATGCATGATCATAAAGCTACAGAAAGCAAGTTTATTCAGTAAGGCTGCAAGTTACAACAAGGAATATTTATTTAGCACCCAAGGGAAGAAAGTAGACGGCAGAACATCTTGCTGAAAGGAGCAGAAGCAAAAGGAACCATGGAGCAAGTAGAAGAAATTAATTCAGTATACTGTGCATTGCATGTAATGTGTGCTCTCTAAATCCCTCCACCAACACAGAGGATGCATCAGATAGGGACTGAGATACCAGCCTGGATGATGTTGACAGCACACATGATTTGGAAACAGTGAAAATTATAGGCTAAAATTAATAGATGAACTGATAGATAACATGGATATGCAAACGGGAAGTAAAACCAAAAGGGGTGATATTAATATCCGACAAGGCAGACTTTAAGATTAAAAGCAATAAACAGGATGAAAGAGGACACTGGGTAATAAAAAGTCATGTTTAGAGAAGAGATGCGAGCCACAAATAGGTACACATCAAGCAAAAATGTAGATGAAAGGAAACTCAAAATCACAGCTAGAAATGAAAAGAACTGATAGGAAGACAACTAACAATATTTGTAAATACTGTGACTCAAAACTGGGAAGATGCAAATAAGTGACTGATGGTTGTAAATTAGCCCCAGAGTTTAATTGTTCTTCATCCTCAGAGGAGGTAAAATACAAGCTTCAAGCATAACACATAATAATAAATTAAAGAAAGCATGATTTGCATTTACTTATGCATTATTTTACCAGGAATACTCATTTTAATCTACTTTGAATCACCATCTATGCCACTGACTGGTAGTGTCACCTCAGAAAGCCAGACATCTCTTAGAACCTTGAGTTTTTGGCCTACAAAGAAAGGAATCATGCTTGCGTCATCTCTGTCATCGTGTAGTTGGTATTTCTACTGAGTGAAAACTATGTCTGGCACAATGGCATGAACACAGGTACATGCATGTGCACGTGTGACACACACACACACACACACACACACACACACACTTCTTGCTTTTATTTATCAGAACAAATGATACGAAGTACCTATATTTCAACCATTTGTTTTTATTGCTGCCATGACCAGTGGTATGTGTGTGTCCCCAAAGATCATCTTGGGAGCATCAGCAATGCAGGGAAGAGCATATTTTTAGTCTGCTGTGCTCCGAAGTTAGCATCCATTTTTCTGTGTTAAGCATGGAGGATTCAAAATCACTGCTGATCTTGGATCTGGGGAAAATTTTGACACTCACAGGTAGATTAAAAGAGTGAGGAGTAATTCCTGCCAGACTTGATGCCCAGCTCAAAGATCTAGAATAAAAATTGATCACTCTCATTTAAAAGTCAAGTTAGGAAATATTTGTTTCAGAAATAATCTCATTTGCTAGTTAGATGTCTCACCTATAGATAAAGCTAACCATGAACCAGGAAAAAGAAGTAAACTCTAAAGTCCCTCCATTTCAGCTGCATATATACAGTGTTCCTGTTGCTGGTTCCCTGTGAATGAAACACAATATATGCACTGTGCTTTGCAGTCACATTCTTTATAGAAGGAAACCCAGAGAAGAGAGTTGGAAAGTTGTTTACTCTCTTTTGACTTTGCCTTTAGTTTGTAGGGGAAATATTTCCCCCTCCCCCTGTAGAGAGAAAGCTTGCAAAAGCTCCCGTGTTTTGATGTATGGTATCTGAACTCCAAAGAGAATGTAATCTTTGTGGAAAGCGATCTAACAGAAGTCCTCCTGGAATTTGAACAAGCCCAGAAAAAGATAACCACCGCGGGAGGGTGCTTCTTTAGAAATGAAATGCTTCTGAGAACAAACAGGAAAACGTGCAGGGCTGGTTTATTCAGGTTCTGTGTTGACAGACAACGACTACTAATTTCTATGTTCCTAATAGTCTCAAGATTATCAAACTGTCTGCCCCTTGCAATATGTAAACACATAATTAATTAAATGTTTAACTCTGGATACTGGAATCAAATTATGTTATTAACCTGTGTTATTGTATGAGATGTAACTAAAAGGGATTTTCAATTATTAGAAACAGAAAACAAAAGTCAAACCCCCAAATGGTTACAAACCTACTGTTAGTACAGACATTTAGACACATAATATTAACATCAGTAAAATCAGTTATAATATTATCAATCTAAATATCATTTAGCTTAACATCCCATTGCATTTTTTCTATTATTTTTTAACATCATAAATAGTAATTGAGCAAGTATTTATAGCAACAGATATTAAATATAATGAGTTCTTTACATTGAAAGCTATATTTATTTGCATGTTAGTTGACTACAAAGTAATTTCTTAATTAGCTTACTAAATTTTATATGATTTTATTATAAATAAAAATAGCATTGATCAAGAAAATATTTTTTCCATAAAAGAGCTTTTATTTTTTTAAAAAAAAAAGTCTCAGCAGAATTATCTATAAGCCTTAAGTCAAAAACAAATTAATGACCATCAACTGGTGATTAGATATTATCCATGACTGCCTTTACCCTGAAATATTACTCAATGGAAAACTGAGGAATACCAGCAGACTGAAAGGAGACAGAAAAAAGCATGCCAGCTGCTTCATGATTTCAAATTGTAGGAATTTCAATTTGTAGGAAATTCTAAGGAATGGGTAGTAGGTCAAACAATGAAAGTAAAACCGGCAAGAACTGTTTAGGAACTTTATCAGTGGGATGGGATGAGGAAAATATTCTAAAAACCAATTTTTGTGATATTTCTACAATTTATAAAATACATGTAAAATAAGCTTCAGTAGCATAAGAAAGATGTTCCATTTTTAATTGAAATACTAAAGCTCCAAAGATTTTTTTTCAAACAAAATATACACAGTTTTGATATAAGGAAACATACACTTGAAAAAATTCTGTCAAATATATTAATAATGGAAAATGTAAATTAAAATTACTTGCAGACGATTCACACTCAAGCCTCTGGAGACCTTGTTAGGAAAGGGAAAGGTTCCAGTCAAAAGGAAACTTTGAGTAGTTCCATTTTCCCTCAGAGGAAAGAAGGTTTTCATCACCCCAGGCAAGATGCAGAGTTGAGAAGGAATCGGGCTGTCCTCTCTTGGCCAGAGGAAGGACAGCAATGCTCTGTGTCCTCTGCAAAGTTTAATAGCTGCTGACTCCAGATCTGGCCGTGGGGCTCCTTTCAGAGGGCAGACTGAGTGAATGAGTGTGTGCTGCATTGGGACCAGCCAGACCCGGCCTGGGCTGCAGAAGCTGCCATGCAGGCAGGCACTAGACAAGAGTTTCCACACCAGCCTGCTGTGTCAGTTCACTGATGACAGTCATGCTTAAATAAATAGCAATTAAGAGCTCTGATGTGCCCCTATATTAGGCAGCATGGATGCATTATTTCCGGAGTTAATTCAGAGGGAGTTAACATACTCAGCTTTTTATTTAAAGCAAAGAGACTTAAACTACACCAGAGGAATCTCTCTTGGTGAAACAAAGATGTCTCTCCAAGTGTTTTGCGTATGAACCCCCAGGAAGAATACTGTCTTGATTGATGAAAAGACAGTGATCATGAAAACCCTTGAGAGCTTTTACCAAACATACTGCTTGGACCACTGTTTCCCTCACTAAGCTTTCTAACACTACTTTTGCAGGTAACGATTCTCTTTCTGATTTTTATATTTTACCAGTTTTACTGTAACAACATGTACCATGATGTAATAGGTAATCAATAAACACTGAATATACTGATCTTGATCTTGGCAATAAAGCATCTAGTTATATTGAGAATGCTCATCGTGGTGATAGTATAAACATATTGAGTTTTAAATAGTTATACATGCATATAATCTGTCTTGGTGTGAATTTATTCAGTTTATGCATATGAGTACAATATCTACAGAAGCCAGTAGAGGGGGCCAGATATCTGCTCTGAAGTTAGCTGTTTGTGAGCTGCAGGATGTGGTTGCTGATAACTGAGCAAAGATCCTCTGTAACAGCTGCTATAAATCAGGGACTAGACAAGGCTGCCCCCTCTTTCCATATCTTTTCAATATAGTTCTTGAAGTCCTAGCTAGAGCAATTAGACAACATAAGGAGGTCAAAGGGATACAAATTGGGAAAGAAGAAGTCAAGCTATCACTGTTTGCAGATGATATGATAGTCTACTTAAGTGACCCAAAAAACTCTACCAGAGAACTCCTACAGCTGAGAAACAACATCAGCATAGTGGCTGGTTATAAAATCAACTCAAGCAAATCAGTAGCCTTCCTATACTCAAAGGATATGCAGACTGCGAAAGAAATTAGGGAAATGACACCCTTCACAATAGCCACAAACAGCATAAAGTATCTTGGGGTGACTCTAACCAAATAACCTATACGACAAGAACTTCAGATCTCTGAAGAAGGAAATCGAAGAAGATCTCAGAAAATGGAAAAATCTTCCATGCTCGTGGATTGGTAGGATTAATATAGTTGAAATGGCCATCTTGCCAAAGGCAATCCACAGATTCAATGCTATCCCCATAAAAATCCTAACCCAGTTCTTCACAGAGCTAGAAAGAGCAATTCTCAAATTCATCTGGAATAACAAAAAAACCCAGGATAGCTAAAACTATTCTCAACAGTAAAAGAAATTCAGGGGGGTTCAGTATTCCTGACTTTAAACTTTACTACAGAGCAATAGCGATAAAAACTGCATGGTATTGGTACAATGTCAGGCAAGTGGATCGATGGAATAGGATTGAAGACCCAGAAATGAACCCACACACCTATGGTCACTTGATCTTCGACAAAGGAGCTGAAAGCATCCAGTAGAAAAAAGATTGTCTTTTCAACAAATGGTGCTGGTTCAATTGGAGGTCAGCATGCAGAAGAATGCACATCGATCCATTCTTATCTCCTTGTACCAAGCTCAACTCCAAATGGATCAAGGACCTCCACATAAAACCTGACACACTCAAACTAATAGAAAAGAAACTGGGGAAGATCCTTGAGGACATGGGCACAGGGGAAAAGTTCCTGAATAGAACACCAATAGCTTATGCTCTAAGATCAAGAATTGACAAATGGGACCTCATAAAACTACAAAATCTCTGTAAGGCAAAGGACACTGTCAAAAGGACAAAACATCAACCAACAGATTGGGAAAGGATCTTCACCAACCTTAAATCTGACAGAGGGCTAATATCTAATATATACAAAGAACTCAAGAAGGTAGAACCCAGAGAACCAAATAACCCCATTAAAAAGTTGGGTATGGAGCTAAACAAAGAATTTTTACATGAAGAACTTCGGAGGGCTGAGAAACACCTTAAGAAATGTTCAACATCATTAATCATTAGGGAAATGCAAATCAAAACAACCCTGAGATTTCACCTCACACCAGTCAGAATGGCTAAGGTCAAAAACTCAGGAGACAGCTGGTGTTGGCGAGGATGTGGAGAAAGAGGAACACTCCTCCACTGCTGGTGGGATTGCAAGATGGTGCAACCACTTTGGAAATTAGTCTGGTGGTTCCTCAGAAAACTGGGCATGACACTTCCTGAGGACCCTGCTATACCACTCCTGGGCATATACGCAGAGGATTCTTCAGCATGCAATAAGGACACATGCTCCACTATGTTCATAGCAGCCCTATTTGTAGTAGCCAGAAGCTGGAAAGAACCCAGGTGTCCTTCAACAGAGGAATATATACCAAAAATGTGGTATATTTACACAATGGAGTACTATTTAGCCATTAAAAACAATGAATTCATGAAATTCTTAGACAAATGGATGGAGCTGGAGAACATCATACTAAGTGAGGTAACCCAGTCTCAAAAGATCAATCATGGTATGCACTCACTGATAAGTGGATATTAGCCTAGAAACTTTGAGTACCCAATACATAATCCCCATATTAAATGATGCCCAAAAAGAATGGAAGTTTGGTCCCTGGCTCTGGAAGGACTCAATGAAACTGTATAGGGGAATACCACAACAGGGAAGTGGGGGTAGATGGAGAAACAGGGGGAGGGAAGAGGGCTTATGGGACTTGCAGGGAGTAGGTACCCAGAAAATGGGAAATGATTTGAAATGTAAATAAAAAATATATCAATAAAGAAAAAAATGTAAAAAAAAATATCAAATTATTTTAAGGCCTTAAATAATTATCAAATATTGATTTTAAATACATTTACTTACTTTGAAAAAAAATGTTGTTAACCGCCGGGCGGTGGTGCATGCCTTTAATCTTAGCACTTGGGAGGCAGAGGCAGGTGAATTTCTGAGTTTGAGGCCAGCCTGGTCTACAGAGTGAGTTCCAGGACAGCCAGCGCTACACAGAGAAACCCTGTCTCAGAAAAAAAAAATGTCGTTAACCACTGAGTTATCTCTGTCTGAGATCCATTTTATGTTTCCTTTCCTTGCAGGCAAATACATCCTTAGCCAGCCATCCAACTACCAGATAAAATGAGGCACAGTTACACAGCGTAGTTTCATGCAAATATCTGGATTGTTGCATTTGTGAAGCAGAACACATTCAGTGTTGAGCAATATATGATCAAATATTTAAATAAGGAAATGTGAATGGACCTAATAGTCTTGCCAAAAGGTTTATATTTTGAGTACTTTTGAATTTATATACATTCAACATTATTGTTTCTCATGGTAAGATCAGGTGTTTGGTATCTGAGATTTGTAAAACTTTGAAATAAATTTAACTTTTAAAATTTATTTTAACTTTTTCTAGACTTTCCCAAATTGATTTGTTTTGTTGCTCCTGAATGATCCTGTGTGCTCACGAATGCCTCAGTTTGACATGGAGTCAGAAGCCTTTAACTGATCTTTTAAAAAATGTTTCAAACCATGTAAGTTAACTTTATCAAGAATAGTCTTATTAGTCTATAATTTAATTGAAAAATAAATGATATATAGCAAAATTTATTGTACATTTTTTCCTATTGCAATTATATACAAAAATTTAGTCTAACACAATATTCTAAAGAATAAACAGCTTGGAATTAGCTAAAAATCATGATCAGTTAACATCACATAATATGTAACACAACATATGAGTTTCATCCATTTGTGATTTGTAATTAAAATTTAAACATCCTCCAAACTTATGGAAAACAATTAATTTTAATATTTGATATATTTTCCTTGATTTTTGTCAGAGTAGAATATCATAACTATTATGTTAGCATAAATAACATTTCCTGATTTATTTATTATTCAAAATATAGTAATAATGGCAAGCTTTGAACAAAAAATAGAGCATGTTGATTTAACATTGGAATAGTTACTAAAATTAAAAAATATAAACGTTGGGTAGTTGTGGAGATTGTTCATTGGGTAAGAGCACTGGCAGCTTTCCCAGAAAATACTAGTTCAATTCCCAGTACCAATATGGCAGCTCACAACTCTCTGTAACTTCAGTTCCAAGAGATCTGACAGCCACACAGGTTCTATAAAACAGCAGGCCAAACACCAGTGCACATATAAATAAATAAAATTCTAAAACACAAAGAAAAAGAAAAGAAAAAGCCTTCATAAGATGCTGCTGTGGATAAGCTGTAGGGCATTTTCTTAGCTAGAATCAATGGAGGAGGGATGGTAAGCTATTGTGGGTGGTGTCATCCTCTGGACGTATGCAGCCAGGGAAGAATGCAGCCTGAGGAAGCCATAAGGAGCACGTCAGAAAGCAGCACACACGTACGCCTTCCTCAATGGCCTGTGACCAGCTCTGGTCACAGGTTCCTGGCCTCTTTGAGTTCCTGTCCTTACTTCTTTCAATGGTGGACTATATTGTGTAGGCCAAATGTATCTTTTTGTCCCCAAGTTGCTTTTGGTCATAGTGTTTGATCACAGCAATAGTAACTCTATCTATGACACAAGCTAGCCCACTTATAAAATGTGCTCTACCAAATATAGCACAAGATGTTTTTTTCATTCATCCTTGGCCCTTTTTTTCCTCTTTCAGGAATATAACAAAAAAAAAATAGGAACTGACATCTTTGCTTTTAAAATAAGAAAGGTAAGATCTATAAGTGTTTACCTGTCATCTTTAAATACACTTCAGTCATTAGAAATTAAAAATAACACTCAGCTAAAGGAGAAGTAAAAATAGCTTCAAAATGGCATACCTAATTAGTCTCATAAGAAAAATTTATTATTCTCTACCTGAACTTTAAAATTAAGCTCCATTCTAATGTGCAGAAATAATTTGTATGTTTTATAGCTTATGAATAAATAACATTTTTCCTTGGGGGAATTACTCACTTCATCAATTAGTGCTTAACATTTCATCTAATATTTTCCTAAAACATGATAAAGTTGAGGAGTGTTAATTAGTAACTACTTCAGTTTCATTTAATGAAATGCATCTTATATATAATAATTTGTTTGTAAAAGCACATCCTCATGTTATTAAAGTTTTAATCATTTAAGAAATGTGTTCAAATATACTTATTTATTATTACTTATATATTGCATACATTTATTTATTTAATCATATTTATAATTTCAGAAGTATTTCTGCTCCGAGGTTACAATCATTCAGTACATTTTATAAATAGCAAGTAAACTCTGAGCAGAGATGCACAAACCAGATGCAACAGGGAACCCAAGCAAGGGCTGACTACCTAACATTGATGAAAGAAAATATTAGGACACTGGATTCTGAAAAAAGGGAGAGGTGTTTGTGTAGTCAGGTGACAGGGAAGTTAGCCAGGAAGCTAAATCAAGCTGACGGGAATTTAGAGGAAGTCAGAAAGAAGAAGATATGTTGATTAGAACTTACAGGATTCAGTGCCAAGAATATTTCTCTTTAACCAGAATGTAACAATGTTCCACTGCCCTCCAACCAATGAAGAAGGTATGTTCAGAGCAAACTACTTGCCACAGTGTCACCTGCTTCCTTTCCCCCATCACCAGTGCAAGACACAAATCTTTCCTTTCAACCTTGCTTCTCCACACCCATCATTCTTTCCCATATCCCCCACTTCACAGTGGCCACTCTGCAAGCCACTCTTGCCAGGGAAATAAACAGCCTAACTGCAGATGAGTGTGTAAATGTGTCTGTTTCTTCTGCTTCCTACCCACCCCCATCTCTTTGCATTTTCCTTCTGTTGTTTTGTCCAAATCTGGTGTGTTAGTTTTTGTTTTATCATAATGTATTTATTTTAGTATCATCCCACAGTCTCACATTTTCTAATGAGAGAGAGAAAGCAGGTGGACCTGGTTGGGATTGGAAGCAGGGAGAGGCTGGAAGGAGTAGAAGAGAAACCATAGTTAGCATCCATTATGTGAAAAGAAATATTTTAAATAACGTGAAAAACATTAAAATTTATCAGGTATTTGAAATTCACTTTTCCTTTGTTCTTTGACAGTACTCGTAGTGTTGGTCTAGGTTACCACTGCTGGTGAACTAGCCCAATAGCCTCCAGAAGAGCCCCTTTGATCCTGTCTCAACGTTGACAGCAAAATTTCCCAACTTCAAATCAATGCATACCCTCAGAGACTCCTCTGCCGTTGAATAATCCAGTCCTTACCTTTTTCAAGTAGTAATAGTAATGCATTCTTGCCAATTAGAAACTGCTTGATTGTGCCAACTTCTACTCCATTTCCCACTGGCAAAAAAAAAAAAAAAAAAAAAAAAAAAAAAAAAAAAAAAGAACAAACATTGAGTTTCATGTTAAACTAAAATTCCTCACTGGTTTTTGGAAAATAAACATAACTGCAACAATTTAAATGCTTAGATCTCTGGCACTGCTAGTGTCAGCATGCAGTTTATAGTATCTTCATCATGTCATTAAATAATTTAAAACACATGTTAACAAAAGTAGAAATAGATTACTTCATAACATGAGTTGCCTGTACAAGAGGCCACACAGGGAGACATGCAGAGTAACAGGAAGAAAGAATTCAAATAAATAAATGAACTTGGTTAGACTAAAGTAAATTTAAAGATATTTAATTAAAAAGAAGGAAGTTGGCACAGACCAAATTCCTGATGAAGAAAGAATTGCAAACCAATGGCTACAATCGCATTATCTGAGACTCCCTGAGTGTGTGCATCTGAGAGGACAGTATGGATCCTCAATACTCCAGTTTTAGTATGTTGTGGGAGCATTTGGACCAACATGAGATGCTTCTGTAAGTGTGATACCGTGGGGCTTTGATTTCAATGGCTGATGCCAAATACCATGTTTCCTTCTGAAAGACATTCTTACAAATGGAGACATGTTTCCATGTTGCTAGCATTCAGTATGATTTTTAAAACATTTATACATGATCCTGACATTTTACCAATTATGTGAACTGGTGGCCTCATATATACTGTTTCAAGTGTAAAGGCATAACTATGTTTCCTCATACAAATATTGAATAAAATGACTAACAGGTTATATTCTAAGATATTTGATTGTAGAGGTTTTGTTAAAAGTCCATTCCTAAAAAGCAGTTCTGCAGAGGAAACTACAATCTAATCTAAATGAAATCAAGTTTTTATTTGTTTCTTTGTCTTTAGTCCTTTGAATAACGTTGTGATAATCAATACTAGGTTCTAAACTTTAGTCTGAAATCAACTAAGTTATAAACTGTGGGATACACCTGTTAAGGATTTTCTTCATTTTTTTTATTTGAAATAGAAAGTCATACTTTAAATAGGTGATACTCTCTGGAGTATGCAGATCTTCATGGTGCTGGACGGATCCTTCAGAATCCACATAAAGGATTCAGTACTTTTAATGGAAAATAATTGTCTTTGTGTCTCACTGATATGTGTCTTTAAGTCCTCTTGTTGTTGTTCTTGTGTTCTTGTTCTTGTTGTTGTTACTGCAGCTCCTGCTGCCTTCACAGATACTGTTGCTAAATTCTTGTGCTAATTTCAGAATCTAGTTTCTCCTGGCTTTCATTGTCCACTGAAGACCAGTGCTGTTCAGGAATCCTCTAGTCCTTAAATAATCAGTTGTGTTTGCTGAGGCATCAGCATCACAGACTAATCAGCTCTAATGGTCTCAATTCCCCATTGTATAAATATTCACTGCCAGATTACCCAGCCTATGTGAGGTAAGCCAGGCTAATAAATACCCTTGCTTATGTTCTCATGTAATCCCCAGCTCATCCAAATATTCCCAGTCTCCCCTGTCATATGATTAGCTCTCCCATTTATTTTCCTTTTTTTCAAGATATAGATGAATTTCACTTATCATAAAAGCAAGCCCTAGAAAATATAAATACATGCTCTGATATGTGCTGTATACTTACCTGTGGGTCTCATTAATTTCAGTTTAATTATTACCCAGGATATCACATTATTCAACCATTTATGTTATTTCACATATTGTTCAACCTTTTTTCAAGATTTATTTATTGTTATATGTAAGTACACTGTAGCTGTCTTCGGACACAACAGAAGAGGGCGTCAGATCTCATTACAGATGGTTGTGAGCTGATATGTGGGTGCTGGGATTTGAAATTAGGGCCTTCAGAATAGCAGTCAGTGCTCTTAACTGCTGAGCCATCTCACCAGCCCGTTGTTCAAATTTTCTAATGGCAGAATTCAATGTATTAAATTTATGAAAGCCCATGGATATCAGAGTGCTTTGCCTGTGACTGACATTCTTTAAAAACCTTCAGTCAAGGAAGACATTGAAATCATACAACTATCTGTCACAAATCATTGTCCTAAGAGAGATACCTGAGCTACTTACACATACTTACACATATTTAAAAGCCCATATAGAACAGGTAGCTGTTACTATGTGAACAGGTCCCTGGGAAAAACTAAATGCACAGTAAGGGTTTTCAAGTGTGGTGATGCTTTGATATTGTCTTAATAGGATATAAAGAAACGGTAGAGGAGAACTAATCTAAAAATTTTAAATCAATTCTGTGCAAGAGAGTCCAGGTGGTGGTATATGGTAAATGCTCAGCAGATGCTAGGTGTGACTTCAGAATTAAGACCAGTATGATCAAAATAAAAACTCTGGTAAAAAAATATCCAGACTGAAAATAAGAATGAAGAGCAAGTACGTGAATACAACAGGGATATGAGAAGAAAAAGGAGGAAAAGGAAATGAAGAAAGGAAATGAATAGGAAAGGATGGAGGAGGAAAAAGGGAGAAATGGAAACAAAAAGAGGAAGGAGGGTACGTGAGACATTACAGACAGACAGAGAGCAATGTGTTTTGATGTTATTAAAAGCATTATTAAAATCTGCTTACGTGGTAGACTACCAAGAAAAGGACTGAAATTATGAAGAACAAAGTTAAGTACAGAAGATACTTTTTCCTTTAATCCATTAGAACTACTAGCTACAATATATTGTTAAGAAATTGAATTTGTCTTTTTCTTTATTAAAGATATATGCCTTCATTTTCTTAATATTGTGTTAGAAATTTGTATTACATAAATGTAATGCTGTAATATAATCCTAAAAACTAAGTCCTAATTCTCAAAATAATATGAATAACCCTGTGTGTAATCAGAAAATAATCTGTAAACATGTATAAGTCTGCAGCGTAACAGAGAATTTAATGACTCCATCTCTTAAGCTAAGATAATGGGGAAAGCTAAGGTAATTTTTATGTACTTTCATTGGAAAGAAATTGAGACTTAATTTTCCCATTACCAAAATAGTAAATACCAGGATTTTCTTTATCAGACTATCCTGCTGCTATTACTGACTCAAATGTGTAATAATGCAGATCAAAAAATGTAGTAAATTGTGAACTTCTCTTATCTTATAAAAAAATTACTAAATAAGTCAATATTTTCTCTGAGATAATGTCACCAGTAACAAATAACTACTATCAAATCCAAAATAAAACTTTATCCAAATAAACTCAGAGAACAACTTTTAAACTATAAGATGCAAATTCTAGTCACTAACTTGACATACATATTCATATATATATACATAATTTATTATCACATATACTATATATTATAATATATAATATTATATATAAATTTGAAAGTTCTTTTCAAGTAATAAGGAAAATGGGGAAAATAAAACAAAAATAATTTTTAAAAAATGCTGGAGGAGCTCAATGTGTCCATATGCCTGTAACATCATCCGTTGAAGCAGAAGATGGAGACAGGCAGAGTGCTGGAGCTCACTAACCAGCCAGAACTTACCTTAAAAGATGAGCTCCAGGTGCAGCGAGAGACCATCTTTAAGCAATAAGTTGAAGAATGTGAGAACAGGTCAGTTGATGCCCTTCTTGGTCTCTGTTTTAAGTCTTTCATATCACTGCCACCTCTCTCTGTCTCTCTGTCTCTGTCTCTCTCCCCCACCCTCCCTCTCTCTCACCCCTCCCTCCATCTCCCTCCCTCCTGCTCCCCCCTCCTCTCTTTTATAACTCCACTTATACATTTATACAGACCAGTTTTTCCCTACTCTCTTTTGGAATGGAGATCCTTGCTACATTCTTTCCATCCCTCTATTTCTTTCTGATGTCATTCCAAGGGATATTTTGGTATATAGATCTGAAATGAAGACTTGCAGCTTTATTAGAGACTGTGACTGACCCATTGTTCTGTGTTCAGTTAATAGAATTCATCAATCCATTCTCCTGACTCACCTCATGCAATGGCTAACTAGATTCCACACCTAACTTAAAATTTATTTTTTTAACTCCTCTCTAATGAATCAGTCTTTCATATCTCTAAAAACTATAATGTCACACTTCGTGTGAAAATAACTATAAGCTTCTTCTGTAGGTTAAATTCTTGAAATTTCCTTTGGTTCAAAATCAACAATTCATTCTCACTACTACAGATGTAAAGAAAAAAAAAGTAACAATAATAAAAATGTTTGCTAACCTCTCCCCAGTACTTCCAGATCTACAATAGTTTGAGTTATACACTCTTACCCTTCTTGAATTCTTCACAATCAAATTGGAAGAATATAATGTAGATTCCATTAGAAACTGAATCCTGTATCTAATCTAATCATACAAATTCCAAAATGTATACATTCCATGGCACATCTTTCACTGTTTCCTTATTATCTCTGTATTCAGTCAATCACTGTAAAAAAAAATGCTTTAGTTCTTTCTTTCTTTCTTTTTTTCTTCTTTCTTTCTTTTTCTTTCTCTCCCTCTCTCCCTCTCTCCTTCCTTCCTGCCTTTTTTCTTTCTTTCTTTCTTTCTTTCTTTCTTTCTTTCTTTCTTTCTTTCTTTCTTTCTTTCTTTCTTTCTCTCTCTCTCTCTCTTTTTCTTTCTCTCTTTCTTTCTCTTTCTCTTTCTTTCTCTCTCTCTTTCTTTCTCTCTCTCTTTCTTTCTTTCTTTCTTTCTTTCTTTCTTTCTTTCTTTCTTTCTTTCTTTCTTTCTTTCTTTCTTTCTTTCTTTCTTTCTTTCTTTCTTTCTTTCTTTCTTTCTTTCTTTCTTTCTTCTCCAGGTTTTATTCCCCTCCTAGTCTACCCTCCGACTGTCCACATTCCATACCTACTCGCCACCATACCCCCAGACCTCTAAACTCCCTGGGGCCTCCAGTCCCTCCAGTCCATCTTCTCTGACTAAATCCAGACCCTGCCTGGTTGGTGTTCCAGCATTTGAGAGATTTCAGGGATTCTGGTTGAGACTGCTGGTCCTCCCACAGGGTCACCATTGTGCTCATATTCTTCCAGCTTTCCCCTAATTCAACCACAGTGGTCAAGCAGCTTCTGTCCATTGGTTGGGTATAAATACCTGCATCTGACTCTTTAAGTTGCTTGTTAGGTCCTTTTTTGTGAGCATACCATAGCCTCTGTAATAGTGTCAGATCTTGTGGCCTCCCCTTGAGACGGATCCCACTTGGGGTCTTTTCCTCACTGGACCTTTTCCTCAGGCAGGACTTTTTCCTCAATTTCCATCCCTGCATTTCTTTCAGACAGGATAAACTATGGGTCAAAATTTTGACTATGGGATGGCAACCCCATTCCTTTACTTGATGTCCTGACTTTCTACTGGAGGTGGGCTCTACAAGTTCCCTCTCTAAATGTAGGGCATTTCATCTAAGGTCCCTCCCTTTAAGTCCTGTGACTTTCTCACTTCCCAGGTCTCTGGTGCATTCTGTAGGATCCCTCCAACCTCCTACATCCCAAGATTGTCTGTTTCCATTCTTTCTGATGGCCCTCAGGGATTTCAGTCCTTTTCCCTTACCAAATACCACATCATGTTCCCTCTTTCCTCCTTCCTCCATCCTCTTTCCCTCCCAGAACCCTCCCTCCCCCTTTGTAGTTGCTTTCTTCTCCCTCCCACATGGGAGAAAGTCATCCTCACTTGAGCCCTTAAGGTTCTTGACATTTTTGAGTTCTGTGGGCTGTATGTTTTTTTGGTTAATATCACTTATTAATGAGTACATACATACATGTTATTTTGGGTCTGAGTTACCTCACTCAGGATGATATTTTCTAGTTCCATACCTGAGTAGTATTCTATTGCATAAATAAACCACATTTTCTGTATCCATTCTTCTGTCATGGGGCATCTGGGTTGTTTTCATCTTCTGGCTATCACAAGCAAGGCTGCTATGAATATAGTGGAACATGTGCCCCTGTGGAATGTTGGGGCTTCTTTTGGGTATATTCCCAAAAGTAGTATTGCTGGGTTTTCAGGTAGATCAGTTTCAAATTTTCTGAGGAACCTTCAGATTGATTTCCAGAATGGTTGTATGAGTTTACACTCCCACAAGCAATGGATGTGTGTTTCTCTTTTTCCACATCCTTGCCAACATCTGCTGTCACCTGAGGTTTTGATCTTAGCCATTCTGATTGGTGTAAGGTGCAATCTCAGGGTCATTTTGATTTGCATTTCTCTGATCACTAAGAACTTTGAACATCTGTTTAGATGTTTCTCAGTCATTCAAGATTCCTCTGTTGTGAATTCTCAGTTTATTTCTATAGCCCATTTTTTGATTGACTTTTTTTGTTTTTTGTTTTGTTTTGTTTTGTTTTGGTGGTTAGCTTCTTGAGTTCTTTATATATTTTGGTTATTAGCCCTCTATCAGAAGTGGGGTTAGTGATTTTTATCCCAGTCTGTAGGTTGCTGATTTTCCTTGTTTCCTATGTCTTTTGCCTTACAGAAGCTTTCTAGTTTCATGAGGTCCCATTTATCAATTCTTGATCTAATAGCATGAGCCATTGTAGAGGTGTTTAGGAAATTTCCCCCCTGTGCCAATGAGTTCAAGGCTCTTTCCCACATTCTCTTATACAAGATTCAGTGTATCATGATTTATGTTGAGGTCCTTGATCCACTTGGACTTGAGCTTTGTGCAAGGTGAAAAATATGGGTCTCTGTTGCTGGAAATATTAGAAAAGACCAGGCCAACTCTCTTTGTTCCTGCTTCTCTCTGACTGCCAACTCCCAGGTTGGGCCAGGTGGCCCTATGGCCACAACAGGCCACTCTCTCCAGACAGCCCCCTTACCAGCATCTGGCTCACTTGTCCCAGGAGCCAATAATTGCTCCTCTGTTATAATCACTTGTAATCAGTAGCCCCACATTCCAGTAACCAAACTGAACTGGCAATCTTGCGGTTACAAATCACACTACCCAGTAACCCAGTAAAATCAAAACTCTTAAATTTATTTATGTAGCATTTTACAAGACTCCAATACAATAATTTCAGAGACAATTGATAATGATAAAAACTTTATCCCAATTAATCTAACCTTGTGATATGATTATGTTGACCTCTATTCTCCTCTACCTATTCCCTCAGATGGTCTTTGTCCCCACAACCCTTAGCACTACCGCCTTTTCCTCTAATCACAGGCCACCTCTGTACTAATATAATTGGACAGGGAAGATCCTGCAAGAGGTCTATTTTTCCTACATATAGATAGCCAGTCAGACCAGCACCATTTGTTGAAGATGCTTTCTTTTTTCCATTGTGTTTGGCTTCTTTGTCAAAGATCAAGTGCCCATAAATATGTGGTTATATTTCTGGGTCTTCAATTCTAGTCCATTAATCAATGTGTCTGTCTTTGTACCAATACCATGTAATTTTTAAGACTATTACTCTGTAGTAAAGCTTGAGGTCAGGGATGGTGGTTCCCCCAGCCATTCTTTTATTGTTAAATATTGTTTTTGCTATTCTGGGTTTTTTGCATTTCCAGATGAATTTGAGATTTGTTCTTTCCACGTCTATGAAGAATTGTGTTAGAATTTCTATGGGGATAGCTGTGAATCTGTAGATTGCCTTTGGTAGAATATCTCTTTTTACTATATTAATTCTGCCATTCCATGAGCATGGGAGATCTCTTCATTTTCTGAGGTCTTCAGTTTCTTTCTTGAGAGACTTGAAGTTGTTGTCATACAGATCTGTCGCTTGTTTGGTTAGAATTACCCCAAAATATGTTATATTATTTGTAGCTATTGTGAAAGGAGTTCTTTCCCTAATTCCTTTCTCAGCCTGTTTATCATTTGTATAAAAGAAAGCTACTATTTTATTTGATTTAATTTAATATACAGCCACTTTGCTGAAGTTGTTAATGAGATGAAGAAGTTCTCTGGTAGAGTTTTTTTGGGTTGCTTATGTATACTATCATATCATCTGCAAGATTGTTACTTTTATTTCTTCTTCTACAATATATATCCACTTGAACACTTTTTTGTTGTCTTATTGTTCTAGCTAGGACTCTGAGTGCTATATTGAATAGATATGGGGAGAGTGAGCATTCTTGTCTTGTTCCTGATTTTAGTGGGATTGCTTCAAGTATCTCTCCATTTAATTTGATATTGGCTGTGGTTTGCTGTATATTGCTTTTACTATGTTTAGGTATGGGCATTGAATTCCTGATCTCTCCAAGACTTTTAACACGAAGAGGTTTTATATTTGTCAAATGCTTTTTTGCATCTAAGGAGATGATCATTTGGGTTTTTTTTTTTTTCATTGAATTGTTCATATAGTGGATTACTTTAATGGATTTTTGCATATTGAACCAACCTTGCATCCCCGGGATGAAGCCTACTTGAGTGTTGTGAATGATGGTTTTGATGTGTTCTTGGATTCATTTGCAACAATTTTATTGAGTATTTTTGCATCAATATTCATAATCAAGATTGGTCTAAAGTGCTCTTTTTTGGTTTGGGTCCTTCTGTGGTTTAGGTATCAGAGTAATTTTGGCTTCATAGAATGAATTAGGTAGTATTCCTTCTGTTTCTGTATTATGGAATAGTTTGAGGGATCAGATCTTCTTTGAAGGTCTGGTAGAATTCTGCATGAAATCCATCTGGCCCTTGCTTTTTTTGGTTGGGAGGTTTTTAAAGACATTTTCGATTTCCTTATGGGATATGGGCCTGTTTACATAGTTTATTTGCACTTGATTTAACTTTGGTATGTGGTATCTATCTAGAAAACCATCCATTTCATCTAGATTTTCCACTTTTATTGAGTATAGGCTTTTGTGGTAGGATCTGATGATTTTTTGAATTTTCTGTTTCTGTTATGTTTTCATTTCTGATTTTGTTAAATTGGAGTTTGGCTAGGGGTTTATCTATCTTGTTGATTCTCACAAAGACCCAGCTTTTGGTTTTGTTGATTCTTTATATTGTTCTTTGTTTCTATTTGGTTTCAGCCGAGTATGACTATTTCCTGGCTTCTACTGCTCTTTTGTGCATTTGCTTCTTTTATTTTCTTCTAGAGCTCTCAGGTATGCTATTTAGTTCTAGTGTAAGATCTCTTCACTTTCTTTACCAGGGTGAACAGTGCTGTGAATTTTCCTCCTAGCATTGTTTTCATTGTGTACCACAAGTTTGAATATAATGTATCAAATTCCAGGAATTCTTTAATTTCTTTATCTCTTCCCTGACCAAGTTATCATTGCAAAGAGAGTTGTTTAGTTTCCATGTGTATGTGGCTGTTTTTTCTTTCTCTTATTGAAGACCAGCCTTGGGCCATGGTGATCTGATATGATGCATGGAATTATTTCAATATGCTTTTATCAGTTGAGGGTTGTTTTCTGAGGGATTAGATGGTCAATTTTGAAGAAGGTATCATGAGGTACTGAGAAGGTATATATTTTTGTTTTAGGGTGAAATGTTCTGTAGATATCTGTTAAATCTCTTTGGTCTATAACGTCTCTCAGTTTCACAACGTCTCCATTTAGATTCGGTATCAATGACCTGTCCATTGCTGAGTGTGGGGTGTTGGTCTCCACTAATATTGTGTAGTATTCAATGTGGTTTTTTGAGCATTAATAAAATCTCTTTTATGAATGTGGGTGCCTTTACATATGGATCATAGATGTTAAAAATTGAAATTTTGTCTTGGTGGATTTTTCCCTTTGATGAATATGAAGTGTCCTTCTTTGTCATGCCTGATAACTTTTGGTTGAAAGTCTGTCTTATTAGATATTAGAATGGCAATTCCAGCTTGTTTCCTGGGATCTTTTTGGAAAGGCTTGGAAGAACTTTTTCCATCCTTTTACTCTGAGATAGTGTCTGTTTTTGTTACTGCATTGTGCTTCTTGTATGAAGCAAAATGCAGGATCTTGTTGGTGTATCCAGTCTGTTAGATTATGTCTTTTTTTAAACTTATTTTTATTAGATATATTCTTCATTTTCATTTCAAATGTTGTTCCTTTTTCTTGGTTCCTCCGCCCTGAAAGTCTTATAATCCATCTCCCCTCCCCCTGTTCCCCAATCAACCCTCTCCTGCTTCCCTGTCCCAGCATTTCACAACACTGCAGTATTGATCCTTTCCAGGACAAGGGCCTCTCCTCCCTTTGATGTCCAACAAGGCCATCATCTACTGCCTATGTGTCTGGAGCCGTGGGTAACTCCATGTGCACTCTCTGGTTGACGGTTTATCCCTGGGAGCTCTGGGAGTACTGGGTGGCTCATATCTTTGTTCCTCCTATGGCCCTGCAAACCCCTTCAGCTCCTTGGGTCCTTTCCCTAGCTCACCCATTGGGAACCCAGTGCTCAGTACAATGGCTGGCTGAGAGTGTCCCTCTCTATATTTGTCATGCACTGGCAGGGCCTCCCAGGTGACAGCTATATCTGGCTCCAGTCAGCTAGTGCTTGTGGGAATCAATAATAGTGCCTGGGTTTTGTAACTGTATATGGGATAGATCACTAGGTGGGGTAGTCGCTGGATGGTCTTTCCCTCAAACTTTGCTCCACACTTTGTTTTTGTATCTCCTTCTGCAGGAATTTTATTCCCCCTTCTAAGAAGGACCAGAATATATACACATCATTCTTCTTTCTTCCTGAGCATCACTTGATATGTGAATTGTGTTTGAGTATTCCAAGCTTCTGGGCTAATATTCACTCACCAGTGAGTGTACACCATTTGTGTTTCTTTGTGATTGAGTTACCTCACTCAGGATGATACTTTCTAATCCCATCCATTTGTCTAAGAATTTCGTGAATTCATTGTTTTTAATAGCTGAGTAGTATTTCGTTGTGTAAATATACCACATTTTCTGTATCCATTCCTGTTGTCCTGTGTTAAGATGTTCTCTAGGGGTTTCTACTGACTGTAGTTTCTGTTTCCTTGTGTGCAACAGAATGCTACTGAGGCTTTCAGTATGTTGATTCAGTTGCCCTGCATTCCACGGAACCCCCAGGTGGTCTTCAGACTGTGGTGTTGGTTGCCCAGTTGCCCTATGTACAGAGTAGCTCCTGGGATGCCTTCACTCTGTTGTGTCTTCAGGGGAGCAGACAAGCTGGCAATTAGTTGCTCTGTTGTCTGTGTGTAGCAGATCTCCTGGGATTCCAGTTGCCCTGTG
The DNA here is from genome assembly GCF_947179515.1 of Apodemus sylvaticus. Classification (NCBI taxonomy): domain Eukaryota; kingdom Metazoa; phylum Chordata; class Mammalia; order Rodentia; family Muridae; genus Apodemus; species Apodemus sylvaticus. The sequence goes on along the minus strand of NC_067475.1, from coordinate 50,480,468 downwards.
TTGCAGATCTCTTTGGATGTCTCAGTCTGTAGTGTCAGTTTGCCCTATGGAAAATGGATCTCCTAGAATGCCTCAGGCTATGGTGTCTGTGATCCTGAGTGCAGTGGATCTTCTGGGTTAACTCAGGATATGCTGTCTCCAGGGGAGCAGAGGAGCTAGCAGTCTGGCCAGCAGAAAGGACCAAGCAGAAGGGGAGGAATTTTTGACAGGGACTCAGGGAAGTTGGTGGTGATAGTTGGAGGGTCCCAAGTCCACTGTGCTTCCAGCAGCAACTGTGGGACTTCCCTAGGGTTCTTACCAACTGCTCTGAGTGCAGAGGATCTTCTGGGCTGGTTCAGGATATAGTGTCTCCAGGGGAGCAGACTAGGTAGCAGTAGTAAAAATGCTTCTTATATTAACCATGTTCAAACCTTCTCATTTGTATTACTATCTAATTTCTTTATAAGTCTCCATAATATGCTAATTGATTTATACTCACTCTCTGTGTGCTTTAGATCTTGCTATATTTTCTTGTTCACACTGTTTCAAAGTATGTGCTTTTTCTTGTATTTTCATTTTACCAATATACACTTGCCTGCAAGCCAGCATAAAATAGTCAAGCACTTGAACCTAAACATCAATCTTTCTTCTACAGGTACTACAAGCTAAATAATATGTATAGCCTATCAGCAACAACCTGAAGAGTATCCTCTTCTCACTTCCTCTTCTTCAATTTACTATTCTATTTGTTGATGGCTATTTGATAATAAGGAAGTTGGATAAAATTATATAGAAATGTATGAGAATATAGGAAGATAAAGGGACCTCTCATTCTGAGATATGATAAAAATCTCTTACCTGAGATATGATAAAAGCTGCAGGAAGTCCAGAACTTTTATTTAGGTGCTTCTCAGCCATTCAGTATTACTCAGTTGAGAATTCTTTATTAAACTCTGTACCCCATTTTTTAATACAGTTATTTTGTTCTCTGGGATTTAACTTCTTGAGTTCTTTGTATATATTGGATATTAGCCCTCTGTTGGATGTAGGATTGGTAAAGGTCTTTTCCTAATTTGTTGGTTGCCATTTTGTCCTAGTGACAGTGCCATTTGCCTAACAGAAACTTTGTAATTTTATGAGGTCCCATTTGTCAATTCTTGATCTTAAAGCATAGGCTATTGGTGTTCTGTTCAGGAAAATTTCCCCTGTGCCCATGTCCTCAAGGGTCTTCCCCAGTTTCTTTTTTTTTTAAATATTTTTATTTTCTATATTCTTTGTTTACATTCCAAATGATTTCCCCTTTCCCAAATCCACCCTCCAAATATGTCCCATAAACCTTCTTCTCTCCATCCCTTCTCCAATCACCTCCCTCCATTTTTTCTGTCCTTATATTCCCTTCCAATGCTAGATCAATCCTTTCCAGGATCAGGACCCTCTCCGTACTTCTTCATGGGAGTCATTTGTTATGCAATTTGTGCCTTGGGTATTCAGGGCTTCTGGGCTAATTAATATCCACTTATCAGAGATTGCATTCCATGTGTATTCTTTTCTGATTGGGTTACCTCACTTAGGATGGTATTTTCCAGATCAAACCATTTGCCTAAAAATTTTGGGTATTCATTGTTTCTAATTGCTGAGTAGTATTCCATTGTGTAAATATATCACATTTTCTGAATCCATTCCTCCTTTGAGGGGCATGTGGGTTCTTTCCAGCTTCTGGCTATTATAAATGAGGCTGCTATGAACATAATGGAACATGTGTCTTTATTGCATGCCGGGGAATCCTTTGGGTATATGCCCAGGAGAGGTATAGCAGTGTCCTCTGGAAGTCTCATGTCCAGTTTTCTGAGGAACCTCCAGACTGATTTCCACAGTGACAGATAAGTGGACCAATGGAATAGAATTGAAGATCCAGAAATGAATCCACACACCTATGGTCACTTGATCTTCGACAAAGGAGCCAAAAACATCCAGTGGAAAAAAGATAGCCTTTTCAACAAATGGTGCTGGTTCAATTGGAGGTCAACATGCAGAAGAATGCACATTGATCCATTCTTATCTCCATGTACTAAACTTCACTCCAAGTGGATCAAGGACCTCCATGTAAAACCAGACACACTGAAACTAATAGAAAAGAAACTGGGGAAGACCCTTGAGGACATGGGCACAGGGGAAAAGTTCCTGAACAGATCACCAATAGCTTATGCTTTAAGGTCAAGAATTGACAAATGGGACCTCATAAAATTACAAAGTTTCTTTAAGGCAAAGGACACTGTTAAAAGGACAAAACGGCAACCATCAAATTGGGAAAGGATATTCCCCAACCCCACATCTGATAGAGGGCTAATATCCAATATATACAAAGAACTCAAGAAGTTAGACCCTAGGGAACCAAATATCCCTATTAAAAAATGGGGTACAGATCTTAACAAAGAATTTTCACCTGAAGAAATTCAGATGGCCGAGAGGCACCTTAAGAAGTGCTCAACATCATTAGTCATTAGGGAAATGCAGATCAAAGCAACCCTGAGATTTCACCTTACATCAGTCAGAATGGCTAAGGTCAAAAACTCAGGAGATAGCAGGTGTTGGTGAGGATGTGGAGAAAGAGGAACACTCCTCCACTGCTGGTGGGGCTGTAAGATGGTACAACCCATTTTCTTTTCTGTTAGTTTCAATGTGTCTCTTTTTATAGGGAGGTCCTTGATCTGCTTGGACTTGAGATTTGTAAAAGGAAATAAGAATGGTTCAATTTTCATTCTTCTGCATGTTAACTGCCAGTTGAACCAGCACCATTTGTTAAAAAGACTTTTTTTCCACTGGATGGTTTTAGCAACTTTGTCAAAGATCAAGTGACCATAGGTGTGTGGGTTCATTTCTGGGTCTTAAATTCTATTCCAGAAAACCAATATCATGCAGGATTTTGTAACTATTGCTCTGTAGTACCGCTTGTTGTCCTGGATACTGAATCCTCCAGAAGTTCTTTTATTGTTGAGAATAGTTTTAGTTATCCTAGTTGTTTTTTGTTGTTGCTATTCCAGAGGAATTTTTGAGCATTGATTTTTCTAACTCCACAAAGAATTGAGTTGGAATTTTGAGGAGGATTGCATTGAATCTGTAGATTGCTTTTGGCAAGATGGCCATCTTTACTACATTAATCCTGCCAATCTACAAGCATGGGTGATCTTTCCATCTTCTGAGGTCTTCTTCGTTTTCTTTCATCAAAGACTTGAAGTTCTTGTCATACAGATCTTTCACTTGTTTTGTTAGAGTCACACTAAGATACTTTATATTCTTTGTTACTATTGTGAAGGTTGTTGTTCCCTAATTTCTTTCTCAGCCTGTTTATCCTTTCAGTATAGGAAGGCTACTGATTTGTTGGAGTTAATTTTATATCTAGCCAGTTTGCTGAAGTTGTTTATCAGCTGTAGGGGTTTTCTGAGCACAAGTTCCTGGTGGAGGATCTAGAGAAAGAACCCAAGGAGCTGAAGGAGCTTTCATCCCCATAGAAGGAACAATAATATGAATGAACTGGTACCCCAAGAGCTCCCAGGGAATAAACTACTAACCAAAGAGTACACAAGGAGGGACCCATGGCTCCAGCTGTATATATAGCAGAAGATGGCCTTGTTGGCCATCAAAGGGAGGAAAGGCCCCTGGCCCTGAGAAGGCTTGATGCCCCAGTATAGGGGAATACCAGCACAGGGAAGCAGGAGTGTGTGGGTTGAAGAACAAAGGAGGAGAGAATGGGATAGGGTGTTTACAGAGGGAAAACCAAGAAAAGAGATAATATTTGAAATGTAAATAAATAAAATATCTAATAAAAATGTCCAGAACTATTACCAACATTTTCTGTGAAGGTTGTCAAGATTTAGATGTTATTCATTATATAGACATTTTACTTTGAATTGCTTTGCCATCAGGTTGGGCCTCACTACCTTTTGCAGACATTTTTGGTACTCTCTAGACTGTTCACAGCACCATGATTTCTTGCATTCCTGTTATCTGTTTATTCTTTTCTCTTTGGTGCCCTTCAGGACTCTTTACAAAGCAAGAGCTTGTTCTCTCAAATCTCTATTTCTTTCTGAGAAACTGTCTTTCTCTTAAACCCTCTTTTTATTATTTAATAAAACCCTTCTTGAGATCAGACTGGGTAGCACTGGATTTTTTTTCCACAAAAAACTAGGATCTACATATAGCTCATTTAAATTTCCTAAAAGATAGAGGAGACTTGAGATATATCTCAGTGTGTAACATAAATGCTGCACAAGTGTGAATAACTGGGATAAGATCAACAGAAACCCTAGAAGGCAAACAATGCAGTGAGTTTCTGCGAGCCTGCCATTCCCATGGCAACTGGAAACAGGAGCATCAGAATCATCAGCAGATCATGGTCCAGGTACCCTAGTGTAAGGAGTAGTGATCCTGTCTCAAACAAATAGATGACAAAGATGGACACCATAAGTAGTCATCTTACCTCCAAATGTGTATATTCACACACACACACACACACACACACACATGAGACAGAGATAAAGAGTCAGAAGGGAGAGATAGTTAATAAGATGTGTAAGTTCCTCAGGATGGAAGGCATCATGTTGAATTGACAAAAATAATCTCCTGCTGCTTTTGACTATATGATGTAAATGACAAGATGATGTAAGCTATTCAAAATACCACTGATAATCATTTTAAATTACTGAAACCAAACTGGACACATATCATATCCCATACTTGAAGTGAGCACTATATGTGGACCAAACCTCATAACTGATAGAGAAATCAATTATATAGTCAGATTTTAAGCAATCTGTAGTGCTCTCTCAATTATCAAAATATTCTTTCTTATGAGTTACAGAAGTTGTGATTAAAAACACATAGTCAATAATAAATGGAAAGTGACATTATAAATGCTGGTCTTCTGGGGGCTAGCCTCTGAAAAGACTCTCACTGATTGCCTGCCTCTTGGTATCTGTGTCACTGTGCATATATCTCAGACAGTACTTTATTACTGTTTTGGAGAACCAACAAAATATGACACGAATGAAAGAATATGACTTATGAAGCTCATTTATAGTAGACATTGTAGTTTCCTTCTTCTTTGGCTTATTGATCATTCATCCTTCAGGATCTATGTGCTGTATCATGAACAGTGATACATAGCACTAAGTTACATGAAGAGGTTGACATAGCAGTGACTGATGCTTCCACCAATATTCACTTGAGTGGAGAATTTTGAAAGCAGATTCTCCAGACCCCATCAATAGAGTACATGTCAAGAGCCCTACAATGTCTCTTATAAATTACCTTCCACTGAAATCACTCAGCTAAGTTGAGGATGAATTTCTGAGCCAGAAAATTTATAGTAAACTCAACATTTATTAATTTGCTAATTTGTTTTTGGGATTAAATTTTTCAGTAATAAGTCATTTTTTGAAATAAATGTGTTATGTGCTGTTTGTGCTACTATGATGACCTTCAAGAATGTGTTAGAAGATTGCTTCTTGCTAATGCCAAAAATGGTAGGTGCTCATTTTTTTTCAACAATTTCTAACATCTTATGCTACAAGAACTGAAGCAACTTCAGATATCCCTGGTTTTCCAAGTGCAGCAGATCCAGCTGCATTTCGACTGTTAAGGTGGATGCTATAGTTGAAATGTTTGCCTGTGATCATGTGACTAACTTATTAATATTACTCAACTGTCATTTGACCTTTACTTTTTCATTGTTTCTACAAATTTCTACTCTATGAACAGAATTCCAGAAATTTTGTAGATACAACAGTTAGTGTAACTGTGGTTACAGTAAAAAATCAATCAAATGTTCTGTAGTTTAAAACATGCAGTGTTTGTTTCTTCTCAACTCAAACTCTTTACAAAAGGTTTCAGTCCGGGTCAATAGTTGGTTCAGGCTGTTTTTTTTTACCTTAAATCTATACTACTCTCTAAGATCTATCAACATCTGCTGTTAGATCAAATAAATAAAATTGAATAGAGAAGTCATATAACTTTGAAAATCTTTTTAATTGACACATATAACTCTTACTGGCAAATCTCAATGAGACTCAAACTCCTGACTCACATGGATTTATGCATGTAAGATATAAAGCATAAATCACAGTAATTCATTAACACAAAGTGTATCCAATGGAATAGGATAAAAATTGCCATATGTATCCATCTCAATCACACTGACCTACAACTGGATTTAAATGAGTTTATTCAAACCTTCAAGACACTAGTCTTCAGAGACAGGTGCCTCAAATGTGAGACTTTCATTATTCTGCATTCTTGATAAAATTCAGTATATGTTTTGAATAGTTAGTGTAAATATTATTAACTTTATTACATTATTTATTTTATTCTATACATGGTAAATAATCTATTTAATAACCCTATTCTCATCTGTATTAACACCTATCAAATTATTGAAAATTTTACTGTATGCATTGTCAAATAATTAAATGTTACAGGAAGCATTTTTTAACCACTTAAATGTTAGTCTTCATGTCCTTGGGCAATTCACACAACTAATTTACTATTGGCCAACATGTTATGTATTTGCATACTTTATTTTATAATAAGAACAAATCATTCACTGTGCAACATTTGATTCTAGTAATGAAGAGAGTGAGTAAGTGCTGAGGACCAGTCTCTGCTTGGTCTGGGGTCCTGAGGAAGAGGTGTTTGGGAGTGGCAGATGAAAGACTTGAAGTCAGTGATGCATGCAAGCTGACAACCCTGTGTTCTGCTTGAGATAAGCTAGCTCTCTCTTGCAGACAAAAGTCAAGTCTTTTATTTTGCATAAGCTACTTCCTTAGGAATTTCTTATCAATCCAAAGCATTTACCTCAGGTTCCTTTTTGATTATCCCATGAGTTTGCATTTTATTTCCTTAGCCTCTTTACTGTAAAGATAGAGCCACAAGGTCCAAGCTGCAGAGTTCTACTGCTTGCTGGGGCTAGAACATGGCCCCATTGTTCTATTACATTATCACCAACTTTCTGTTTTCCAACTTATCCACTGCCCGAGCATGCCTATCCTGGAACTTGCTCTGTATACAGACCTTTAACTCAGAGATCTGCAGGGCTCTCTCTTTTGTATGCTGGTAATAAAGGCATGTACCACCATGCCTCACCTAAGCTTTTTCCACCTAGAACTTGCTCTGTCCCAGGATGGCCTGGAACCCAGAAATCTGCTTGCCTTTTTTAAATTGTCCACTGGGCAACATTTTATTCTAGTAATGAAGAGAGTGAGAAAGGGAAAAGCAATTCTTACAATCTGTCAGTTATACTGTAAATTCATCCAGATACTAATGCACAATGCAATTTCATTAAGTCATAAGAATGGAATTATTTTATTTGCAATAAACTGGATGTACCTGGACATCATGTTATAACAAATAAGACAGACTAAAAAATGCAAGCATCATGTTTTCTATTATTTTGTACAGATCTGCAAACTCATTTATACACTCAGATGATATAAAAAGAAGCAAACTAATTAGAAAAAGTAAGGGGAGAAAAAGGAGGTCACATAAGGAAAATGTGGCCAGAGTTTATAGCCCATTTAAATAAAAAGAAAATGATTATATGCAGTCCAAAGGTGACTAGATGGTTTAAAAATCTCATAAACATCACAAATGGCAGAATTAAATCCCTACCAAGCAGTACAAATCCCATTCATTCCTACAAAGGTGCTTGCTACCCAGTTCATGCATTTGGTTCAAATTCTAGTGTTTGATAGCTTCCTCTAGCTTCACTTTATATGTATTGACTAACAGCTAGAAAACTACTAAAGGAGAACAATGAACATTAAAGGAAATATTTACCAGCATTTAAGAGATAACTCGCTTGTTAGGAACCCTTTCCATTCTTCCAGAGACCCTAGTTTTATAACCAACAGATCACAGTGATTTGTAGCATCAGCTCCAAGGAAGCTAGCCTGGGTCTCCACAGGCACTTGCACTCATGTGTTCATACCCACATACATAGGCACGTACACACAACTAAAACATAAAATCTTATAAAATATGATACGTTAATAACAGATTATTATTAACAATAAAAATTACTAAATAAAAAAATTACTGAATAGGTGGCACAGGTACCTTCCGGTCTGGGCTGGTTTACCTTGGGCACGAACTCCCCAGCCAGCCCTGCCACATCCAGAGGAACCTGTACTCTCAGGTGCTCTAACATACTGACAGTCAAAGGATCAGAGGTGAGGAGGACTTAACATCTACCCCAACAAAACTCGGAGTAACTGGGACCAGCAGGACCCAAAGGCGCAGGAACCCCTCCTGACCAGGGGCACCTGTACCTACCAGTTTGGGCTGGTTTACCTTGGGCTCAAACACCACAGCCAGCCCACTCACAGGTGCTCTGAAACACCCAGGATCCCAAGATCCCATGATCTCAGGAGCTTGATCACACCAAGATCCCAGGGCTCCAGAGGCAGTTTGAGAACCCAGGAGCTCTGACACACCCAGGATCTCAAGATTAGAGGATCCTGAAATCGCAGGACTACAGAGACAGCTGAACTCTGGGGAGTTCTGACAAAACTAGGATCACAGGAAGGACAGGGTACAGTCACATATAGTGAGGGTAGAACTAGAAAATATCATCCTGAGTGTGATAACCCAATCACAAAAGAATATTCACTAATAAGTGGATATTAACCAAGAAGTCTGGAATATCCTAGATACAACTCACAGAAACTCAAGAAGGAAGAACAAAATGTGGGTGCTTCAGTTCTTCTGAGAAGGAGAACAAAATACTCACAGGAGTAAATATGTAGAAAAAGTATTGGGCAGAGACTGAAGGAAAAGCCATCTAGTGACTGTCCCACCTGGGGATTCATCCCATATAAAGTCACCAAACCTCAACACTATTGTGGATGCCAATATGGCTGTCTCCTGAAAGGCTCTGCCAGAGCCTTACAAATACAGAGGCAGACGCTCACAGCCAACCATTGTACTTAGCATGGGGTCCCCAATGAAGAAGTTAGAGAAAGTAGTAACAGTGCTGAAGGGGTTTGCAACCTCATAGGAAGAACAACAAAATCAACCAACCAGACTCACCCGGATCTTCCAGGGACTAAACCACCAACCAAGGGGTATACACGGCTCCAGCTGCCTATGTAGCAGATGATTGCATTGTCAGGCATCAATGAGAGGAGAGACCCTTGGTCCTATGAAGGCTTGATAGATGCCCCAGTTTAGGGAAATTGAGGGTAGGGAGGTGGGAGTGAGGTGGGTAGAGGAAAACCCTTATAGAAGTGGTGGGAGGGAGGGTGGGATGGGGCTTTCAGGGAAGGAGGAAAACTGGGAAAGGGGATAACTTTGAAAGGTAAATAAAGAATATATCCAATAAAAAATTACTGACTAAAAAGTTAGTAAATGTCAATATTTTTAAGGCCCTGTCTTTATTCTACAATAAGAAGTATATCCCTTTAATATGTCTCAACAATCCTTATCATGATGATTTAGAATAGAGCAAAATTATAAATTTTCAATCTAAATTAAGCTGTATCTTAGAAATATTAGAACAATGATTACTTATTAGAAAATAGTTTTCAAACATTGTATTATTTCCCTTTCTTCTCATCAGAAGAAAGATACCTGATACCTGATACCTGAGACAAAACGATGTAAGAAGGAATAAATTTGTTTTGGCTTCTAGTTCAGGGAGATTCACTATCAGAATTCATCAGATGGATGGTCACTTCTCATCTGTCAGGGAGCAAGGACAAGAAATAAAGCACAGTAAGGCTATTGATTCCTCAGGGTGTGTCCCCGGTGACTAACTACCTTCATTGGCTACAAATTTTCATAAGTTTCATGACTTTTAAACAAGGCCATCTATGAGTGATCACATGTAAATGTGGACGAACCTATAGGAATTATTTCATATGCATACTATGGGCACTAATATGTATGATTTCCTTTAGTGGCCACTATAAAGCCAATAATAGTCAAAGGTAAATATGGTCCTGTCACTGTAAATTTACAAATATGATTCACAGCATGGCAAATTTACCTTTCAGATTATTCAAAGAATTGAATCCATTAGGAATAAATGATAATCTATGTAATATGAAGTCTAGATATCACACACACACACACACACACACACACACACATTCACACAAACACACATTAATTATCATCTAATATAAATACATGCCAGGTAAAACGTATTCCTGACATTTTTTCCAACACAATAAAAGGAATTCTATAAACATTATTTTCTTCACTTTTCCTTTATAAATGTCCCTTGTTTTGTAAGATATCTTTCATAGGAACTCATTATAAATACATATAATGCAATTACGTCAGCAGAAGATTAATGGAACAAAAAGAAATAGTTTTTATACAAAGAGCAAATGTCTGTGAGAAGTATAAAACCTATTTCTCTTTTTATTGACATGTCCCAAACTTTGGCCTTATCATCACCATTAAACTGAAAGATAACTAAGAAAAATTATATAAGAAAAATAAAGACTATACAGATGTTATGTGGTAATTTATGGTCACATGACTGAGAGAAAAACTTTAAACCAGACTTTCTTCAAGTAACATATTTAAATATAGTGTTCAAGTCTGCTAAAAAGGAAACATTTATGACGACTTCTTTGTAATATCAAGAAACTTAAATCAACACAGAAGAGGTTTATAAGTCCCACCCCTAACTGAGTAGTTACTGAAAATTGATGGCTGCTCAGAGAGAAAGAGTAAGTTTCCTTCAGGGACATAGCATCTGAATGGCTACCCATGCTGCCATAGATAGTCTTAGCTGGTTCTACACCAATCACATACTGTTACCACAAATGTATGCAAAGATAGGGGGAGGGAGTAAAGGAAGGGGAGAGAGAAACAGAGACAGAGATAGAGAGATATGGAGAGACAGAGACAGAGAGATGCACAGGGAGCGAGGGAGGGCGAGAGAGAGACAACATGATATGAAATTGGAGAAAAAAATAAAGAAAAGAATAGTAAAAAATTGTATGAAAAGGAATGGGAGGGCTGATGAATCAAATCAAAGTACATTATATGTATATGTGCAGTTAATCGAATACATTAAAACATCATTAATACATGAGAAATATAAATATTAATATTGTTTAAATGATTTACTACAATTTTGATAGAGGAAAATAGCCCTCAAATGACTATTAATGAAATTCTGCTGTACCTACAGTTCAGTGCCTTATGATGGTTCAGCCACCATCAGAGAAGCTTTCTAAGTAGATGGAAATTAATAATGATACAACTCAGCAATGTGCTGAGACTGAGTGACTGCACATCTGTTCTACATGGAATGTAGTCATCACACCCCTCCAGTCAAGGCTCAGGAAACTGCAAAAGAGGATGCAGAAAGATTGGACATGGCAGTGGAAATGTATGGCATGAAGGGAACAGTCTCTTCCAGAAAATACAGTACTTATGCACATATGAACTTCATACTTCATATGAAGTTTGCTTCATAAGGCTTTTGTATGGACATTTGTGTTTTAATTTGCAGGTCTAAATTAATTTATTTTATTATTTGCATCATGGTTAGAAAATGTCTGTCTTAAAGAATTACCCTGAGTTCAAGGGAGGTAAAAAGATTTGTAAAGGAAGAGCAATGGGGTAGCTTAAATAGCATCCTGGGACAATTCATGTTTTGCATGATAACTATGATTTTTACGGCTATTGTATCATTATCACTTTGTGCTCTAGATTTTAATGTAGTTATTTTAGAAATTATGTTGGAAAGTACTTTTCAGACAACTAAAAGTTTACTAGTGAATTTGGCAACATTTTATAATTTTTTTCCATTTATTTTTTTATTCGATAAATTTTTATTTACATTTGAAATGATTTCCCCTTTTCTAGACCCCCACTCCCCGAAAGTCCCATCAGCCCCCTTCCCTCCCCCTGTTTTCCCACCCAACCCTTCCCACTTCCCTGTTCTGGTTTTGCCCTATACTGCTTCACTGAGTCTTTTCAGAACAAGGGGTCACTCCTCCATTCTTCTTGTACCTCATTTGATGTGTGGATTATGTTTTGGGTATTCCAGTTTTCTAGGTTAATATCCACTTATTAGTGAGTGCATACCATGATTCATCTTTTGAGTCTGGGTTACCTCACTTAGTATGATGTTCTCCAGCTCCATCCATTTGCCTAAGAATTTCATGAATTCATTATTTCTAATGGCTGAATAGTACTCCATTGTGTAGATATACCACATTTTTTGCATCCACTCTTCTGTTGAGGGATACCTGGGTTCATTCCAGCTTCTGGCAATTATAAATAGGGCTGCAATGAACATAGTGGAACATGTATCCTTATTACATGTTGGGGAATCTTTTGGGTATATGCCCAGGAGTGGTATAGCAGGATCTTCTGGAAGTGAGGTGCCCAGCTTTCTGAGGAACCGCCAGACTGATTTCCAAAGTGGTTGTACCAATTTGCAACCCCACCAGCAGTGGAGGAGTGTTCCTCTTTCTCCACATCCTCGCCAACATTTGCTGTCTCCTGAAATTTTAATCTCAGCCATTCTGACTGGTGTAAAGTGAAATCTCGGGGTTGTTTTGATTTGCATTTCCCTAATGACTAATGAAGTTGAGCATTTTTTAAGATGCTTCTCTGCCATCCAAAGTTCTTCAGGTGAAAATTCTTTGTTTAACTCTGTACTCCATTAGTACAGTGACAGGCAGGCAGATCAATGGAACAGGATTGAAGATCCAGAAATGAACCCACACACCTATGGCCACTTGATCCTCGACAAAGGGGCAGAAAACATCCAATGGAAAAAATATAGCCTTTTCAACAAATGGTGCTGGTTCAACTGGAGGTCAGCATGCAGAAGAATGTAAATTGATCCATCCTTGTCTCCTTGTACTAAGCTCAACTCCAAATGGATCAAGGACCTCCACATAAAGCCAGACACTCTGAAGCTAAAAGAAAAGAAACTGGGGAAGACCCTTGAGGACATCAGTACAGGGGGGAAAGTTAATGAACAGAACACCAATAGCTTATGCTCTAAGATCAAGAATTGATAAATGGGACCTCATAAAATTACAAAGTTTCTGTAAGGCAAAGGACATCATCAAAAGGGCAAATAGGCAACCAACAAATTGGGAAAAGATCTTCACCAACCCTACATCAGATAGAGGGCTAATATCCAATTATCCAATATATATAAAGAACTCAAGAAGTTAGACTCCAGAACATTTTATAATTTGTTATTTTGAATTTGTTTCAAATTAAATAATTTTTTGAAAACTCATATCATAAAAATATAATAAATACTGTTGACAAACTGGTATAATAATTATTTTTCTTTACCTGTTAATATATTATGTGATTGTGCAATGGTTCACTTATTTTCATATTTCTATTGAAGTATTTAAGTTGTATATTTTGAGTCTTAGGTAGGCATGAAACTGAATTAAAAAATGAGATTTCCTTGATAAAGTTTTTGGTTTTCAGTTCTGAGCAAGATACAATTTTGGAAGCCCAGCCACTGTGGTAAATAGGGTTTTCTTGTTGTTGGTTGGTTGGTTGGTTTGGTTTGGTTTATCATAGACCCACAACTTCTGATAATCTGGGTTTATTAACTTATTACAATATACTAAATTCTCACTTCAGGTCTGAAAGTTTCTGCATGTGTTACATAGTTTTCTTAGGTTATTAAATGAGTATATCCTAAAATTCCAAAATCTCTAGATCAATGACATTAAATAATCAGCATGAACTTCTTTGGAAATTTCTGGATGAAATATAGTACAGTACATCTGTCTAAATGGCCTTAAAAATGTAAACAGTGACCAGAATGTATTTGCTTTTTAAGTAATGCAGCCTGATTATCACCATGTTGTTTTAGATGAGCAGATTAAAGTTACATAGATTAACAACAGTGTGAAATTCTTCACTTTTCATTTTTGAGAGATGATGAACAAAGATGGAAGGCTGTGTATATGTAATCATTTTATTTATTTTATTTCCATGAATCGAGGAAAATACCTCACTATAAGCAATGTCTCACTTATCACAGTACAGCCCACAAAAACAACATGGAATATTCAAATCAATTACATATTTTAACTTTTAGTAATTGCCTGGTCTCACTTAGAAACATCATATTATTTCTGAGACTGGGCCTAAAAAGTTTGTCATTTCTACCTTGGGGCACTCCATTGTGAAAACCGTTATGTTATAAAAATAATAGATATAGAAAGAAGCCACATACATGAGAATAATCACCTTTTTGCCAATGCCAGTATAACCCTAGTCCAACATGGAAGAAGGTCATCTGGGATGCCTTAGCAAGGTCTAGCTTCTGTGTGAGAATGGTTTGCTGATGTAATTTCTATGGAAATGCATATTCTGATTTTTTTAGTAAAGAGTATCCTTCATCTGGATACTATTCTATATTACTTTATTACAAACAAAATGAACATTTTGTGGCACACTGATGGAACACAAAGACATTCTCAGCCAAGCATGTCCACCTAAAAATAAAGGCTGAGAAGAGCTTCAGGCAAGCTGCCCTACTATGCATTTATCTATGCCATTACTGTCCTTTTCATTTGCCACTACGAGTGGCAACTACCTCAGAAAATACTACCATTATATAGAGGCAAATTATCATTTTCCTTTATTAAACATAAAATAATGGTATGAAGTATGAAAAATAAACTTTATTTAAGGAAATTTAATCATTACCTGATCAGAGAGCTGATAGCCAAATAAATGACATATATATTTTATATGAGAAATTTAATAAGCCTACAGCAATTTTAAAATTATTTTGACCTTGTTCTCTGTCAAATGTGCAGGTTTTTATTTTGATAATAAGAAAATTATACTCATCTTTTAATTTGTGATTTATTGACTTATTTAGAAATTAGCAATTTCTCATATTCTTAAGTTTGCAGGCACTGGGACACAAAGCTAAATTATAGTGATTTACATGTATATGTGCATTAAATATTTCCTGAAGTACAGCACAATCTAACAATTAAGCAACCTTTCTGTGTGTTACTTTTCAAATGTTAAGGTTTATTTTATTTTATATATTATTATATAAAATTATAATATATATTTTTATATTGGGGGGCTTCCTGTACATGTTAAAATAAATAAAAGTGCTCACTGAGGCCAGAGATATCAGATCTCGACAACTGGTTTTCTTGGTATTAACCACATGCCATAGGCCACTGAAATGGGGCTCAGATTCTCTGCAGAAGTAAAATGTAGTCTTGAGTGCTGAGCCATGTATTCAGACCCATGCTTCACTCTCTGACTCCAAGTACTTTCACAGCACTTCTTAGGTAATCTGAACCATCTAAAATATATTTTTCTTAAAGCTCATGTTTATTTTGTAAACATTTATTCTGTAACTCAACATGAATTTGCCAAGTATTTCTTTGCCCTAAGAACTGTTAAGTACTGAAGATCCAAAAATAAATCAGATCTTGGGCTTGCAGAGTTATGGTCTAGTGAAAAATGCAGCCATGCAAATCATTAGACAAAGAGGAATTTCAACTGGGCAGTGACACAACGCTTTACCTAGGGAAGTTTTGTTATCTCATGGGCAATCATATAACTCTTTCACAGAAATGTGTAATGGCAACCATATAACTCTTTCACAGAAATAAGTAATGCAATCATATAACTCTTTCAAAGAAATGTGTAATGCAATCATATACAGGATGCTGATCACATACTCAGCAGAAAAACAACCATGACAGGTATTCGAGCATTAAAAAAAACAAAAATATATTACCATTAGAATAATCAGGATTGCTTTTACAAGAGCTGAAGAATTTAAATGTTAATGCTCATGTTACTGAAATATGTCTTTGATATAACCTAATAATTTTTTCTGTATGACTTTACTCCCATGGTTCTTATTTTTCATGTACATCTTTTATATATAACACTATCTTTTATATATAACACTTTATATCTTTAAAATAGTACTAAGCACACTTATGCCACAAACTTACTTAATTTTAACTATGTAATATATTGTAAAATTATGATATGCAATAAGTGATATGTAAGATTGATATATCCTATATGTTTTATGGTATATAGTAAATGGTATATGACATACAATATGTGATATATGATATATGGTATACGTATATGATGATATATGATATACAATATATAATATATGATATATGACATACTATATAGTATATATGACATATGATATACAATATATGATAAATAATATATGATATGATATAATACATATGATATATGACATGTAGCATGCGACATGTGACATAAAACATAAAACATAAAGCATAATATAGCATATAGCATATGCAGACACCAAATAACACATAACATAATATATAATGTATATTATACATTATACATAATACATAGCATATACATATATAGCTATAATATAACATATAATATATAGATATAACATAGCATACAAGATGTAACATATATTTATTTCTTATGTAACATATTACTTATTATCAGTCCCAAATCCCTAATGACTGTGTATATTTACAATAAAATTATTTACTTGCATGGAATATATATAATTCACTCTGACCTAAGAGACTAGATACACACCCCTGTGAGAGGTTTTTCTTGATTGATTTATTTAAAGTGGAAAGACCTACCATAAATACCTAATTCTGGATCTTTTGTGTGGGGATGATCCTCCCTAAATCTTGACCCCAAGATCTGGTAGCACCTTATGTAAAGGATGTGGAAGGAAGTCCTTGCTTTTTGCCTTTCCTCCCTTTCTCTACCTGCAAAGTTCTTTTCTTCAGTGGTATTAAAGCCCTCTCTGGGATTTAAGAATATATTAAAGACAAGCTGAGACATCCTTGAGAACCAATAAAGAAGAAGAAAAAAACCAAACCTCCTGGATTCTTGTATTAACTAGCCCAAAACTTGTAAGTGACTGAACATATCCCAATCCCAATCTAATAAATATGTTTATTATAAGTACATATGTTTGCTTATTCATTTGCAGCAACATTCATCTTTCATCCTAGGTAATTTTGTTGTAAATACGCAGAGTCATGGGGATTTGTGGCTGATGAGAAATTAGTACTAATTGATTATCATGCTTGGGAGAGATTTTTATATGCTACAATTCTTCTAAGGTGCTCCAATTTTGTATCTCTTATAATTTTCTACTGTGAAACACTCCAAACACTTACTGTATCAATTTTATACACAAAATTATCTATTTAGCATATAAAGCTGAACACTCTCTCAGATTTACTGCATTTTTGTTTGCTTATTTTAGTTTATTGGTTGAATTTTGTTTTTATTTATTTTTTGGGACTAGGTAATGTGTAGTATAGCCTGACTTAGCATATTCTGTTTGGTTGTGGATGAACTAAAGTTTCTGACTCTCCTCACTCTGCTCATAAGTGGCAAAGTTGTAGTTGGGCTTGCAGCTGTGTACCACATTACCCAAAATATTGCTATGTCTTGACTTTCAATTTAGGGTTTTATTATCACAGACTATTTCTTAATTTTTCGAACTGTTCCTGCACAGCTTCATCACACCTACTAATACTGTCTTACTTACTTTATTACATACGCCTGTGAGTCTACTTTGTTGCTATCCTTTACTCCTCTAGAAACAAGTTCTGCCTTTACTGAAGAATTGATCCTACTCTCCTGCCTTCTGTTTAAGGAATGCCAATTGTAGAATTTACTCTTTAGTTTTTTTTTTAATTTTTTTATTCGATATAATTTATTTACATTTCAAATGATTTCCCCTTTTCTAGCCCCCCACTCCCCGAAAGTCCCGTAAGCCCCCTTCTCTTCCCCTGTCCTCCCACCCACCCCTTCCCACTTCCCCGTTCTGGTTTTGTCGAATACTGCTTCACTGAGTCTTTCCAGAACCAGGGGCCACTCCTCCTTTCTTCTTGTATCTCATTTGATGTGTGGATTATGTTTTGGGTATTCCAGTTTTCTAGGTTAATAACCACTTATTAGTGAGTGCATACCATGATTCACCTTTTGAGTCTGGGTTACCTCACTTAGTATGATGTTCTCTAGCTCCATAAGGGTGGGAAATCAAAACCTGTAAAGGAATTATATTCAACATTCTGTTGATACAGCACAATAAAGACAATAAGATGTCTTGAGATGATTAAGGTATGTCTTGTGAACATGTAAGCTTCTGGGACTCAAGTTCACCAAACAAAGGAAACAGTAAGCAACTTGAACCCACACAGAGCAGTCAGCATTGATTAGAGGGGGATGAGTCAAACCTTCACACATCTAATTACATTTCTCTCTAGCATCTTACTGCAGACATACAGCTAAAAGAGCTTATAAGTTAAGAAACACTTCATTAGTCAACTTATTTACTGCCTTATGTTGTTTGTTTACCTCTTTTGCCATTAATTTTCAACTGTATCATTTCAACAAAACAAAATGATCTCTTCTGAATGTCTTGTGAGGAAATATCTGACTGACATGTGAGTGTCTACAACACTGAATGCATAGCACTCAAAATGTCTATTAGAAAAATCATCTAATATTCATCAGTGAGAATCTAAAAATATTAATATTTAAAACAAGTTGAGCAATTCTACTCAGATAAACATTCAGCTCTTTGAGCCTTTTTCAAATAGCTTTTCCTGTCACTTATTTTTAGTTTGTTCACACTGTGACTTGAGATGGTATTTTACATCATTTCTATAATTTTAAGTTAATGGAAATCCGGCTGATGTCTGAATAAATACTTCTAATGAATGTTACATATGACCATCAAAGGTATGAATGTTCTGCAATTGTCCTAGAAAATTAGGTCAATGTCAATTCTGCCAAATTAATCAACAGTATTCTTAACTTTGGTTATCCCTCTTCATATGTCTACACCTAGACCTGTGAAGCATAAAGAGATGGATTTTCAAACTACAAATTAAACAGTAGGCTCATCTATTTTTACTGCTCTCCCATTTTCTTGCCTCATATATTTTATGCTCAGTTGTTAAGAAAATGCACCATAAAGAGTGTGCTTTCATAGAAAATTAACAACTGTATTGCTATTATTATTTTTGTAGAAGCAATGAATCAATTAATTAATTAAATTAAATTTGTGTAAAAATCTTATAAAACTAAAGATGAAGTATTAGAAATTTAGGCATATATGTTGCATGTTTCAGAGAATTTATACCTTAGTCTCTCCTATTCAAATATTCGTTTACTTTGGCAGCTACTTTTACCTACCAACTTTATGTGTTTTTCTTTTTTTAATTGGTTATTTTATTTACTTTCATTTCAAATGTTGTCCTCCTTCCCAGTCTTCCCAAATACTCCAATCCATACCCCCTTCCCTTTGCCTCTAAGAGGCTCACTCCTGCCCCACTGCTGTTGCATCCCCTGACCCTGGGGTATCAAATCTCCACAGGACTAAGGACTTCCCCTCCCATTAAAACCAGGTAAGGCCATCCTCTGCTACATATTCAGCTGGAACCATGGACCCATCCATGTGTACTCTTTGGTTGAGAGTTTAGTCCCTGGGAGCTATGGGGTTTCTAGCTAGTTGATATTAATGTTCTTCTTAGAGGGTTGTAATTCACTTCAGCTCCTTCAGTCCTAATTCTTTCACTGGGGTCCCCTTGCTCAGTCCTATGTTTAACTGTGAATATATGTATCTGTCTTAGTCAGGTGCTATCAGAGCCTCCCTAAGGTCAGATGTACCAGGATCCTGTCAGAAAGCACTTCTGGGCATCAATAATAGTTTCTAGAATTGGTATCTGCAGATGGGATGGATCCCAAGGTGGGGCAATCTCTGGATGGCTTTTCCTTCAGCATCTGCTCCATTTTTTTGTCCCTTTAGACAGGGACAATTCTGGGTTAAAAATTTGGAGATAACTGGGTGGCACATCCCTCAACTGGGGGGGGGAGGTCATGTCTATCGACTGCAGGTGATTTCTACATGTTCTACCTCCCCTTTGTTAGGTATTTTGGCTGATGTCATCCACATTGGTCCTGGGAACTTCTCCTCTCCATGGCATCTGGGACTTTCTAGTGGTTCCCCCACCCACCCCGTTCCCCAACCCCCCTCCCCAGTGCTACCTATTTCTGTTCATTTTCCTGACCCTCTGGACTTTCTCCTGTCTTTTTCCATGTCTGATACTGTCCCTCTTTTTATCTTACCCCTCCTCTCTCCCTTCCAGATCACTCTCTTCCTCTATCTCCTATGATTATTTTATTCCCTTTCCTAAGTAAGATTAAAGCATCCATACTTTGGTCATCCTTATTGTTAAGCTTCATAGGGTCTTTAAGTTGTATTGTAGGCATTCTAAGCTTTTAGCTTAATATGTACTTACCAGTGAGCACATAGCAGTTGTGTACTTTTGGGTCTGGGTTACCTCACTCAGTATATTTTCTAGTGTTTTTCTTTAAATCTACCTCATTCACTAGACACATAGAGAACACATCTTATACTCATACCACTCAATTCTAAACTAAAATCTAAGATCTAAATTAGCAAAATATAACAAATATTCAATATATATTATATAATATATATATAAATATAATTATAAATATATAATATAATAATATAATTTATATATACACATATATATAAACACTCCATAAAAATGGGGTAAGATCTTAGTATATGAGCTTTTTCCAGGGGGTTAAAATCATTAATTATAATTCATCAAGTGGCTAGTACAAAGGAAAACACATGGTGCCATCATATGAATTAAAAGCATTGATAAAATCCCATACCCATTCATAACATAACCTATTAAAGCCAATTACCACACTAATGACAGCTGATTTACTCTGTCTGATGAAGGAGTTGCCCAGGTTAACAGCATTGCACAAAATCCACAGCACATTACTTTGCAAGAAAGCCTATACAGATATGCAGCAATTATGGCTTCTCTTACTATTCTTTTGTCATCGTGCCAGAAAGTACTAACACTTATTATAATGTACAAAAGGCAAACAAAAGCAAACATATTTGTAAGAAAGAAACTTCATTGTCATTTTCATGTACACTTTTCCAGCTCTTCTAGGGTTTTCAGTTACTCCTTTGCTAGGCTTATTTTAATTTAAGTAATTTTAAAACTTTTAGTTTTTAAACTAAATGAGAAATTTAAACAAATATGAGAAAAGGGTCACTAGGTACTGGATAACCCTGAGCTTTAGATCTCTGGGGGTGCAAATCTCCAGGGGTATGCCTGCACTCAGAAACTGAGCACATAGGTGGTTCATCTGCAAGCCAGTCCTTCGCGGGACTTGTGTCCTATGTGAGAATCAACAGAGGGGGTGACCCCCACCACAACATCTTCGCTCTATAATAGAACAGACAGAGAACACCTGATTGACCTTGACAACTTAAGTATAACATTACTTAAGGCAAGACTGAGAAGGGCTCCAAAGGCACAAAAGAAGAAGGCAGCATATCAGTAATTTGTGCCAGAGGAAACCCAGTCATCCAGTGTTGCAGAAATAACCTTAAAGATCCACAGTATGTTGAAGCACCAGCCAGTGAGAATAACACCATCTAACACCTGGGAGAACTAGATGACTAAAGGCAAACATAGGAATGTTACTAACATAAACCAAGGCATTATGGCAGCATCTGAACCCAATTCTCCAACAATAGCAAGTCCTAGATACCCCAACATACCAGAAAAATAAGATTTGGATTTAAAATCACGATGCTGGTACAGGAACACATGAAGGACATACTTAAAGAAATTCGGGAGAAAATGGATCAAAAATTAGAAGCCCTTACAAGGAAAACAAAAAAAAATCATTGAAAGAAATTCAGGAGAATACAAAAGCCAATAAGGAGGAAACACAAAAATCACTTAAAGAAATACAGGAGAACCTTGATCAACAGACAGAAGTCATGAAAGAGGAAACACAAAAATCGCTTAAAGAATTAGAGGAAAACACAAACAAGCAAATGACGGAACTGAGAAAAACCATCCAGGATCTAAAAACAGAAGTAGAAACAACTAAGAAAGTACAAAGGGAGACAACTTTGGAGATAGAAAACCTTGGGAAGAAATCAGGGACCATAGACAAAAATATCGACAACAGAATACAAGAGATAGAAGAAAGAATGTCAGATGCCGAAGGTACCATAGAAACCACGGACTCAACAGTTAAAGAAAATGCAAAATGCAAAACGCTTGTAACCCAAAACATCCAGGAAATTCAGCACACGATGAGAAAGCCAAATCTAAGGATTATAGGCATTGATGAGAGTGAAGATTTACAACTGAAAGGGCCAGCAAATATCTTCAGCAAAATTATGGAAGAAAACTTCCCTAACCTAAAGAGAGAGATGCCCATGAATATACAAGAAGCCTACAGAACTCCAAACAGACTGGACCAGAACAGAAATACCTCCTATCACATAATAATCAAACCCCAAATGTACTAAACAAAGAAAGAATACTTAGGGCAGTAAGAGGAAAAGGGCAAGTAACTTATAAAGGAAGACCTATCAGAATTATACCAGATTTCTCACCAGAGACCATGAAAGCTTGAAGATCCTGGGCAGAACTCATGCAGACTCTAAGAGAACACAAATGCCAGCCAAGACTACTATACCCAGCGAAGCTCTCAATTACTATAGATGGAGAAACCAAGATATTCCATGACAAAATCAAATTATACAATATCTTTCCACAAACCCTGCCCTACAAAGGATAATAGGGTGAAAACACCATTACAACAAGGGAAACTATACCCTGGAAAAAGTAGGATATTAAGCTTCTTTCATCAAACCCAAAGAAGATAACCACACACACATAAAATTACAATCAAAAATGATAGGAAGCAATTACCACTACTCCTTAATATCTCTTAACATCAATGGACTCAATTCCCCAATAAAAAGACATAGACTAACAGACTGGTTACGTAAAGAGGACCCTACATTTTGTTGCATACAGGAAACACACCTCAGTGTCAAAGACAAAAACTACCTTAGAGTAAAAGGCTGGAAGACAATTCTACAAGCACATGGTCCCAGGAAAAAAGCCGGAGTTGCAATTCTAATATCAGATCAAATTGACTTTCAACCTAATGTCATCAAAAGAGACATGGAAGGTCACTTCTTGCTGGTCAAAGGAAAAATCCAACAAGAAGAACACTCAATCCTGAATATCTATGCCCCAAATATAAGGGCAACCTCATTCATAAAAGAAACTTTACTACAGCTCAAAGCACACATTGCCCCTAACACAATAATTGTGGCTGACTTCAACACTCCACTCTCACCAATGGACCAATCAGGAAAAAAGAAACTAAACAGGGAGACAGTGAAACTAATTGAAGCTTTGGACCAATTGGAGTTAACAGATATATATAGAACTTTTCATCCCAAAGCAAAAGAATATACCTTTATTTCAGCACCTCATGGTACCTTCTCCAAAATAGATCATATAGTTGGTCACAAGACAGACCTCAACAAATATAAGAAGATAGAATTAATCCCATGCCTCCTCCTATCAGATCACTATGGTGTAAGAGTGATTTTCAATAGCAACAAAAACAACAGAAGGCCCACATACACATGGAGGCTGAACAATACTCTACTCAATGACACCTTGGCAAAAGAAGAAATAAAGAAAGAAATAAGAGATGTTTTAGAATTTAATGAACATGAAGGCACAACATACCCAAATCTTTGGGACACAATGAAAACAGTACTAAGAGGAAAACTCATAGCCATGAGTGCCTCCAAAAAGAAAATGGAGAGAGCATACACTAGAAGTTTAATGACACACCTGAAAGTCCTGGACCAAAAAGAAGCCAATTCACCCAGGAGGAGTAGAAGACAGAAAATCATCAAACTCAGGGCTGAAATCAATCAATTGTAAACAAAGAGAACCATACAAAGAATCAACAAATCCAGGAGCTGGTTCTTTGAGAAAATCAACAAGATAGATAAACCCTTAGCCAGACTGACCAAAGGGCACAGAGAAAGTATCCAAATTAACAAAATTAGAAATGAAAAGGGGGATATAACAACAGAAACTGAGGAAATCCAAAAAATCATCAGATCCTACTACAAGAGCCTATACTCAACACAACTGGAGAATCTGGAGGTAATGGACAATTTCCTTGACAGATACCAAATACAAAAAGTGAATCAGGACCAAATAGATCATCTAAACAGTCCCATAACCCCTAAAGAAATAGAAGGAGTCATAGAAAGTCTTCCAAGCAAAAAAAGCACAGGACCAGATGGTCTCAGTGCAGAATTCTATCAGACCTTCAAAGAAGACCTAACACCAATACTCTTCAAACTATTCCACAAAATAGAAACAGAAGGAACACTACCCAATTCCTTCTATGAAGCCACAATTATGCTGATAACAAAACCACACAAAGATCCAACAAAGAAAGAGTACTTCAGACCAATTTTCCTTATGAACATCCATGCAAAAATACTCAATAAAATTCTTGCCAACTGAATCCAAGAACACATCAAATCGATCATCCACCGTAATCAAGTAGGCATTATCCCAGGGATGCAGGGTTGGTTCAATATACGGAAATCCATCAATGCAATCCACTACATAAACAAACTCAAAGAAAAAAATCACATGGTCATTTCATTGGATGCTGAAAAAGCATTTGAAAAAATTCAGCATCATTTATGCTTAAAGACTTGGAAAGAACAGGAATTCAAGGCCCATACCTAAACATAGTAAAAGCAATATACAGCAAACCGGTAGCCAGCATCAAACTAAATGGAGAGAAACTTGAAGCAATCCCACTAAAATCAGGGACTAGACAGGGCTGCCCCCTTTCTCCTTATCTTTTCAATATTGTACTTGAGGTACTAGCTCGGGCAATTCGACAACATAAGGAGGTCAAAGGGATACAAATTGGAAAGGAAGAAGTCAAACTATCATTATTTGCAGATGACATGATAGTCTACCTAAGTGACCCAAAAAACTCCACTAGAGAGCTCCTACAGCTGATAAACAACTTCAGCAAAGTGGAAGGTTATAAAATCAACTCAAGCAAATCAGTGGCCTTCCTATACTCAAAGGATAAGCAGGCTGAGAAAGAAATTAGGGAAATGACACCCTTCACAATAGCCACAAACAGTATAAAGTACCTTGGGGTGACTCTTACCAAACATGTGAAAGATCTGTATGACAAGAACTTAAAGACTCTGAAGAAGGAAATGGAAGAAGACCTCAAAAAATGGGAAAACCTCCCATGCTCATGGATCGGTAGAATCAATATAGTTAAAATGGCCATTTTGCCAAAAGCAATCTACAGATTCAATGTAATACCCATCAAAATCCCAACTCAATTCTTCAAGAGTTAGAAAGAGCAATTCTCAAATTCATCTGGAATAACAAAAAACCCAGGATAGCTAAAACTATTCTCAGCAATAAAAGAAATTCTGGGGGAATCAGTATCCCTGACCTCAAGCAATAATACCGAGCAATAGTGTTAAAAACTGCATGGTATTGGTACAGTGACAGACAAGCAGATCAATGGAACAGGATTGAAGATCCAGAAATGAACCCACACACCTATGACCACTTGATCCTCGACAAAGAGGCTGAAAACATCCAATGGAAAAAAGATAGCCTTTTCAACAAATGGTGCTGGTTCAATTGGAGGTCAGCATGCAGAAGAATGCGAATTGATCCATCCTTGTCTCCTTGTACTAAGCTCAAATGCAAATGGATCAAGGACCTCCACATAAAGCCAGACACTCTGAAGCTAATAGAAAAGAAAATGCGGAAGACCCTTGAGGACATCGGTACAGGGAGAAAGTTTCTGAACAGAACATCAATAGCATATGCTCTAAGATCAAGAATTGACAAATGGGACCTCATAAAACTACAACGTTTCTGTAAGGCAAAGGACACCATCAAAAGGACAAATCGGCAACCAACAAATTGGGTAAGATCTTCACCAATCCTACATCAGATAGAGGGCTAATATCCAATATATATAAAGAACTCAAGAAGTTAGACTCCAGAAAACCAAACAACCCTATTAAAAAATGGGGTTCAGAGTTAAACAAAGAATTCTCACCTGAAGAACTTCGGTTGGCTGAGAAACATCTTAAAAAATGCTCAACTTCATTAGTCATTAGGGAAATGCAAATCAAAACAACCCTGAGATTTCACCTTACACCAGTCAGAATGGCTAAGATTAAAAATTCAGGAGACAGTAGGTGTTGGCAAGGATGTGGAGAAAGAGGAACACGCCTCCACTGCTGGTGGGGTTGCAAATTGGTACAACCACTCTGGAAATCAGTCTGGCGGTTCCTCCGAAAACTGGGCACTTCTTGAAGTCCTAGCTATAGCAATTAGACAACATAAGGATGTCAAAGGGATAAAAACTGGAAAGGAAGAAGTCAAACTATCACTATTTGCAGATGATATGATAGTATATTTAAGTGAACCTAAAAACTCTACTAGAGAACTCCTACAGCTGATAAACAACTTCAGCAAAGTGGCTAGCTACAGAATCAATGCAAGCAAATCAGTAGCCTTTATATATTCAAAGAATAAGCAGACTGAAAAAGAAATTAGGGAAATGACGCCCTTCACAATAGCTACAAACAGCATAAAGTATCTTGGGGTGACTCTAACCAAACAAGTGAAAGACCTATATGACAAGAACTTCAGATCTCTGCAGAAGGAAATCGAAGAAGATCTCAGAAAATGGAAAAATCTTCCATGCTTGTGGATTGGCAAGATTAATATAGTTAAAATGGCCATCTTGCCAAAGGTAATCTACAGATTCAACACTATCCCCATAAAAATCCCAACCCAGTTCTTCACAGAGCTAGAAAGAGCAATTCTCAAATTCATCTGGAATAACAAAAAAACCCAGGATAGCTAAAACTATTCTCAACAGTAAAAGAAATTCAGGGGGATTCAGTATTCCTGACTTTAAACTTTACTACAGAGCAATAGCCATAAAAACTGCATGGTATTGGTACAATGTCAGGCAAGTGGATCGATGGAATAGGATTGAAGACCCAGAAATGAACCCACATACCTATGGTCACTTGATCTTCGACAAAGGAGCTGAAAGCATCCAGTGGAAAAAAGATAATCTTTTCAACAAATGGGGCTGGTTCAATTGGAGGTCAGCATGCAGAAGAATGCGCATCGATCCATACTTATTTCCTTTTACTAAGCTCAACTCCAACTGGATCAAGGACCTCCACATAAAACCTGACACACTGAAACTAATAAAAAAGAAACTGGGGAAGACCCTCGAGGACATGGGCACAGGGGAAAAGTTCCTGAATAGAACACCAATAGCTTACGCTCTAAGATCAAGAATTGACAAATGGGACCTCATAAAAATACAAAGTTTCTGTAAGGCAAAGGACACTGTCAAAAGGACAAAACATCAACCAACAGATTGGGAAAGGATCTTCACCAATCTTAAATCCGAGAGAGGGCTAATATCTAATATATACAAAGAACTCAAGAAGGTAGAACCTAGAGAACCAAATAACCCCATTAAAAAATGGGGTATGGAGCTAAACAAAGACTTTTCACATGAAGAACTTCGGAGAGCTGAAAAACACATTAAGAAATGTTATACATCATTAATCATTAGGGAAATGCAAATCAAAACAAGCCTGAGATTTCACCTCACACCAGTCAGAATGGCTAAAAGTCAAAAACTCAGGAGACAGCAGATGTTGGCGAGGATGTGGAGAAAGAGGAACACTCCTCTACTGCTGGTTGGATTGCATGATGGTGCAACCACTTTGGAAATCAGTCTGGCGGTTCCTCAGAAAACTGGGCATGACACTTCCTGAGGACCCGGTTATACTACTCCTGGGCATATATCCAGAGGATTCTTCAGTATGCAATAAGGACACATGCTCCACTATGTTCATAGCAGCCCTATTTGTAGTAGCCAGAAGCTGGAAAGAACCCAGGTGTCCTTCAACGGAGGAATGGATACAAATATGTGGTATATTTACACAATGGAGTACTATTCAGCCATTAGAAACAATGAATTCGTGAAATTCTTAGACAAATAGATGGAGCTGGAGAACATCATACTAAGTGAGGTAACCCAGTCTCAAAAGATCAATCATGGTATGCACTCACTGATAAGTGGATATTAGCCTAGAAACTTTGAATACCCAAGATATAATCCACATATTAAATGATGTCCAAAAAGAATGGAGGAGTGGCCCCTGGTTCTGGAAAGACTCAGTGCAAGAGTATAGGGGAATTCCAGAACAGGGAAGTGGGAAGAGGTAGATGGAGGACCAGGGGGAGGGAAGAGGGCTTATGGGACTTGCGGGGAGTGGGGACCCAGAAAAGGGGAAATAATTTGAAATGTAAATTAAAAATATATCAATAAAAAATTTTAGTATCCCAGAGTTTGATAATAACATTTTTTTTCTTATTATTCCATATATCCCTGTTGGTATGAAACTAGCTGGAGTAGCCATTTTAATATTGAATAAAAGTGACTTTGAACCAAAAGGTATAAAAAAAAATGAGGAAGGACACTTTGTACTCATCAAATGAAAAACCCACCAAGAAGAACTCTCAATTCTGAAGAACTATGCTCCAAATGCAAAGGTACCCACACTCATAAAAGAAACTTTACTAAAGCTCAAAGCACACATTGCACCTCACACAATAATAGTGGGAGATTTCATCACTCCACTCTCACCAATGGACTGATCAGATCACAGAAACAGAAAATAAACAGAGACACAGTGAAACTAACAAAGGTTATGAAATAAATGGATTTAACAGATATCTATAGAATATTTCATCCTAAAATAAAAGAATATACCTTCTTCTCAGTACAGCATGCTACTGTCTCAAAAACTGACCATATATAATTGGTCAAAAAACAAGCCTCATCAGATAAAAGAACATTGAACTACTCCCATGCATCTTCTGAGATCAACATGGACTAAGACTGGTCTCCAATAAAAACAAAAACAACAGAGGCCACATATACATGGAAGCTGAACACTTCTCTACACAATGATAACTTGTCAGATTAAAAAAAAAAGAATGAAATTAAAGGTTTTTTTTTAGAATATAATGAAAATTAAGGCACAGTATACCCAAACTTATAAGACACAATGAAAGTATTGCTAAGAGAAAAACCCATAACTCTGAGTGCCTCCATAAAGAAACTGGAGAGAACATAGACTAGCAGCTTAACAGCACATGTAAAAGCTCTAGAACAAAAAGAAGCAAATATATCCAAGAGGAACAGACAGCATGAAATAGTCAATCTCAGGACTGACATCCACCAGGTAGAAGCAAAGAGAACTATACAAAGAATTAACAAAACCAGGAGGTATTTCTTTGAGAAACTCAAAAGATGGATAATCCCTTAGCCAGACTAACCAGAGGGCACAGAGACAGTATTCAAATTAAAAAGTCAAAAAAATAAAAAGGGAGCAAAACAACAGAAACTGAAGAAATTCAAAAAACCATCAGATCCTACTTAAAAAAACCCTATACTCAACAAAACTATCAAATCTGGGTGAAATGGACAATTTTCTAGACAGATACCTGGAACAAAATTTAAAACAGGATCAGATAAACCATTTAAACAATCCCACAATGCCTACAATAATAGAAGCAGTCATTAAAAGTCTCCCAATCAAAAAGGTCCAGGATCGAATGACTTTAGTGCAGTATTCTATCAGACCTTAAAAGAAGACCTAATACCAATACTCTTCAAACAATTCCACAAAATACAAAGAGAAAGAACTCTACCTAACTTCTTCTCTGAAAACACAGTTAGACTGATACCTAAATCAAACAAAGACTCAAAAAAGAAAGAGAACTTCAGACAAATTTTCTATATGAATAACTCTGCAAAAATATTCAATGAATTTCTTGCAAACAAATTCCAAGAACACGTCAAAACCATCATTCATCATGACTATGTAGGCTTTATCCCAGGAATGTAGGGACGGTTCAATATATGGAAATCTATCAACTTAATCCATTATATAAACAAACTGAAAGACAGTAAACCACATGATCATCTTATTAGATGCAAAAAAGCATTTGATGAATTCAAAACACCTTCATGCTAAAAGTCTTGGAAAGATTAGGAATTCAAGACCCATACCTAAACATAGTAAAAGCAATATGCAGCAATCCAGTAGCCAACATCAAACTAAATGGAGAGAAACTTGAAGCATTCCCACTTAAATCAGGGAGTAGACATGGCTGCCCACTCTCTCCCTGTCTATTCAATATAGTAATTGAAGTTCTAGCTGGAGCAATTACATAACAAAAGGAGATCAAAAGGATATAAATCAGAAAGGAAGAAGTGAAAATATCACTATTTTAGATGATATGATAGTATACATAAGTGACTCCAAAAATTTCACCAGAGAACTCCTACAGCTGATAAACAACTTTAGCAAAGTAGCTGAATATAAAATTAACACAAACAAATCAGTAGCCTTCCTTTACTCAAAGAATAAATAGGCTGAGAAAGAAATTAGGGAAATGACACCCTTCACAGTAGTCACAAACAATATAAAATATCCTGGTGTGACTCTAACCACACAAGTGAAAGATCTGTATGACAAGAATGTTAAGTCTCTGAAGAAAGAAATTGAAGAAGACATCAGAAGATGAAAAGATCTCCCATGCTTGGGGATTTGCAGATTAATATAGTAAAAAATGACCATCCTGTCAAAAGCAATATACAGATTCAATGCAATCCCCATCAAAATCCTAACTCAATTCTTCACAGAGTTAGAAAGAGCAATTCTCAAATTCATCTGGAATGACAAAATACTCAGGAAAGCTAAAACTATCCTCAACAGTAATAGAAATTAAGAAGGAATCAATATCCCAATCCTCAAGCAGAGCAACAGTGTTAAAAAACTGCATGGTATTGGTATAGTTACAGGCAGGTAGATCAAGGGAATGGAAATGAAGACCCTGAAATGAACCCACACTCCTATGATCACTTGATCTTTGACAAAGGAGCTAAAACCATGCAGTGGATAAAAGACAGCCTTTTCAACAAATGGTGCTGATTCAACTGGAGGTCACCATGCAGAAGAATGCAAATTGAGTCATTCTTATCTCCTTGTACAAAGCTAAACTGTAAGTGGATCAAGGACCTCCACATAAAACCAGACACACTGAAACTAATAAAAAAGAAACTGGGGAAGACCCTTGAGGACATGGGCACAGGGGAAAAGTTCCTGAATAGAACACCAAGGTCTTATGTTCTAAGATCAAGAATAAACAAATGGGACCTCATAAAATTGCAAAGCTTCTTTAAGGTAAAGGACACTGTCAATAGGACAAATGGAAACCAACAGATTGGGAATGGATCTTTACTAACCTCACATACAACAGAAGGCTAAAATACAATATATACAAATAACTCAAAAGTTAGACTCCAGAGAACAAAATGAGCATATTAAAAAATGGGGAACAGAGCTAAACAGAATTCTCAGCTGAGAAAACTCAAATGCCTGAGAAGCACCTAAAGAAAAGTCCAAAAACCTTAGTCATCAGAGAAATGCAAATCAAAACAACCCTGAGATTCCATATCACCTCTGTCAGAATGACTAAGATCAAAACCTCAGGTGACAGCAGATTCTGGCAGGATGTAGAGAAAGAGGAACGTTCCTCCATTGCTGGTGGGATTGCTAGGTGGTACAACCACTCTGGAAATCAGTCTGGCAGTTCCTCAGAAAATTGTACATAGTAATACCCGAGGACCCAGCTATACCACCCCTGGGTATATAGCCAAAAGATTTTCCAAAATGTGATAAGGACACATGCTCCACTACGTTCATAGCAGTCATATTTATAATAGCCAGAAGCTAGAAACTACTCTGATGTCCCTCAACAGAAAAATGGACACAGAAAAGGTGGTACATTTACAGAATGAAATAATACTCAGCTATTAAAAACAAGACTTCATGAAATCCATAAGCAAATGGATGGAACTTGAAAAATATCATTCCAAGTGAGGTAACTCGGTCACAAAAAAGCACACATGGTATGTATTCACTGATAAGTGGATATTTTCCCAATAGTTTGGAATACCCAAGATTCAATTTACACTCCATGTGAAGCTTTCTGTGTTTCTGAGAAGGGTGAACAAATTACTCGTAGGAGGAAAATGGAGACAAAGTGGGCAGCAGAGACTGAAGGAAAGGCCATTCAGAGACTGCCCCATCTGGGTATCCATCCCATATAGAGCCGCCAAACCTGGATGCTATTGTGGATGTTGGGATGTGCTTGCTGATGAAAGCTGGATGTAGCTGCTTTCTGAGCGGCTCTACCAGAACCTGACAAGTACAGACACAGATGCTTGCAGCCAGCCACTGGACTGAGCATGGGGGTCCCTGATGGAGGAGTTGGAGAAAGGACTGAAGGAACTGAGGGGGTTTGAAAACCCATGGAGGAAGCAACAATGTCAATAGGCCAGATTCCCGTGGACTTGACCATCAACCAAAGCATACACATGGAGGGACCCATAGTACTGGCTGCATATGTGGCAGAGGATGGCTTTGTTGCACATCAGTGGGAGGAGAGGCCCTTGGGCCTGAGGGTGTTCAATGTCCCAATATAGGTATGGGAATGCCAGGCAGGAAGAAGGGAGGGGGTGGGTAGGTGGGGGAGCATCCTCATTGAGGCAGAGGTCAAGGAATGGGATAGGGGTTTCTGAAGGGGATACCTGGAAAGGGAAAAACAGTTTAAATGTAAATTAAGAAAATATCCAATAAAAAGGAAAAAAAGAAAAAGAAATTAGGGAAATGGCACACTTCACCATTTTCACAAATAATATAAAATATCTTGGTGTGACTCTAACCATGCAAGTGAATGATCTTTACAAGAACTTCAAGTCTCTGAAGAAAGAAATTGATGACTTCAGAAAGTTGTCAACTTATAATATTTTAGATAGATTCTATCTTTTGAGTGTTTTGTAACTTCTTCATACTTTGATATGTATTTTCATTTATGTACAGAATACTGTTATTATAACCTCCCTGACACTGTATATTCTTAACACATCTATTTTTCTTTCTGAAGGCCTGTCTTCTTTTCTTATTTTTCATTAAGCTAACCTAACTTTATAATTATATTCAAAATAATTGGTCCTGATTTCTTTAATTCACAGCTAATTACTTCCTGCTTTCTTTTCAAATGTTTCAAGGTATTATTATTAATTTCAGCCCAAACCTTTCTCATAATTGAGCAATTTTCTTTGTTTTTTCAAGACAGGGTTTCTCTGTGTATTCCTGGATGTCCCGGAACTCACTCTGTAGACCAGGCTAGCCTCGAACTCAGAAATCCGCCTGCCTCTACCTCCCAAGTGCTGGGAATACAGGCGTACGCCACCACGCCCAGTGTAATTGAGCTATTTTTAATAGTATGCTTTTCTGTGGCTTCTCAGTCTAGTATTTGTACAACATTTCAATTAAGTATTTCCAAGACATCCTTATATGGCCACATAAATTATATAGTTCAGTATAGGGTTTATAGTCTTTGAAGCCATTGATAACTCCTATATATTGTCTATAGCCATGTTTGTAAATTAATTTTTTAATTATTGTTTGACAACTGTTATTGATCATGTGCACTACAATAATGTGCGCATATAAAAGAGAGTTCACCTAGTCATAGCAATGATTGCTAAACAATGGTAGGATCACTTTGTCTCCTAAATATTTCTGTGCACAATTACTTGTGGCTCCCCTAGAGAGCCTTTAGAACTCAGTATGAAGGAACTGACCATGCTCCAACTACAGTCTCCAACATGTTTCTTAGAATACTCCAGTTCCAACATTTTAGTTAGTAACTGAAAGCACTTCACAAATTCATTCTAACTGCCCACTCTGTTGAGCAACTCCTACACATTTGACAACATAACAAATTCCAAGTTCGTTGTGTATACTGTGTACTTCCACCCCATTTTATTATAATCTCTTTTTGCTTATCTTTAGGATTTGGGAGGTGTTTATTTTGCTGAGTATTCTATTTAAAAATTTTCAAATATGCCTCTCATTATGATTGTTAATTTTAAGACAATCCTAAGTTTTTTTCTATGTTGTAACTGCTTAGAGCACTTCACATGAATACATCCCATATTACTGATCTTGTGGCATTATGTATTTATGTACATATCCATACAGGGGTGTATAAAAACAAATATTTCTTTTTCCATTCAATGTTCATACACAAAACTCAGAATTTTTGTTAATATATGCATGTAACTTCTACAGAGAAAATTAAGTAAATACTAGTACTGATCTATGGAATATTAAACTTTTACACACAATTTAATTTCCCACCCAGTTCCACTCAGCCATCTGTCCAACCTCCATTATCCTAGTTGTATCCCCCACAAATATCTTTCATATATCTTCTTAAGCTAAGTGTATTTTTCTAGTGATGCCAACAATGGTATTCTGCATCACATAGGTTTTTATAAATTAAAAGTCAACTAATAACAGCCTACACATTAAATTGGAAGGGATTCTTATTGCCTCTTTTTTCCTATTAATTCTTTCCCAGATCACTATATTTTAGCTATAAAATAGTAAAAGAGATAGGGTAGAATTACGTGCAAAACAGTCTAAATTATTATTTGGACGTTTGCTTTAAAATTAACCATTTTCTGTAAAGTTACTGTAACTAACAGATGACTTCCACTTCACTATATGATTGGGAAAGAAAGAAGACTCCATCTTAAGCAGATTCATTTTGAGTACCAACGTGCCATGTTGCAAAATGACAAGATTATAAAATCAAGACAAGTATGTCCTCTAAAAGATTTGTACATTCTTTGCTTAAACATATAATTAAACACCGACTGCCTCACTGCTACTTCTCAGCTATAATGTTCCCTCTGTGATGTCTTAATTGTACAATTTTTTTTAAAAAAAATGTAGTTCTAATGCTGGAAGCCAAAAAGAAATGTGAGACTCCATTTTTAAGGCCATGAAAAATGAAAATAATCTCTGCTGTAGTGTGTCAGAAACGGTTGCCCTTGGTTCTCTAACAGTTAAAAAAAAATGAATGAGATTTTCTGGCAGTAACACTGAAGTGAAGGATGGATATTTAGTTGTGTACTTGTGTAAATCCACTGATTTGCAGGTTGTTCAGCGATGTACTTCACCTTTGGAATAGTCTGCAATTTAGGAATCATATATTTGTTTCACTATATTCATGTCAAGTGAAAGATTTTGGCTCAGAGGCTGAGCTCTGGCTGATCTTCCAGTCGACCTGCATTTGATTCCCAGCACCTACATGGTATAGCTCACAAGCATCTGGCATTCCACTTCTAAAGATTCTAACACCCTCTTCTATATTTCATTGTCACTCATGTGGTACACAAATACAGATGCAGGCAAAATACCCATATACATAAAATAAAAATTAAAAGACAAAGATGAAAGCATTAAAGTTTATTCACATCTATCACAATTTTATGTAGATGAAAAACTTGCAACCTCAATATGTTAAGTACTGTACACAAAGTCATGGAGCATTTTATTGTGCAATTCAGGTGCCTTTATGATATTCCAGTATATATGGTCAATAAAATTCATTCTCTTGGCTGGGAATACAACTCAGCAGTGAAGTGGGATAAGCTTTCCTGGCAATGGAAATGGATTCAGTCCACAAGACCATAAATTATATATGCCTTTTGTTCTTGAATAAAAAGCATGAATAAAATAACCAATAATTATTTATTTTGATTTATCTATCACAGTATTTGAAATAAAAGCACACTTATAAGTCATGTGCATGGCTTGTAAAAATACATCTTCTAAATTCACTGCTGACTTAGTATGCTTCTGTTTGTTTTGTTTTCTAAAGACTCTCCTTCCTCATGGAAAACAATTCTAAGGTCCTTTGCCTCTCTGAATGGAGAAATTCCAGTCTCTCTTCTCAACAGTCAGTCTCCTAGTTATTTTTTACTAAATACTCATAAAAGCTAACAACTTACCATGTTCTATCTTGGTAGGTACCAAGCCTTCATTAGTTTTTGTATTTTTCCCCCAGAGCATAAACTATAACTCCATCAAACTGATCAAATTGTATCCCACTGGGCGAAAAGAATGTTCGTAAACTCTAGAGACAAGTATCTTGCAATGACTCACTTTTTTGTCGGTCACTTTCAAGCTATTCTTTACAGTGCCTGGAGATGATCAGCCAGCTTTGCTGAAAAGTATATACTATTAATCAGAACAGCCCTGGTGTGCTTTGCTATGTGGTTGTCTGCTAGCTGCTCAGCATTCCTTTTGAACAGGTACCATTTCTTTTCATCAATAGACTATTTAACCTTTTAGGAATTTTTCATATTAAAAACTGGCAGCTTAGTTTTCTACCTTTGTGATTTTGATTTTTTTTCTGACTTAAAATAATGTATCCAATATTTTCTTTAACTTTTTATGGGTTATAGGATGTGGATCCAGTGGTTAACATTCTTGCTCTATAAGTAAGAAGACCTGGGTTTATATCCCACGCACCCACATATAAGTCAGATATGAAGAAGTGCACCTGTAACTTCAGTACTGGGACTCAGAGACAGACAGGTCTCAGAAGCTAGCTGCCAGTTCATGGAAACAGCAAAAATTAATTAATAAAATAATTGAGTGATCCTTTTTCAATCAACAAATCACACATTCACTGATTAAATTGAACAATAAAAAAAAGCAATAGAGGAGGGCACCTATTATTTCACTCTGGAGTTCAGAGGGCACTCTGACTTTCGCATGCAAATACATGTGCTCCTGTGTCTGCCTTCATGTGGACACACACTTGAATGCCATATATCCACAGATACATGTCATTCTAAGTAACTGGAATGCACAGTCATTGTCCAGAGGTAAATATCAAAACAGATGTCATAGTTGTAAACGTTTATTTACAACCTGTATGAAGTAGAAAGCAGACTCCCTTACATATCAATAACTACAAAACTGAAGCTAATTTGTTACCTAGAAAAAACAAAGCACATGATGAAAATAATAAAACTAAGAAAAAGAATTGAAGTTGCTTCCTTCAAAGCCTCCTCACTAGTCATTGACTGAACAGGAAACTGAATCTAAATCATCTGACTAGAAACGATAAAGTCTTCCTTAAATCTACTGTCTAAAAATAACCGTAGTTTCATTTTGTGGCTTTTATGTATGCAATAATTACATACAGCTCAATAACATGTATATCTAATTGGAATGATTCTGTCTTTAAAAATTAAGTCCTGTTGTTATTAGTTAGGATTATAACAAATTTGTTTTTTCAGCATTTAAAATATTTTTATCTTCTTATTTGTTTTGAAATCATTAGTAGTCATTTTGAAAATTATCACAATATTTAATACATTTTCAGATATATCATATACAAAATTTTATAGTATAATATTGTCATTTGGTATTATATAATATTATATTATAGTATTATCATACTAACAGTGTCTTTGCTGGTCTTGAGCTTGGATGACCTACATTTAGCCTTTTTTTTCTCAGTTTAGAAGCCGTCATGGAAGAAGTAGGATGAGGGAGTCATTGAGTACTCAGACATATAATTTTAATAAAACCTCATCTTCAGTCATGTCAAAAGTAACACATGTTCATTTCAAACTGGTAAATATATTTCCTAAAGCAACCCAAAACAGACACAGAAGGAGATACAGAGACAAAGGGTGGAGCAGAGTCTGAGAGAAAGACCATCCAGAGACTACCCCACTTAGGGATCCATCCCATATACAGTTACAAAACCCAGACACTATTATTGATGCCCACAAGTGCTTGCTGACTGGAGCCAGATATAGCTGTCACCTGGGAGGCTCTGCTAGCACATAAGAAATACAGAGGAGGCCACTCTCAGCCGGCCCTTGAACACAGGGTCCCCAATGGAGGAGCTAGAGAAAAGACCCAAAGAGCTGAAGGGGTTTGCAGCACCATAAGAAGAACAACAGTATGAGCCACCCAGTGCTCCCAGAACTCTTAGGGACAAAACTATCAACCAAAATGTGCACATGGAGTTACCCATAGCTCCAGACACATAGGCAGTAGAGGATGGCATTTTTAGACACCAAAGGGAGGAAATGGCCTTAGTCCTAGAAAGACTTGATGCCTCAGTGTAGAGGAATACCAGTACAGGGAAGCAAGAGAGGGTTGATTGGGGAACAGGGCAAGAGGATATGGCTTATAGGATTTTCAGTGGGGGAGGCAGGAGAACTAGGAAAGTGGACAACATTTAAAATGTAAATAAAGAATATGTCTAATAAAAAACATATTAACAGTTTTTTAAAATAACTGGCTAAGATAAAAAAAAA
This sequence comes from Apodemus sylvaticus, assembly GCF_947179515.1. NCBI lineage: Eukaryota > Metazoa > Chordata > Mammalia > Rodentia > Muridae > Apodemus > Apodemus sylvaticus. The sequence goes on along the minus strand of NC_067475.1, from coordinate 50,442,182 downwards.
AAACCCTCAAGTGACAGCACATGCTGGTGAGGATGTGGAGAAAGAACATTCCTCAGTTGCTTGTGCTATTGCAAACTGGTACAACTACTCTAAAAATTAATCTGGCAGTTCCTCAAAAAATTGGAACTAATTCTACCTGAAGACCCAGCTATACCATTCCTGGGTGTATACCCAAAAGATGCCCTACCATACCACAAGGATATAAGATATAAATACTAAGTTTTCAATGATAAGTGGATATTAGCCAAAAAGTATAGAATACCCATGATATGACCTATAGACCATAAGAAGTTTAACAGGAAGGAAGTTCCAAGTGAGGATGCTTTAATCCTATCTTGAAAGGCAAACAAATCACAGGAGGCAGAGTGAGGGAGGAACCTGGGTGGGAGAGAGGAGAGAGAGAGAAAAGAGAGGCAGGATCAGGCACAGGGGAAGAAAGGAAAGAAGCCCAGAGGAGGCAAGAGAATGAATGGAATATGCAGCTGCTGGCGGTGCTCGGGGAGAGAGTAGGACTCTAGAAAGTCCTAGAGAACTTGAATGTGCGAATCTCCCAAGACTGAAGGATTGAAGGAGCTGAAGGGGATGTCAACCCCAATAGGAAGACCAACAGTATCAGCTAACCTGGATCCCTGGGAGCTCCCCAAAACTAAGCTACCAAACAATCCTAGATGGGTTGATCTGTGGTCCCCTTCAGATACGTAGAAGAAGCCGGCCTTATTTGGCCTCAGTGGGAGAGGATGTGCCTAATCCTGTACAGACTTCATGCCTCAGGGGATTGTGAGCTATAGGTGGGTGGGTGGATAGGGTAGTGTGATAGGGAGCACCCGCTCAGAGTCAAAGGAGATGGCAGATGGGTGAAGAACTTCAAAAGGGTGCTGGGAAGGGGGCCACCATATGGAATGTAAATAAATGAAGCAAAGCAAAAAATAGAAATAAATAAATAAATAAATAACATTGAGGAAACAAAGGCAGTTCAAATTCAATGAATAATTATGTAGCAATATATTTAAATATTCACAAAAATCACATTGGAAATTTGAGGATGCCCTATTATAGGCAATATATGTTGATTTATCCCTTTTTATGTAATAAAGAAATATTTTTTTTATCATACATGGTTTTGGTTTCCCTACAGAATATTCTCTTTGTCCATAGCTGTGAGGATATGCCAAATCTGTTATGTGATTGGAGATGGGATCTGAGGATAGAAGTAATACGATTAGATGAGATCAACAAGATTTGACTACTGTGTTGAGAGCAGTGACTATGAGACAGGAATCTTCTGATAGCTGTTCTAAGTAGCTTTCCATCCAGCAATGCACCAGCCATGGGGGCTTAAAAGGGGGGAGGAACTTTCCTTTAAAAGAGAGAAAGGAAAGACATTAAGAAAGATAAGTTAAAGTAAAATAAAAGAGAAAACTTTCATGAACAGGAATGTAGGGCACTTACTGGGTAGGATCATAAATCAGAGACTTTGAAGCCCACATCATGGAATAACTTTGAGACATACAATTTTATTTAGACTTTATTTCCAATTTAGATAATGCACATCCTTTACAACTTTTACCATTAGGTTTTCTATTGATTTAAGAATCAATAGAAGTGTTTCTAATAGAATGATAATGTGTCTGAAACACACACACACACACACACACACACTTTTAAAGGTCTGAACATTCTATAAGTATTTAGGTACTGCAATTTTTATTTTATCCTCCTCTTGGAAACTAGTTACCATTCCCTGTTCTTACTCAAAAATGATTTTTAAATTTTAATAGGTAATATTTAATATATTCTACCAACATTTGTCTCAAAAACTTTTATCTATAGCTCAATTTTTGTTAAGTATACATCCTCCAAATGATCAGCTTATAAAATGATCACCAACCTGTGATTTTTTTTCCTGGATATTACTGATCTTAGTGTCGTCCTCTTCTGTTCTTAGTTAATTTCATATAAATCCATTGGCTGTATGTTGATAGTATGCCATTCCTAGATAGAATAATCTATATTACCTCTTCTCTAAGTTAAAATGAGCCTAGGAAAGCCTCAGGTATCTGTGGCTTTAAATGATAATTATGTCTTTATAACATCACTTGGTGTTACTTGGCTGACTGAAGCTGATACAGGGGAGGGAGAATAGGCTCTCTAAGCTGTGTCTTAAAAGTGTCCCTCCCTAGACTTTCAGTCTGTGGACTGTCATAGGCTTTGATACCTTCAATCAGTTTGGACAGTGTTTTCTGTCTCTTACTCCTTTGAAACTGAAAATGATGACATTTATTAAAGAATATGAATTTATCCAAACATTAGAACTGACAGAGAGAAGCCTGAATTTTGAAAAAAAGAAAAAAGTCATTTTGCCTGTAATTTGGAGAACCAGGCAGCACAAGGTTGTATAGAATGACTGTCCAGTGTACAAGATAAACAAAGATAAAGCCTCATATATGACTTAAAACAACTCTTGGGACGCAAAGAAAATATTAGTATATTTTATTTTAAATCTTTCCTAAATGAGTGAATTACAAGGAGTCTTGGAATCAAGGGTGAATGTGAGATGAAGAGTGAGTTACAGTGTGATATGACATATCTGAATTTAGAACAATAGAGCTTCCTTTTCATTTTATACTATGTGTGTGTCATAGCATTATATTACATAACTAAACCTGCCTTTTATTTGTAATTAAAATAAAATATATAAAGTTATATAATTACATAATTGAATTACATTACAGTTATAGATAAAGTTTACATGAAATTACAAAATTAAAAATACATTTTATTTGTACAATAGTGAATTTCAATTTCAAAAGTATGTTAGTTTTTAGGTATATTGAATATTATATGCCCTTGAAACACAGAAGTGGTTCTCTTGAATTATATATGTAGTTGAACACTTGACATTTAGAAAATGTCTTGGTTAATTTTATAAGTATGGGAGTCTTTACCTTATATTTGGATTTGAATAAATTTTTAAACAAGGGACTTGCTCTGCGATTTACTTTTTTAGACATTTTTTGCCATCTGGTAATAGATAATAGTTGAGAGCTATCTTAAACATGTAAAAGAGGTTTGTGATCAACACCTTTGCAATCTTCTAAAGAACAGGATGGGAACTAAGTCTAGTACTCAGAATAGTAACTTGAAACTGGTAAGAGATTAGTGAGACTTATTTCAGGATTTAATAAATATGACAAGAAATATTCAAGCCAGCATTTCAGCTTGAAATTTTTCTTTTTCTATGATTTGAAATGTGGCTTTAAATAGCTTTACTTGAACTCTGACCTAAATGTATCTCCATGCCACTAGCTTTGCTTTGTCTTTTGATGAATGTAGTTTTGCAAGCATCATTCCTTCACTTTTTTCTGTACTTAACAAAAGATACATGTACATAAATATCTTCCACAGAAGCTCTTTGTCCTTTGCAGTTATTCTTAGTCAAGCCAGGTATTCAGAAATGGGGATTGGGAAAGAGTACACCAGCATACTTGAGTGGTAAAGAACAGGTTTCTAAAACTACATCCTTCCTCAGACTTTGGCACAAACTTTTACAAAGAAAAGCATTAAGAATGGATTATGTCTGTGTGAAACTTGTCCAGCTCCATGAGGGTTTTATATTTCAATTTTTATAAATACTTCAAAGAACCTGGAGAAATATTAAGATGTGTCATCACTGACCTACTTCAATAATTTTTTTAAAAATAATCTTTTTCCATTAATATGGCTGAAGTTCCTTCTGTATGTCTCTGATGAAAGTGGATTTAACTCAAAGAGTAGCAGCAACTACTTTGCTTGACACTTATTGCTACAGCTGCAGCATCAACTGAGGAATCCAGGGCCTCTTCCCCACAGATATACAGAGAAGTCCAAAAGAAACTAGCCAAGTTGATAAGAATTATGTCAAACTGGCCTCAGTTCCTGGTTCCATTATGCATATCTTTCTAGAGCAGAATTTGCCTTCAGAGCCAAAACTCATGCCATCATTTCTCATGCAAATGCTATACTTCCAGATGCCAAAGACTAGAAAGACAATGACACCTGGAACTGTAGTACACCCACAAAAGGACCATTATACAATGAGATCATGTTGGAAAATATGCAGGTGCAGATCTCCAACAGCTTTATTCAAGGAAATAAAATGACTAGGCACGGGGCCACAGTGTTGTTTTTAGCTATCTCTTTCTCTAATTTTTTTCTTTTCTTTTTCTTTTTTAACTACCTAGTGGTTGTAGATTAGGCAAAAATGGTCTATATTTTCATGGCCCCATTGCCTTATAAATCCTTTTTCATGGAGCTAGAAATTGCAACCAAATGGGTTTCTGTCCATGATAATATTGTAGGTGGATAGTGTTTATAAAATTATAGAATTTATTCACTTCTATAATGCGGATATAAAGCCTCAGATGGTCAACTCGGCCACAGTAATTTTCCTGTTAATTCAAGAGAGCTAAAAAACGTTTAACTAACACTAAATAAATAAGCCAGCTCTTGCCAATACAATGTATTGATTCCTCACTCTTTTTTACGTTGCTTTAAGTCTGTACTAACGGGGTACCTATGTAAATGTTTCCAGTGGACTCAGGAGCTCCTTTTGTGTTCTGACTCTCATTATTAAAAGAATTTTTAAGTGGGCAGTGAATAAATTTCAAGGACAGTTTGAGAGAAAAACAACTAGTCAGCTAAATATATAAAGTGTCACTGCTTCTGGAAGGAGAGAAATGGAGAAGAGAAATTTAAATACCTTTTTGACTTAGGGCCTCAGAAAGCTGGTGAGTACAAAGTGGAGGTCAAGAAACTTCCTGGAAGAGGCAAGGATACCCCAGAGAGAGCCCAACGTATCAGGAAAACCATGCTTAGACTTTTAGTCAGCATGAGCAAGGAAAAGAAAGGAAAAAAAAGGAAAAGTTGTGTATCTAAAAAGGAGAGGAGTTTAGCTGTGTGATGGATGCTCCTTAAGTGGCTGCCTGATGGGTTAAGCCTCTCAGAAGAATAGGGGCATTATCTAGTTATGGAGATAATAAGGTTTTCATGACCTGAGTATGTCTTCAGGTTACAAGACTACCTATGAGTTTGTCTCATGGCCAGATGGTTGAGTGGCTTAGCTGGATAAAGTCTTTTTTATTTTTATTTTTAATTTTTTTCTATATTCTTTGTTTACATTCTGAATGCTTTCCCCTTTCCTGGTTCCCCTGTCCCCATCTGTCCCATAAGCACTCTTCCCTCTGCCCATTTCCCAGTCACCCCCTCCCATTTCCCTGTCCTGGTATTCCCCTACAATGCTGGATCAACTCTTTTCAGAACCGGGGCCCTCTCTTTCCCTCTTCTTGTGTATCATTTGCTATGATAACTATGTCTTGAGAATTCAGAGCTTCTGAACTAATTAATATCCACTTATCAGTGATTGCATTCCATGAATATTCTTTTGTGTTACCTCACTTAGGATGATATTTTCCAGATTCAACCATTTGCCTAAGAATTTCATGAATTCATTGTTTTTAATTGCTAAGTAGTACTCCATTGTGTAAATATACCACATTTTCTGTATCCATTCCTCCATTGAGGGGCATCTGGGTTCTTTCCAGCTTCTGGCTATTATAAATAAGGCTGCTATGAACATGGTGGAACATGTGTCCTTATTGCATGCTGGGGAATCCTCTGGGTATATACCCAGGAGAGGTATGGCAGGATCCTCCAGATGTGTCATATCCATTTTTCTGAGGAACCGCCAGACTGATTTCCAAAGTGGTTGTACCATCTTGCAATCCCACCAGCAGTGGAAGAGTGTTCCTCTTTCTCTACATCCTCGCCAACACCTGCTGTCTCCAGAATTTTTAACCTTAGCCATTCTGACTGGGGTCAGGTGAAATCTCAGGCCTGTTTTGATTTGCATTTCTCTAATGATTAATGATGTTGAACATTTATTAAGGTGCTTCTCAGCCATCCAAAGTTCTTCAGATGAAAATTCTTTGCTTAGCTCTGTACCCCATTTTTAATAGGGTTATTTGGTTTTCTGGAGTCTAACTTATTGAGTTCTTTATAGATATTGGATATTATCCCTCTGTCAGATTTAGGGTTGGTGAAGATCCTTTCCCAATCTGTTGGTTGCAATTTTGTCCTTTTGACAGTGTCCTTTGCCTTACAGAAACTTTGTAATTTTATGAGGTCCCATTTGTCAATTCTTGATCTTAGAGCATAAGCTATTGGTGTTCTGTTCAGGAACTTTTCCCCTGTGCCCATGTCCTCAAGAGTCTTCCCCAGTTTCTTTTCTATTACTTTAAGTGTGTCAGGTTTTATGTGGAGGTCCTTGATTCACTTGGAGTTGAGGTTAGTAAAAGGAGATAAGAATGGATCAATTCACACTCTTCTGCATGCTGACCTCCAATTGAACCAGCACCATTTGTTGAAAAGGCTATCTTTTTTCCACTGGATGTTTTCAGCCCCTTTGTTGAGGATCAAGTTGCCATAGGTGCATGGGTTCATCTCTGGATCGTCAATCCTATTCCATTGATCCACCTGCCTGTCACTGTACCAATACCATGCAGTTTTTAACACTATTGCTCTGTAGCATTGCTTGAGGTATGGGATACTGATTCCCCCAGAATTTCTTTTGTTGTTGAGAATAGTTTTAGCTATCCTGGGTTTTTTTTTTTATTCCAGATGGATTTGAGAATTGCTCTTTCTAACTCTATGAAGAACTGAATTCAGATTTTGATGGCGATTGCATTGAATCTGTAGATTGCTTTTGGCAAGATGGCCATTTTAACTATATTAATTCTGTGCATCCACAAGCATGGACCATTTTTCCATTTTCTGAGGTCTTCTTCAATTTCCTTCTTCAGAGACATGAAGTTCTTGTCATGCAGATCTTTCACTTGTTTGGTTAGAGTCATACCAAGATACTTTGTATTGTTTGTGGCTATTGTGAAGAGTGTCATTTATCAAATTACTCATGATGTTGATAGAGGACTTTAAGAAGGACATAAATAACTCCCTTAAAAAAATACAGGAGAACACAGGTAAACTGATAGAATCCCTTAAAGAGGAAACACAAAAATCCCTTAAAGAATTACAGGGGGAAAAAAAGAATTACAGGAAAACACTATCAAACAGGCAAAGGAAATAAAAACAAAAAACAAAAAACAAACAAAAAAACCACAAACATCGAAGATCTAATAATGGAAACAGAAATAGTAAAGAAATTAAAAGAGGAGACAACCCTGGAGTTAGAAAATGTAGGAAATAGATCAGGAGTCATAGATGCAAGCATTACAAACAGAATACAAGAGATAGAAGAGAGAATATCAAGTACAGAAGGTACCATAGAACGCATTGACACAACAGTCAAAGAAAATGCAAAAGGCAATAAGGTCCTCACCCAAAACATCCAGAAAATCCAGGAAACAATGAGAAGACCAAACCTAAGGATAATATGTATAGAAGAGATCAAAGATTCCCAAATTAAAAGACCAATAAATATTTTCAACAAATTATACAAGAAAACTTCCCTAACCTAAAGAAAGAGATGCCTCTGAATATACAAGAAAATTACAGAACACCAAATAGATTGGACTAGAACAAAAATTCCTCCTGTCACATAATAATCAAAACACCAAATGCACAAAACAAAGAAAGAATATTAAAAGCAGTAAGGGAAAAAGGTCAAGTAATATATAAAGGCAGACCTATCAGAATTATACCAGATGCCCTACCATAAACTATGAAAGTTAGAAGATCCTGGACAGATGTTATACAGACCTGAAGAGAACATAAATTCCAGTCCAGGCTCTTATTCCCAGCAAAACTCTCCATTACCATAGAGGGAGAAAGCAAGATATCTAATAAAAAAACCAAATTTACATAATATCTTTCTACAAATCCAGCTCTACAGAGTATCCTCTTTAGATGGAAAACACCAACACAAGGAGGGAAACTACACCTTAGAAAAAGCAAGAAGTTAATCTTCCAACAAACCCAAAAGAAGATAGCTACACAAACATAATTCCACCTCTAAGAACAAGAATAACAAGAAATAGCAATCACTTTTCCTTAATATCTCTTAACATCAATAGACTCAATTCCCCAATAAAAAGACATCTACTAACAAACTGGATACAGAAACAGGACCCAGAATTTTGCTGCAAAATGAAATGCATATTAGTAAAAAAGACAGACACTATCTCAGCAAAAGGTTGGAAAATAATATTCCAATTAAATGGTCCCAAGAAACAACCTATAATAGCCATTGTAATATCAAATAAGATCAACTTTCAACCAAAACTTATTAAAAAAGAAAAGAAAGAAAACTTCATACTGGTCAAAGAAAAAATCTACCAGTACGAACTCTCAATTCTGAGCAACCATGCTACAAATGCAAGGGAACCTACATTCATAAAAGAAATTTTCCTAAACATCAAATCACATATAATATCTCAAACAATAATTGTGGGGGACTCCAACACCCTACTATCAACAACATGAAAACAGAAACTAAACAGAGACACAGTAAAACTAACAGAAGCAATGAGTCAAGTGGTTCTAACAGATATTTAAAGAACATTTCATTATAAAGCAAAACAATATACCATCAGTTTCAGCACCTCATGGTACCTTCTCCAAAATTGACCATATAATTGATCATAAATCAGGCCTCAACAGATACAAGAAGATTGAAATAATTCCATGCACAGTATCAGATCATAAAAGACTAAATACTGTCTTAAATTCCAACAAAAAACAACAGAAAGCACACACACACACACACACACACACATAGAAACTGAATAATGTACTACTCAATGATAACTTGGTCAAGGAAGAAATAAAGAAATGAAAGACTTTTTAGAATTTAGTGAAAATGAAGACACATCATACCAAAACTTATAGGACACAATGAAAGCAGCGGTAAGAGGAAAACTCATAGCTCTGAGTGCCTCCACAAATAAAATGAAGACAGCTTATGGTAGCAGCATGCCAGCACACCTGAAAGCTCTAGAACAAAAAGAAGAAAATACACCCAAGAGGAGTAGATAGCAGGATATAATCAAACTCAGGACTGAAATCAACCACATAGAAACAAAAAGAACTATACAAAGAATCAGCAAAACCAAGAGCTAGTTCTTCAAGAAAATCAACAAGATAGATAGATGATCCTGTAGCTAGACGAACCAGATGGCACAGAGACAATATCCAAATAAATAAAATCAGAAATGAAAAGGGAGACATAACAACGGAAGCCTTGGAAATTCAAAAAAAAATCATCAAATCCTATAACAAAAGCCTATGCTCAACAAAATTGGAAAATCTGGATGAAATGGACAATTTTCTAGACATATACCAGGTGCCAAAGTTAAAATAGGATCAGATAAACCATCTAAACAGTCCCATATCCCCTAAAGAAATAGAAGCAGTCATTAATAGTCTCCAAAATAAAAAATGCCCAGGACCAGATGGGTTTAGTGAAGAATTCTATCAGACCTTCAAAGAAGACATAATAACAACACTCTTCAATCTATTGCACAAAATAGAAACAGAAGGAACACTACCCAATTTGTTCCATCAAGTCATAATTTCTCTGATACCTAAAACACACAAAGACCAAAGAAAAAAAACTTCAAACTCTCTTAAAAACATTGATGCAAAAATACTCAATAAAATCCTTGCCAATCAAATGGATGGAGCTGGAGAACATCATACTAAGTGAGGTAACCCAGACTCAAAAGATGAATCATGGTATGCACTCACTAATAAGTGGATATTAACCTAGAAAACTGGAATACCCAAAACATAATCCACACATCAAATGAGGTACAAGAAGAACGGAGGAGTGGCCCCTTGTTCTGGAAAGATTCGGTGAAGCAGTATAGGGCAAAACCAGAACAGGGAAGTGGGAAGGGTTGGGTGGGAAAACAGGGGGAGGGAAGGGGACTGATGGGACTTTTGGGGAGTGGGGGTCTAGAAAAGGGGAAATCATTTGAAATGTAAAAAAAAAATATATATATATATATCGAATAAAAAAAAAAGAAAAAAATCCTTGCCAATCAAGAACACATCAAAAGGTTCATTCACCAAGATCAAGTAGGCTTCATCCCATGGATGCAGGAGTGGTTTAATATACAGAAATCCATCAATAATCTACCATATAAACAAAATTAAAGAAAAAAACATGATCATTTCATTAGATACGGAAAAAGCATTTGACATAATTTAGCATCCCTTCGTGTTAAAAGTCTTGGAAAGATCAGGAATTCAATGTCCATACATAAACACAGTAAACCATACAGCAAACCAGTAGCCAACATCAAACTAAATTGGGAAAAACTTCAAGCAAACCCACTAAAATCAGGGACTATACAAGGCTGTCCAGTCTTTCCCTACCTATTCAATATAGAACTTGAGTTCTAGCTAGAGCAATTAGAGAACAAAAGGAGGTTAAAGGGATACAAACTGGAAAGTAATAAGTCACTATTTGCAGATGATGTGATCATATAACTAAGTAACCCCAAAAATTCTACCAGAGAATTCCTAAAGCTGATGAACAAGTTCAGCAAAGTGGCTGTATATAAAATTAACTCAAGTAAATCAAATTCCTCAAACTCAAGCAAATTCCTCTACTTAAAAAATAAAGAGGTTGAGAAAGGAATTAGGGAAATGACACTCTTAAATAATTTAAATATTTGTATTCCCAAATAATGTAAAATACTTTGGTTTGACTCTATCCAAGCAAGTGAAAGATCTGTAGGACAAGAACTTCAAGTCTCTGAAGAAAGAAACCAAAGAAGATCTCAGAAGATGGAAAGCTCTCACATGCTCATGGATTAGCAGAATTAATATGGTAAAAAATGGCCTTCTTGCTGAAAGCAATATACAGATTCAATGCAATCCCCTTCAAAATTCCAACTCAATTCTTCATAGGGTTAGAAAGAGCAACTTGCAAATTCATTTGGAAAAACAAAAGAAATACATATAGCAAAAACTATTCTCAACAATAAAAGAACTTCTGGGAGAATCTCCATCCCTGACATCAAGCTGTATTACAAAGCTTTAGTGATAAAAACAGTATGGTATTATTACAGAGAGTGACAGGAAGATCAAAGGAATAGAATTGAAGACAAAGAGAAATGAACCCACACTCCTGTGGTCACTTGATATTTGACAAAGGAGCTAAAACCATCCAGTGGGAAAAAGATAGCATTTTTAGCAAATGGTGCTGGTTCAACTGGCAGTCAGTATGTAAAAAAAATGCAAATCATCTCATTCTTGCCTCCCTGCACAATGTTCAAGTCCAAGTGGATCAAGGACCTCCACATTAATCCAAATACACTGAAACTGAAACTTATAGAGGAGAAAGTGGGGAACATCCTTGAACATATGGGCACAGGAGAAATTTTCCTCAACAGAACACCAATGACCAGTGCTCTAAGATCAAATATTAACAAATGGGACATGATAAAATTGTAAAACGTCCCCAATGGAGGAGTTGGAGGTTGGTCCAGAGGAGCTGAAGGGGTTGACATCCCCATGGGAAGAACAAAGATGTCTTCCACCCAGATGCCCCAGGACTCCCAGGAACTCAACCATCAACCAAGGGGTACACATGGTTCCAGCCAAAAATGTGGTAGAGGAATGCCTTGCTCCACATCCTGGGAGGAATGGTCCTTCTTCCAGTGAATAGATGACCTAACAAAGGGAAATCGAGGGGTAGGTGGAAGTGGGTTGGGTGGAGGGGCATATACTTGGAGGCAGGGATGGGATGAGGGGTTGGGGGTTTACAGGTAGGGGGAAACCAGGAAAGGTTTTAGCATTTGAAATTTAAATGAAGATTCTATTCAATTAAAAAAAAGACAAAGGACATATTCAATAAGACAAAATGGCAACTAACAAATTGGGAAAAGATCTTTACTTCTACATCTTATAGAGGGCTATTATCCAATATATACAAAGAACTCAAGAAGTTAGACTCCAGAGAATCAAAAAACCCTATTAAAAATGGGGTACAGTGCTAAACAAAGAATTTTCACCTGAGAATATTGAATGGCTGAGAAGCACCAAAGAAATGTTCAACACCCCTAGTTATCAGGGAAATGAAAATCAAAATAACTCTGAGATTCCACTGCACGACAGTCAGAATGGCTAAAATCAAAAACTCAAGTGACAGCAGATTTTTTCAAGGATGTGGAAAAGAGGTACACTCCTCCATTGCTGGTGGGATTGCAAGCTGGCACAACCACTCTAGAAATCAATTTGGTGGTTCCTTAGACAATTGGACATAATACTACCTGAAGACCCAGCTATACCACTCCTGGGCATATACCCAGAAGATGCTCCAACATGTAATAAAGACACATGCTCCACTACATTCATAGTAGCCTTATTTATAATAGGCAGAAGCTGGAAATAACCTAGATGTCCTTCAAGAGAGGAAAGGATACAGAAAATTTGGTATATTTATACAATGGATTAATACTCACCTATTAAAAATGAATTCATGAAATTCTTAAGCAAAGGGATAGAACTAGAAAATACCATCCTCAGTGAGGTGACCCAATCACAAAAGAACATACATGGTATGCACTCACTGATACGTGGATATTATTCCAGGAGCTTGGAATAACCAAGACACATGAGGAATTCTGTGTCTGGTTCCCCTTCAGCTCCTCTGGACCAACCTCCAACTCCTCCATTGGGGACGTTTTACAATTTTATCATTCACAGAACATGAAGCACAAGAGAAAGAAAGGTCAAAGTGTGGGTACTTCAGTTCTTCTGAGAAGGAGAGCAAAATACTCACTGGAGCAAATATGGAGATAATGTTTAGAGCTCAGACTGAAAAAAAGTCATCCAGAGACTCTCCCATCTGGGGATTCATCCCATATACAGTCACCAAATCCTGACACTCTTGTAGATGCCAAGAAATGCTTGCTGAAAGGAGCCTGATATGGCTGTCTTCTGAGAGGCCCTGCCAGAACCTTACAAATACAGAGTTGGATGCTCATGCTTGTAGCCAACCATTGGACAGAGCATGTTGTCCCCAACAGAGGAGTTAGAGAAAGTACTGAAGGACCTGAAAGAGTTTTCAACCTCATAGGAAGAACAACAATATCAACCAACCAGACCCCCAGAGCTCTGAGAGACTAAGCCATCAACTAAGGTGTATATATGGCTCTTGCTACATATGTAACATAGGATTTCCTTGTCAGGCATCAATGGAAGGAGAGGTCCTCAGTCCTAAGAAGGCCTGAGAGATGCCCCAGTGTAGGGGAATTGGGGGCAGGGAAGGGTGATTGGGGTGAGTAAAAGAACACCCTCATAGAAGCACAGAGGGAGGATGGTATAGGGAGTTTCTTGGAGGGGGGAAATCTGGAAAGGGGATAACATTTGATATGTAGATAAGAAAAATATGCAATAAAAACATTAAAAAAACAAAGAAATAGCACATAAGGTACAGCTATGACCATACTGGAAGAGGCCTTCTTCAGTGGCCTCAAGGTCTACTAATATTGAAATAGTATAGGAAGAAGGTCATCAGTCTGTTGATTTCAGCCATCTGTCAGTTTCCAGTAGTTATTGGACATTTTACACTTGATCTTAGCCAAAAGGCCGAGAAGCGATGTTATTGGACATTTTATATTTTCAGATGGACTGAATTGCTCACAAGGAACTCTTCTGCTTACTCCCAAGTGCAGTTTCCAGAAGCATGGGTTGCTAGTCTTACTATGTAATAAAACATTGGTCTTCCTTCAGATGCAAAGGCTTCATATTGCCTTTTGTCTTTCCAGACCAAGGGAGGCAAGAAGGCATCAATATGATGAACAGGACTCTATTTATGTGATACTATTTCAGAAATAAGTATTTTTTTCTTCCTGTTTTTACTTACTTCTCTTACATAAACTGTGCTTCAGATGCACACCTGCAAAAACACACTCTATTAGCTGTGGGCAATCTCCTCAAGTCACTGCCTGAGGATTTGAAGTTTTTTATAAGGTTGAGAACTTCATCCTTGGTTCCTTTAAGTTTCTTCTTGAGAATTCCATTGAGTCCTCAAGAATGGCCACTTGTACCAGGCTGCCAAATTTCCATTCCTACCTAAAATCTAACATTATTACATGTATATGATAAATGTTTGTGAATCTTTACCATGGGCTAGACATTTTAAGTGTTTTTGCTACTCATAAAAATTCTACATTAATTTTGATTTCCTGAAAAAGTTGCTATTTTATAAAATGGTGTAAAGACGAATCCATAAGAATTTAGTTTCCTTTTAGTTGCTCTCTCTCTCTCTCTCTCTCTCTCTCTCTCTCTCTTTCTCTCTCATGTGTGTGTGTTTGTTTGTTTGTTTGTTTGTTTGTTTGTGTGTGTGTGTGTGTGTGTGTGCATTAGAGCAGAAGAAGATGTTGAATCCATTTGAGCTGGAGCTTATTTGGTTTTTAGCTCTCCAATATAGGTGCTAGGATAAAAACTCTGATCCTCTATAAAAGCAGCAAGTACTCTTAATCACTAAACAATCTCTCCATTGTTGCCAAAATCACTTTGTGATTAGAATGAAATATGTTTTTCTCTGATGTTTAATCTACTTATAGTGATGTGTCTGAGTTGGGACACTTTCTGTGTGTAGCTGATATCAAAGTGTCTCTAAAAACCCTCACTCACAGCAACAGGGACATTTGCAAGGAACAAGGAGTTAGAGAGCACACTGACTATACATTCTAAATACATTGTGTCATGAGCCTCATCCGACACATTCAATATCATCTCTTCTATTGCATGTTGTTAGTAATGAGTCTCAACCTGCAGAACTGCTTTCAAAATTGAACACCCTCATTAGGAAACCTGACATTTGCTTCAGAATGTAAAGATGCATCACACCTACCAAATTGGCTCTGGGAGCATCTGCTGAAAATGTGCGATAAAAGTGAAAAATTGTGAGATCCATGCTACTAAAGCTATTTTCATTCATGCTCTGCCTTATTATTATATTCATTTTAGGAAGGTGTCAGGAAGGACTCAACTAACATGAGGTAAATTTGAGCTTTCTCCTTGTAACACACTTAAAAATCCACTGAGAAAGCTGCCATTGACAAACTATCCCACAAAATCCTTTCACCTTTTTATTGTAACTCACTTAGCAATGTTCAAGGTATCATTACTGCAGCAATAAAATTTAATTTCAAGTGCTGGTACCCCATTCATTTATTTTTCTTTTTGTTTCCTTGTTTGTTTTTGTTAACAATGAGAGCTATTTTATAAATGTTCGGTATGTAAACCAGAAATAAAACAAATCCTGCAAGTTTGAGATTAAAATATTATAGTATTGGGCCAGTAAATTGTCTCAGTGGGTCAAAGCACTTGCTAAGGATGCTTGCAGATCATCTGAGTTCAAACCCTGCAGAACAGGGGCAAAGCTAGGTCTGAAGGTGTTCATCTGTGTTTCTAGAACTCCTAAGGAGATGGAATATGGAAAAAAAATGACATTCCTTGAAGCTTGCTACACTGCTACCCTGAAGCATACTGTGTAGAAGAAACTGCAAGAGAAACTCTCCCTCAATACAGAGAGAACTAAGAATTCCAAAGTTTTTGTCTGAGCTCTACAGATTTGCATACACCAAGAGACATACACATTTGTGTACATACACATGCAAACACATATATTAGTAATAATTAATTTAAAATATTGTCATAAAATGTGCTTTTCAAATGAACAATAATTTAATATTTAATATTGTTTTCATCAATTTCTTCTTCTGTTATATCACTTTTGAGCCATTTTTACATTAAACTCCTCTTTCAGTGCGTCACCAGGTCCATGGAAATGAAATCCTTCAGAATAATCTCATTCAGGTACCATATGGATTGCGTGTTTCAGAAGTATATAGGTGTTTATTCAAATTTGTAAATGTTGTCAATTATACATCCCTTACAATAGTAACTCAGTGAGCACAAGCCACCAGCTAGAAAAATTAGCCTTTCATAAAAATGTTCTAGAAATCAATAAATCATGAAACTTGTTCTTCTTCCTATGAGACCACTGAGCTCTGCAGACCACTGTGAAATATGGTGGAGGAGAAGAATTATGCCTCTTATACAAATTATTCTCCTCTCTAAATTATTGACAAGAGCACACCATCAGAATGAGAGTCCCATCTCATGTTCTTTATGTCTAGTGCACATGCGCCAGAAGCCCAGGCTTATTTGAAACTGTTACTCAGAGTTCAAACACTTTGTAAAGCAAAACATTAATCTCTAAAATGTTTATTCAAGTGTTTAGGTTGACTGAATTTTCAAAAGATCAAATAGTTTTGCTAGTATTACAGATTTAAAAGCAGGGTTAAATGTAGACACATTTTCCTCCTTTTCAGAGAGGTTATCATTCCTACAGCAATCTACTTAATGGTACACCCTTGGACAAAAACGAAATTGAAGTGGAGTGTATCTACACCAAAATCCTAGGAAAAAAAATACCGTAAAAACAGCAATTCTCTCCTAGATAGCACTTTGCAATTTACAAAGCATTTTGCTGTTTTTAATCTTGCCTTTTCAAAGCAAGTTCTCAAAGTACATATTAACATTCTGACTTTACAGACAAAAGTAAATAAAGCCCAAACTTACCCAATACCACACAACTACTTAATGACAGAGTTGGGACTCCTGCACAGATTTTTATCTCTTTTTGTAGCAATTTAAAGGCTATTTCTGATACAGAACAGGAGCTTTACCTAGCACTGTGCTCATCTTAGCATCTCTGAGTAGAAAGGGTCTAAACAAGCCTAACATGTAGTCAAAAATGCAGTTTCCAATAGGCAATAAACATATGTGTATGTCATTTCAAAAACTTTTTGAAAACTTCAAATTTTTTTCACAAAATATGTGGGTAAACTAAAACAGAGAACATGCCAACATGTCCTTCTAGAATTATATAAGTCTATAGGAATGTGAGCTTTCTCATGGAAATGCTGTTAGAACTCTATAAGCCCTGATAATAATTCAAATGATTCCTATCTGTGGCAACAGGATATTATACATGAGGATTAAATTAACTTGTACTCTGGATACTAACCTGAATAATTTTCTCAGTGGCTACTATAAATGTCACTTTTATGTAAATTTCTTTAAACTTTTTACATGTTTATAGACCTTATAAATTAATACATTTGGGGAAAATATTTTATTTTTTTCTTTTGTTTGTATGAGTCATAGTTATACACATTGAAGAATATTTTTACTAAAAAAGATGAATTATACATGTTGCAAGAAATGATCATATAATACAAAGACAGATCATAGGATATTAGATTAAGATACAGCACTGTTTGGCAGCTTTCTCCAAGATTAGAACATTCCATCTGGGAAGGACATCTCTCATTCTCTCTCTCTCTCTCTCTCTCTCTCTCTCTCTGTTTTTTTGTTTGTTTGTTTTGTTTTTTGTTTTTTTGGTTTTTTGTTTTTTTGGTTTTTTGGTTATTTGGGTTTTTTTTGGTTTGGTTTTTCAAGACAGGGTTTCTCTGTGTAGCCCTGGCTGTACTGCAACTCACTCTGTAGACCAGGCTGGCCTTGAACTCAGTAATCTGCCTGCCTCTGCCTCCCAAGTGCTGGGATTAAAGGTGTGTACCACCACTGTCCTGCAGAGGGAAACTTCTTAAGAAGTGTTAACAGAATGCTATCTGAATGTGTTGCCACAAAAGATTCAAGACTTTAAATACATCCTTGTAAATATTTAATTGTCAATTATATGCTGGTAAGTTTATTTATAATAGAAAATAATAGTTAATCAATTAATTCATGCCACAGACCACCCCAGACGGGTATGGGAGTCCCTGGGATGAGGATTTTTGAAGTCCAAGTGAGTAAGAATTTGGCGGTGACAGAAACAAACACAGAGGCAGTTTGAATCTGAGTGTATTTTACAGCTCTGAAGAAGGGGATTTTATGCATTAAATACCAAACATAACAACTCTTAGAAACCATATGTAGCAAAACACAAAGCAATCATGAATACCAACAAAAATCATTTGGCACAGTAAAATATAAAAAAACTTCTGAGCATCACAGTGCTGAAACTAGTTAATGAATCACAACCAGAACAGGAACATCATTATTAATAATATAAATCACCAAAATATAACAATTCTGAAAGAATGTATTCAATAGAGAAGTTGTCCCAGGCTTGTGGCTTATTTTCAAGAGCAGGTTAATAAATCTTTTTGGTAGTGTTCTTAACTATTGAGTTAACTTTTTAATTCAATTGGTTAATTTTTATGTAACATTTAATGTCTGATTTTTTTTACAAATCTTTAATGAATAAATTTAAACTCTTTTAATTTTTTTCTAAATAAGGCTTTCTTTACCATATACCAAAACCCACCTCCGATGACACACATGTAGCCATATGAAATTTTATTTTGGGGGAAGTTTTTGTCTATCATAATAATTTTGTAAATGTTTTGAAAAGTAAAGCATTGGTTTCCCTGGAGATAAGATCATGTTAGTGACCCATCTCTAGGGATGGTTTCATACCCAGTGTAGTAAGTTTGAGGTATGTAATGCTTTAGACAAGCCAAAAATTTAAGGTGAAATATCACAGGGTTGTCTCTATCAATGAAGTTAAACCCACAAAGACATAAAATGTAGGTAGTCTCAGGTCGATATATCATAATGTATTGAAAGCACTATAGATAAAACAAACCACATTTTCATGAAAAAAATAGGTTTGGCACAGTAGAAAAATGAGGCAAAATTGTACCACCATTTGACAAATTCAGTCCCTTCAACCAAATGACCTGAATCTTGTCCCCAAATAGTTATTTTGTTTTATTTTTGTTAGTTGAGGGTTTTTTGTATACATGCTATAATCACTAGAAATAGTTATTTTTCACTTTTTAAATTGGATATTTTATTTATTTGCATTTCAAATGTTATCCTCTTTCCTGGTTTTGTCCCTGCAAACCCCCTATCCCATTCCCTCTTACCTTGCTTCTATGAGGGTGCTCCCCCATCCACCCACCCACTATCCAACACCACCCTAGCATTTCCCTACACTGGAGCATAGAGCCTTCACAGGACAAAGGACCTCCCCTTCCATTGATGCCAGATAAGGGCCCTTCATATCCTTCAATACTTCCCCTACCTCCTCCCTTGGGGTCCCTGTACTCAGTCCAATGGCTGGCTGTGGGCCATCACATCTGTATTGGTCAGGAACTGGCAGAGTCTCTTAGGAGACAACTGTATCAGACTCCTGTCAGCAAGCACTTCTTGGCATCCACAATAGTGTCTGGGTTTGGTGTCCACATGTGGGATGGATCCTCAGGTGGGGCAAACTTTGGATGGCCTTTCCTTCAGTCTCTACTCCACTCTTTATCCATGTACTTCCTATAGACAGGAGTAATTTTGGGTTAAAATTTTGGACATGGGTATGTGGCCCCACCCCTCAAGCACACGAGCTTTTACAAGAGCACTCACACAAGGCTTTACAAGAACACTGTGATTACTAAGTTCAGGATCCTACTGCTGATCTGTGATTATGCATGTGGGATGTACGTGAGAAATACATTTCCAATTTAATAAACATGTGAATATTAAGACATTGTGTATGTTTTAGAAATGTGGCTATTGTTTTTAGTCACTTAAATGTCTATAAACTACTATTTTGATGATTAATAAAGACTTTGTCAAATACATTTCCCTAGGCCCTAGAAAATGGTACTGTGTTAGCCAGAACAATGCCATAGTTCAGGCAAAACTGTTCTATGCCAAATAAATGAATCATCCACAGAATTTGTGCTGTAACACAATTCATGAAATATTAAACACTCTGGGGTACCTACAGCCATGACAGATGTGCAGATGGAGAGACTGCTTTCATGCTTATTTGATCCCAATAATATTTTTCCTAACAACAAAGCCAGACTCACTAAGATTTTATTTTAAAACATCAAGCTCAATACTGTTAAAAGTTGAATTGTATTCTCTGAGCAATATGAAGGAAAGTTACACCATGCCATTACCTATTAATATACACGCATCTTGAAAGTCAGTCAAGCTTAGTACAAGGAGACAAGGATGGATCAATTCACATTCTTCTGCATGCTGACCTCCAGTTGAACCAGCACCATTTGTTGAAAAGGCTATCTTTTTTCCATTGGATGTTTTCAGCCCCTTTGTCGAGGATCAAATGGCCATAGGTGTGTGGGTTCATTTCTGGGTCTTCAATCCTGTTCCATTGATCTGCCTGCCGGTCACTGTACCAACACCATGCAGTTTTTAACACTATTGCTCTGTAGTATTGCTTGAGGTCAGGGATACTGATTCCCCCAGAATTTCTTTTGTTGCTGAGAATAGTTTTAGCTATCCTGGGTTTTTTGTTATTCCAGATGAACTTGATAATTGCTCTTTCTAACTCTGTGAAGAATTGAGTTGGGATTTTGATGGGTATTGCATTGAATCTGTATATTGCTTTTGGCAAAATGGCCATTTTAACAATATTGATCCTGCCGATCCATGAGCATGGGAGATTTTTACATTTTTTGAGGTCTTCTTCCATTTCCTTCTTCAGAGTCTTGAAGTTCTTGTCATACAGATCTTTCACATGTTTGGTAAGAGTCACCCCAAGGTACTTTATACTGTTTGTGGCTTTTGTGAAGGGGGTGATTTCCCTAATTTCTTTCTCAGCCTGCTTATCCTTTGAGTATAGGAAGGCCACTGATTTGCTTGAGTTGATTTTATAACCTGCTACTTTGCTGAAGTTGTTTATCAGCTGTAGGAGTTCTCTAGTGGAATTTTTTGGGTCACTTAGGTAGACTATCATGTCATCTGCAAATAATAATAGTTTGACTTCTTCCTTTCCAATTTGTATCCCTTTGACCTCCTTATGTTGTCGAATTGCCTGAGGTAGTACCTCAAGTACAATATTGAAAAGATAAGGAGAAAGGGGGCAGCCCTGTCTAGTCCCTGATTTCAGTGGGATTGCTTCAAGTTTCTCTCCATTTAGTTTGATGCTGGCTACCGGTTTGCTGTATATTGCTTTAACAATGTTTAGATATGGGCCTTGAATTCCAAATGGATCAAGGACCTCCAACACATTCTACTCCTTAGCCCACATAAACTTGTTCAAACACACAAGTCCGTAGTAGCCATACCTAGCCATGGCATAATGCAAAACATGTTTAGTTAGTTTTAAACTCTCCATAGTTTGTCAGTCTCAACAATATTTAAAAGTCCAAGTTCAAAGTCTCGTCTGAGATTCATGCAATTTCTTAATTGTAATCTTCATAAAATCAAAATGAAAAAAGCAGATTACAAACTTTGAACACCATAGGATATATATTACCATTCCAAAATGTCATGATGAGGAAAGCAAAACAGAAAACCAGCTGAGCAAACCGCAAACTCTGCATCTCCATGTCTGATTCAAAGATATAACTGTTCCTTGTTCAATTGCAAACACATAAGCAATAAACTTACCTGAGTGTGATCTTGCCCTGAGGTCACCACTCCTTTATTCTGTTTTTCTCCTTAAACACAGGTTTAATTCTGTTCTCCTTTTTGGTGCCCCTTTAATACCTGAACGATACATTTTGTATGCTTTCTTTCTAAGCTTGCTACTCTTGATCAGAACATTTTTCATGAGATTAAACCAGAGAACCAAGTCTCCTTTGCGCTTTGTTAAGATTTCCATTGTCAATTAAATTAGTCTGTTCTTGTGATATTTTGGTGAAGAGTGTGACTGCTTTTTGCTCTGTCTGAACAATCTACCAGTGGCTAAGGTAAAGAGATTTCCATTAATTTTTCTCATTCCTCAGAAATAAAAATTCTATAAGAAAATAGGCATGTTGCATCTCTCTTCTCCAATTCCAAGTAAATGGCATATGAGCCCAAGGAATGGGATCTAGAAAAGACTGATTTTCTATGCTGTCTTCATGATTTTATTATAAAGTTTTCTTCATGAAATCTCCTTTAGTTAAGAAGTTAATATATGAGTTTCACCTAAAGGTAGTAAAATAAAATTTTCCTCTTCAATTGGCTTTAGCATTTTCTTATTGACATGTGCACACGCATGTACACACACACACACACACACACACACACACACACACACACACAGGAACAATATATATTGGATTTCCATCCATCTTGACTTAAGTCTCTCATATTCTAATAACTCCATTAATTATATTGAGCCAAATGTCCCTAACTACCATTCTAACCAACTGTTGCTTATTCAGGATGCATTTTGTTCATAGACACAAGTAGCATGTGTCTATAATAGGAACTCTTCCCATCAGCCCTGTATTAATAGCGAGGAAAACAAAATACTGGCAACTTAATGTCTGTGTTGTTGGTTTTGTTGTTGTTTCCATTTTTTATCATCATAGAAAATAGTTATTATGTTGGTTTCCAAAAACATTTGTATCTTTTAGTATGTTGCAGATTACCAAAATGTCTGTTCTATTTAATGTGGGTTATTTTATTTTCACAGAAAATGGGCTGAGGTGATGGCACAGTTAACAAGTGTTCTCTTTGCTCTTGTAGGTCCGCTCACACATCCATAACTTCTCCAATTCTAGGGGTAGATCTCAAGAGTCGCCTCCACTGTGGTCCAGCACTTGTAGTGTATCACCTGTCTTACTGGCATTTCTGTGCTGTCAGCTTGTAACACTAGGGATACAGAGGTATGACCATATCCAATTTCTTTTGTCTGTTTGTTTGTTTGTTTGTTTGTTTTTTTACACAAATCCTGGGCATTTGAACTTAGATCACTATAGTTAGAAAGAGATTGTCTTAGGACATGAGGAAATAAAAGAAGAGATAAACTATACTTTCCAACAGTAATGGATCAGTTTCTAATTTTGTCAACTGAGAGTTTCTAATTTTGTCAACAGAGGTAGGGACTGTTCCCTACTGGCACTGGGCATTGAGGGAGGGGCTGGTTATTGGCAAAGGCAGTTCTTGGTGTTGATGATTCTATCTCCTGTAGTCTTAAAGTTGATATTATCTGCAGAGGTTGTTGTGGCCTTATGGGGGTGAGATGTTCTTCTAGGGGTGGGGATGCTTACTTCTTTTCAGAAGCTTTTTGGATTCTGGCAGCCCACAAATGTTAGTAGCTATCCTTTCCTAAGCTAATTAAGTCACCTTAGGCTTGTGGGCCATTTCCTTTATTTTTTTTCCAAGACAGGGTTTCTCTGTGTAGCCATGGCTGTCCTGGACTCTGTCACGGTCACTCTGTACACCTGGCTGGCCTTGAACTCAGAAATCCATTTGCCTCTGCCTTCCAAGTGCTGGGATGAAAGGATGTGCCACCACCACCCAGTGGGCCATTACCTTTTATTTATGCTTAGCAGTAACTGATTTTCCCTAGTGTGCCACCCTCCAGCAGGAAGCAGTACCTTTTAAAAGGGATGCATGAAAGAACTCTTCTCTCAAGCAATGTGAGGCTTCCACTTTGTACAGAGAATTGGGGACTGTCTTTGGGCTATGTTGTTAACACAGAGAGACAATTCCAATCCAGATGAGGGCAATGCTTGAGCTAAGGGTAATTATTACATGATAGCCCAAAGGTAAGTACTCTGGCCTTGGAAAAGAGATCTTTGAAACCCATAAAACAACATTCAACTACTATATTTTAGTTCTGTTTTGGGGAGTATTCCTTGTTTGCTATAATCCAGAAGTCATAGTTTCCTCTGCCATCTCAGTGCTATATATTTATTACCTGTTACTATGTCCCTTCTGAATAGTCTTACATCTTCCAGGTTTGGGTGCTGATGACTAAAAATTTGTTTGTTGTGTTTGAGTCACAGTTAAGTTCAAACATGTGTTCTCCTCTGATGGCAACAGTAACGAAGCCTTGCATATATTGCTTCCCACTCCTACATAAGGAGCTCCCAGTAAGTTAGTTCAGGCTTATTTGATCTCCAACAAATTTACAATGATTAATTACAATGAATGTTAATTAATATGATCCCTCTTTTATAAGAACATTCACGATTGGAGCAAAGCACTGAGGCAAACAGGAATGACCTGTGTGACCTGTGAAAAGTCCTAGACAAGAGGACCTACTGAGAAGCATTACTAAAGACATGGATTTGCAACATTATTAAGAACTGAAGCAATTAATACAGTAGAGAAACTCTTCCCAGAAACTTCAACATAGTGTTTGGATACTTGCAGGTTGGGTGTCTTCAGATATGATATTCCTCAATTGTAGACAGATTTGATAAAAGTCTTTTTCTTGATATTTTTCCTATCTTACAATTCTGCCTTGTATTTAGAAGTTTCTTGGAAGAAGATGGTATGAATATTTGACGATACTATGGTGAAAATAGATGACAAAACAGGAAGATTTGTCCCTCATAATCAGTTGTTTGTAGATGGTACATGGTCAAAATATAGAGGTTGGGGGCCATTTGAGAAATGAATGTTTAAAACAAGTCTAGTAATACTCATTGCTTTAGATCTTTGTAGTTTTGTTTACTTGATACTTATGTTCTGAATTGAGTCATTAGAAAAACTTTTACAATCATCAAATGAAAATTTAGGGAATATTTTATTTAAAATTCAGTGGCATATGAATGTTCTATATGAAAATATTATATCTTAGTACAAGGAGACAAGGATGGATCAATTCGCATTCTTCTGCATGCTGACCTCCAGTTGAACCAGCACCATTTGTTGAAAAGGCTATCTTTTTTCCATTGGATGTTTTCAGCCTCTTTGTCGAGGATCAAGTGGCCATAGGTGTGTGGGTTCATTTCTGGATCTTCAATCCTGTTCCATTGATCCTCCTGCCTGTCACTGTACCAATACCATGCAGTTTTTAACACTATTGCTCTGTAGTATTGCTTGAGGTCAGGGATACTGATTCCCCCAGATTTTCTTTTGTTGCTGAGAATAGTTTTAGCTATCCTGGGTTTTTTTGTTGTTCCAGATGAATTTGATTATTGCTCTTTCTAACTCTGTGAAGAATTGAGTTGGGATTTTGATGGGTATTGCATTGAATCTGTATAGTGCTTTAGGCAAAATGGCCATTTTAACTATATTGATTCTACCGATCCATGAGCATGGGAGGTTTTCCCATTTTTTGAGGTCTTCTTCCATTTCCTTCTTCAGAGTCTTGAAGTTCTTGTCATACAGATCTTTCACATGTTTGGTAAGAGTCACCCCAAGATACTTTATACTGTTTGTGGCTATTGTGAAGGGGGTCGTTTCCCTAATTTCTTTCTCAGCCTGCTTATCCTTTGAGTATAGGAAGGCCACTGATTTGCTTGAGTTGATTTTATAACCTGCCACTTTGCTGAAGTTGTTTATCAGCTGTAGGAGCTCTCTAGTGGAGTTCTTTGGGTCACTTAGGTAGACAATCATGTCGTCTGCAAATAATGATAGTTTGAGAAACTGGGGAAGACCCTTGAGGACATCGGTACAGGGAGAAAGTTTCTGAACAGAACACCAATAGCGTATGCTCTAAGAGCAAGAATTGACAAATGTGACCTCATAAAATTACAAAGTTTCTGTAAGGCAAAGGACACCATCAAGAGGACAAATCGGCAACCAACAAATTGGGAAAAGATCTTCACCAATCCTACATCAGATAGAGGGCTAATATCCAATATATATAAAGAACTCAAGAAGTTAGACTCCAGAAAACCAAACAACCCTATTAAAAAATGGGGTACAGAGTTAAACAAAGAATTCTCACCTGAAGAACTTCGGATGGCGGAGAAGCATCTTAAAAAATGCTCAACTTCATTAGTCATTAGGGAAATGCAAATCAAAACAACCCTAAGATTTCATCTTACACTAGTCAGAATGGCTAAGATTAAAAATTCAGGAGACAGCAGGTGTTGGAGAGGGTGTGGAGAAAGAGGAACACTCCTCCACTGCTGGTGGGGTTGTAAATTGGTACAACCACTCTGGAAATCAGTCTGGCGGTTCCTCCGAAAACTGGGCACCTCACTTCCAGAAGATCCTGCTATACCACTCCTGGGCATATACCCAGAAGACTCCCCACCATGTAATAAGGATACATGTTCTACTATGTTCATAGCAGCCCTATTTATAATTGCCAGATGCTGGAAAGCACCCAGGTATCCCTCAACAGAAGAGTGGATGCAAAAAATGTGGTATATCTACACAATGGAGTACTATTCAGCCATTAGAAACAATGAATTCATGAAATTCTTAGGCAAATGGATGGAGCTAGAGAATATCATACTAAGTGAGGTAACCCAGACTCAAAAGGTGAATCATGGTATGCACTCACTATTAAGTGGATATTAACCTAGAAAACTGGAATACCCAAAACATAATCCACACATCAAATGCGGTACAAGAAGAAAGGAGGAGTGGCCCCTGGTTCTGGAAAGACTCAGTGAAACAGTACTCAGCAAAACCAGAACGGGGAAGTGGGAAGGGGTGGGTGGGAGGACAGGGGAAGAGAAGGGGGCTTACGGGACTTTCGGGGAGTGGGGAGCTAGAAAAGGGGAAGTCATTTGAAATGTAAATAAATTATATCGAATAAAAAAAAAGAAAAAAAAAGAAAATATTATATCAAAAGAACCAATTAACAATTGAATTTGCCTTTTTATGAAAGTAAATATTTAAATTTTCTGAATTATATACATATATATACAGAGAGAGAGAGAGAGAGAGAGAGAGAGAGAGAGAGACTGAATGTACATGCTTCATGATTTTTCTTTATTTTTTATGTTGTTTTGTTTGCTATTTTCTAAAGATAGGGAGAAAGGAGGAGTGGACTTGGATAGATGGAGATGTGAAAAAGATCTAAGAGAAAGTGAGGAAGGGTAGACTATGATCAGATTATAATGTATGAACAACTATTTTCAGTAAATTTTTCAAGAAAATTCTCATACAACTACAGTATTTTTGTTCCATTCAAAATCTTCAAATTTCTTACAATTACACCCCAAATTATTCTTAGGGAGACATGCTGTTCCTATCACTCACTGTTAGATGAGACTGACAAGATTCTTATTGTGTTGATTCTTCCTGCATTTTCATCATTATGATAGCTATTACCTCAATTTCTTAAGGCCATGTGTTAACTTGAAGTCTATAGACATGGTGTGATCTATTTGTAAACAAATGTCCTTTCCTCATAGTATGCATTTTATCATGATCTTCCAAAATACCAAAAACACATAAGATTATGCTAAACAAGTATTTTTAATAAATAAATCTATAGGTTAAGTCAGAAATTGACAAGTGATAATCTAGCAGGTCTTTATGCCTTTTTATAGTTCAACTATCTCTTCCTCCTCTAGATGCCTAAAGATATGTAGGGAGTTGTGTAGCTTTGTGAGTATCTTCGTATCCAACTATGTTACTTGCCTATAAATGTAAAATGACTTTGAGTCAGTTAAAAATTCAAATAAATGGCTTGGCTTATGGTTACTGACTCCTGGATTACTTTTCAATGTTCCAATTTCAAAATATCATTGATTTCAAGTCTTAGAGATCTTACATTTCACTTTTTCATTTTCTTGAACATGTGTATACTAAAAACCAAAGCAACCACAATTACCTAAAAATTCTATAAAGATGGCCCGTCATAGTGAATCTACTGTTCAGGTTCTGTAGAAGGAAATTTGTTTTCTCTAGAGTTAATTTCTAATAATACCTAACAAAGCTTATTGTTGTTTTGTTATTGTTGCTGTTATCCTGAGATTGCAAACATGTTAATTCTTCAAAGAATTAACTTACCATTTCTACAATATAAAATGCTTCCTACCATTTCTACA
The DNA here is from genome assembly GCF_947179515.1 of Apodemus sylvaticus. Classification (NCBI taxonomy): domain Eukaryota; kingdom Metazoa; phylum Chordata; class Mammalia; order Rodentia; family Muridae; genus Apodemus; species Apodemus sylvaticus. Next base: position 50,414,445 of record NC_067475.1, on the reverse strand, counting down.
ATATAAAATGTAGGCACTCTAGAAAATTTTATAACTCTTTTACAGGTACAACTTATCATTAAAATCATGCTCAGTGTAAATGCTTCCTGGGCAATTTACTCAACATGAATGCCAATTTTACTGACAGATTCAGCTGGTGATAGTGTGTGTTTATTCTCATAAAGTTATGAATTTGTACAGAGATGCTGCGACAATAAAGATAAAACGACATTATGATGTGAAGGCCTACAGATGGTGGGGTTATTTTCTTATAACTCTATATTCCAAGGTAGGAACTAAATCCAAAGTTCAGAAAGAGTACTACATTGTGATTTTGTCATGCTGGGAGAATATAACTGATTTAAAGTTAGTAAACTCATCAAACAGTCTCAGAAAATGTTGTTTGTGTGTGTGTATGAAATGAATAGAAAATGTGAAAATGCTAATTCTAATTCAGTATGAGAAATAAATTCTACTTTTCAACTTTTTCAAGTAGAACTCCATGAAAGAAGATAAAAAGAAAATGAAATGTTATAACTAAAAGAGTAAAAACTAAATATATATATATGTATAAATATATATACAGATATATATATCTGTATCCACTACTTCTTGCAGGTAATGGGCTAAAAGGGCAATGTGTTTAAGGCATTTAAGTACAATTATTTAGGTAGGTTTTAAAAATATGTAGGAATCATATTTAAAAATTTTGGTATTTTCACCTAATGGTGACATATATTTCATGACAAATAGAAAAAGCAACTTCCCTTATATCATACTTTAAATTTTGATTTATTTCATATTAACTTTATGGAAGCTATCTGAAGGTTGCCTCTACAATCTAAGATAGCTTTTTTTCTGTTTTTTTTTTCCAATGAAACCAAAACTCTAGAATTTTCACTAGAATAGGTAGAAAGACCATAAGAGCTACAAGTGGTGGATGACGCCAAAGAAATAAAGTCTGTTAGACACAACAGGACTGAGATACATAAGAACTCAGTGACTGGGACAGCACACACCGATCTTCACATGTTCAAACAAGACAAAGTCCCAGCACAGAGAAGGGGAAGTGAAACAAAGCCCCACCCCCTAACCAAGAAGTTTTACAATTAATACCTGCTGAAAAAGGAAAAAAGTCAGTTTTCTCAAATGGTGTCTCACTCATTCTATCAACCACACTCGAGGGCAGCCTCATTGCCCAGGAATAGTTGGCCAGCACAAAATATTCTTTATGTCTTTGTGTATGTGCGTGAGGGTTTTTTTTTTTTTTTGTCGTCTTCTTCTTCTTCTTCTTCTTCTTCTTCTTCTTCTTCTTCTTCTTCTTCTTCTTCTTCTTCTTCTTCCTCCTCCTCCTCCTCCTCCTCCTCCTCCTCCTCCTTTTCTTCTTCTTCTTTTTCTTCTTCTTCTTCTTCTTCTTCTTCTTCTTCTTCTTCTTCTTCTTCTTCTTCTTCTTCTTCTTCTTCTTCTTCTTCTTCCTCTTTCTTCTTCTTCTTTATCTTTGGGACTTATGGGGAGGGGGGTAACCAGGAAAGGGAAAATCATTTGTAATGTAAACAAAGAATACAGAAAATAAAATAAAATAAGTGGTGGTGCATCATAACTATAGGTTTTAAGTGTCTCTGTGATTTAGAGAGATATTTGTAATGGTTGGCAAAGGAGTTGGATGTACAAATGGAACTTTAGAAAAATGACTGGATCATGAGGCCTCTGCTTTTGTTGATGGATTATGGATTTAATTTATTTATTTAAATATTTTATACATTTTGATCATATTCTTCCCCCTCCCAACTTCTCTCAGGCCATCCTCACATCTTTATCCACACAATTTCAAGTTTTTCTCTCTTTCTTAAAAATAAGACAAAACAAAAATTGAAAATCAAGGCTAACCAAAACTAAAATATAGGAAACTAGTAAGATCTAAGATATCTTAGAAACCCATTGTGAAAATAATACCTGGCATTTGTTATCTTAGATCTTAGATTTAGTAAACCAAGACAAATATATGTGGAGTATATGGTAAGTGGCTTTAAAGAGGAAGGAAATAATGTCTTTTTTTGAAACTTGTGGTCACCAAGGTTGATGGATCTTAGAGCACAAAATTCTACACTCATTTTACTAGACCAACATAGTTAGTAACTGCATTCTTAATATTTTTTCCTAATACTCTAGCTTTCAACCATTATCAAAGAAGCATCTCTTCGCAACAAACATTATTGCATAATACCACAGTCAAATTCAGAGAACTTGAATGTAGTACCTATCCACAATATATATATTATAACATAACTCTTGATCCTAAACATGAGGAAACATAATGGAAAAGAACATGGAAAGATTATAAGAACAAGAGAACAAGGAAATCTGCTGTGAGTGTGTCTTTTCCAATCACAGAGAACCTTTGTTCATTATACCTTACCAACATGGTGGCCTAAATAAGATCTGACAAAGAACATGCAAAAAGATGCACTAGGAAAGAAGGAAAACTCATGGTGCCCCATCTATAGCCCCTATAGATAACTGGAGGCAACTAATGAATAATGAGAGTAAAAGTAGTTTTCCCCCAGCTCTGAGCTCTTTAATTGGTTATCCAGTACTCTCTCTCTCTCTCTCTCTCTCTCTCTCTCTCTCTCTCTCTCTCTCTCTCTCTCTCTCTCTGTGTGTGTGTGTGTGTGTGTGTGTGTGTGTGTGTGTGTGCGTCTGCATGCACACATGTGCATGCAGACGCACACACACACACACATGAATGCATATGTTTAACAATTAAAAAGTGGCAAGAGTTTGAGGTGGAGCAAAGGGAAGGGAGTACAAGAGCAGAGCTGGAGGGAAGCTGAGGAAGTGGAAAATTAATTTAATCCATTTATGATGGAATAGAAACAAATCTTTGCTTTGAGTTTACTATTTTAATGTGAATATAGAAGATATACTTAAAAATAGTTCATGTCCTTTAAATGAGATGAACTCTTGAGAGATTTTATTCTCAATTCAAATGTACATTAAAGAGATAATAAATACTATGGAATAAGTAAAAGTTAATTTTTTGTAAAAATGAAATTTAAAAATTAAAAAGAGCCCTTTCTCTTAGCATCAGATTAATATAAAATTCTGTATCTGAAAAATTGTCTCTATATTGTCAATAACAAGAAAATTAAGCACAGTGAAACTATAGTGTTTCTCTGTTTAATGAAACATTATCAAATTGATTAAATTTAGTTATTTTTTAAAATGCATATGTGTTCTTTGTTAGTTAAGCATAGTAATGTGGGAACCTATTGTGTTTGCAGCAAAATAACTAAAGACAATAAACATCACACATCTGTAATAGGATAACTATAAGAAAATCAAGAGTCAGGTAACCTTGCAAATAGAAAAATGCAATATGTTGGCTCCCAGTGTTGCTAAACTAAAATAATTGATTTCTAAGTAGCCATGTTTCATCAAAGTAGCTGGAAGTAAACTGAAGGGCCAAACTTTTGAGTGAGCCGGAGAAGGAAGGTAGGAGCAGGCTGTGGCTATGTGGTCTCAGATCAAAGGTGTGAAATAATGAACATGAAATCTTCAGTTTTTCCAATTTAAAGAACAAAACAAAACAGCAACAAAAATAACTGAAAGTCACAATGCTACTTAAAGCTACCATTCTAAGACATCAGAATATGAAAAGATTTCTCATGCTTATGGATCAGTGGGATTAATATTGGGAAAGGGTATGGAGCAGATGTAATCTATAGACATAATGCCATCCTCTTCAAAAGCTTCAATGCAGTTCTTCACAGAAATTGAACAAAATCCCATCAATAAAAGCAAATAAGAGAAGAAATGGTTTACCTAGAGTACACCTCAAGGTCATAGTACATGAAGCAAGCCAAGATGAAAACAGCAAGTAGGATCTGAAGCAAAAACCATTGAAGAACACTGCTAAGTGGCCTGCTCTCTATTGCTGACTTTGCCTGCATTCATATTTTATCCAGGTCCCCATCTTCAGGGTTGGCATGTCCCACAGTGAGCTGGACTCCTGCATCATCCGCAAATCAAGACAACACTCCAAGACACTGCCTAAAACCAAACCATATGGAGACATTTTGTCAATTAAGATTTCATCTTGCCAAAATCTGTCAAACTGACCAAACCAAGAGACCCAGGAACTCACAACTTACTGTAATTCTCAGGTTCAAGTGCCCTCCTCTGGCCTCCATGGAAATAAAAACAATGCACACTATTCCTATACAAACAAACACATATGAGCACATATAATTAAACTTATTTTTTAAAAAATCTACCTTTTCTGTCAGGGAAAGCGCACATGTGAATTTCAAAACAGCAACAACTAACAATAAGACAAAATTACCAAGGCTAAAGACATAGAAACAAAAGTAATAAAAAGTAGACAAGTAAATACATACATTCATACATACATATATACATACATACATACATACATACATACATAATTTTGGCCATGGCCTGCCTGGGGTAGTTGATATATCCAGTGATACAACATTTAAGAAAACCTCTTTCCAATTTGAAACATGTATCAATTGCAAATATTTTCTTGATTAGGGGTGAGGCCTCAAGTGCACTTCTCCCTTTCAGTGCTAAGTTCAGTCCCATCTGGCTTGAACCTGTGCAGGTTTTTGTTTGTGACCAAAGTTTATGTGTGTCAGGTGAGGATCATATGGAAGGAGTTGAGGAAATGGAAAATATGATCAAAATATACTGCATGAAAATAAATAAATAAATAAATAAATAAATAAATAAATAAATAAATGGAAAATTAGCAAATACATTTATGTGTGTGTGTATATATATATATATATATATCAAAAGATTAAGTGTATAAAATGAAAAGTATTGGTTTTTTAAGCATGATCATAGATACAGAAATTTTATATTCTGCTGGTATTTCTATAAAATATACCTAGAGGCAAAATTAACATGTGTAAAGCTTAGGGGACCATCTGGCCATGATAGGGCATTCTTTAAACTCTGACCCTTGTGCAGGTGAGGGAGGAAGACTATAAGTTTGAAACTATGCTGGAGTACCATGTGATTTCCAGGCCAACCTTGATTATCTAGCAATACCCTGTCAGCAAAAGTAAAGAAATAGAACAAAGGTGAAGACAGGAAATGACCATAGGATCTGTCTCTCTCTTTTCAAATACATGCAATCCTTCTCTATGAATTCAGTGCATTATGCTGTTTAGGGTTTATGCTTTTCAATTTACTGCTTTGCTATTTTAGCAAAAAAACATTGTGTAGAATGTGAAAACAATTACATCTAGTCCAGTTATTGCCTTTTGAAATTCAATTTTTTTGCTTATGGAACAAAGAAAATCAACAAATAGGTGACTCAAAGGCCTTAACAAATCTGATAAGTGATTTTATTGTACCCTAAGCAAAAGTAAAATATTTTATTTCAATATCCTGAAACAAATGCTAGTGACTCCTGGAACCTAATCATTGGACATAATGGATTTTACCTCTAGGTCAAAGGAAAATTTAAAGTGAGTTGTAAAGAACAAAACAGCTTCATGCCGTGTTCTATCTATGTATCAGCAGGATTAACGGAAAATTTGCTAAAACCATGCTTTGTAGCTGAAAGCAATGATTAAATATAAAAAATGCTTATATTAGATTCTGATGGGACAGATTATATATCTTTATATAATATATAATTAAAATTAACTAAATCTTTAAAAATTCTGTACTAGACCTCACATATTTGACTCTTAAGATGTTAACCACTAAGCTAAATCATCAAATGAAACTCAGAAAAGCAACACAGAAATGATTCCAGACATTTACACTGGAATCTGAAAATAAATGTCAAATTTATTAAAATTATAATACTTAATAAAATCTTTAAATCTAAGATTTAAGACTACTCAGTATTTTTTAACTTTAGTAACAGAATGAAAATTAATTTTTCATCACTTTTAATACAAATATTAAAAGTAACATAATTCAGGTCAAGAAAAGTCAACCATCAATCTACATTCAAATATATACAGGGTTATGGTTATTTTGTTTCAGTGAGATTTGTATTCTTTACATTGTCTACAGGATTCCATAGAAACCATGGATATATGGTTGTGATTTAAAAAAGTGCTGGGAGAACTCCAGTTCTCAATACCATTAGCCATTCTCTTTCTAATATGTATATTTGAAACCAAATCAAATATATTTATTTAAAATATTTTTTGATATGATATCAGATAGTATCTAAATTGCTAGAGCTGTGGGGGCATACTCTGTTCATAGACTTGTTACTGATTTATTATTATTAATGTATTAATTATTACTAATAAAAATATTTTTATGCTGTAATTGGCTCTCTTTGGCTTAATTTCAAACATTAAAATTTAAATATTCTGCTGGCACAGGTAAATATTTTAAAATCCTAAAAGGACTAACACAAATAAATATTGCTCCTAATTCTTTGGATTGAAAATTTCTGATGTGAAGTCCGGGTTGTGAAATTTCTGGGAATTCTGAAGAGTGGATTGTGAAAACCTTTATTAACTTAGACACACTGGATATAGTCAAATCTTATAAAGGCACTTTTCCAGGTGAGGTTCCCTCCTGTCTTAGGGTTACTATTGTTATGAAGAGACACCAAGACCATGGTAACTCTTATGAAGGAAAACATTTACCCAGTGCTGGTTTAAAGGTTTAGAGGTTTAATTCATTATCCTCATGGAGACTGACAGATGGACATAGTGCTAGAAAAGAAGACATGAGTTCTATATCTGAATTGGAAGACAGCAGAAAAAAGAAGACATTCATCTTGGCTTAACCATCTGAAACCTCAAAGCCCATTCCCAGTGACAAACTTCTTTTTTTTTTTATTCGATATATTTTTTTATTTACATTTCAAATGTTTTCCCCCTTTCTGGCCCCCTATTTCCCGAAAGTCCCATAAGCCCGCTTCCCTCCCCCTGTTCTCCCATCCACCCCTTCCCACTTCCCTGTTCTGGTATTGCCCTATACTGCTACACTGAGTCTTTCCAGAACCAGGGGCCACTCCTTTTTTCTTCTTGGACATCATTTGACGTGTGGATTATGTTTTGGGTTTTCCAATTTTCTAGGCTAATATCTACTTATTAGTGAGTGCATACCATGATTGATCTTTTGAGACTGGGTTACCTCACTTAGTATGATGTTCTCCAGCTCCATCCATTTGTCTAAGAATTTCATGAATTCATTGTTTCTAATGGCTGAATAGTACTCCATTGTGTATATATACCTCACTTAGTATAATGTTTTCCAGCTCCATCCATTTGTCTAAGAATTTCATGAATTCATTGTTTCTAATGGCTGAATAGTACTCCATTGTGTATATATACCACATTTTTTGTATCCATTCTTCCGTTGAGGGATACCTGGGTTCTTTCCAGCTTCTGGCTATAAATGGGACCTCATAAAATTACAAAGTTTCTGTAAGGCAAAGGATACCATCAAAAGGACAAATCGGCAACCAACAAATTAGGAAAAGATCTTCACCAACCCTACATCAGATAGAGGGCTAATATCCAATATATACAAAGAACTCAAGAAGTTAGACCCCAGAAAACCAAATAACCCGTTTAAAAAATGGGGTACAGAGCTAAACAAAGAATTTTCACCTGAAGAACTTTGGATGGCTGAGAAGCATCTAAAAAAATGCTCAACTTCATTAGTCATTAGGGAAATGCAAGTCAAAACAACCCTGAGATTTCACCTCACACCAGTCAGAATGGCTAAGATTAAAAATTCAGGAGACAGCAGGTGTTGGAGAGGGTGTGGAGAAAGAGGAACACTCCTCCACTGCTAGTGGGGTTGCAAATTGGTACAACCACTCTGGAAATCAGTCTGGCGGTTCCTCAGAAAACTGGGCACGTCACTTCTGGAGGATCCTCCTATACCACTCCTAGGCATATACCCAGAGGATTCTCCAGTATGTAATAAGGACAAACTTCTTCTAACAAGGCCACCCCTATGCCAAAGTGGTTGTATCTCCTAATAGTCTAACACACTGATAAACAAGTGATAAAATCTGAGTCTTTGGGGGCCTTTCTTATTCAAACTACCACATGCTCCTCTTGTATCCTTATTTTACATGTTAATAATTAGTATACATAAATGTTATGAGCTTCATTTCACAGTGACTTGCTTTTGATAGAGCCTAGGATGAAATATACATCAGTGCTCCTGTGCATAATTAATGTCATTCTGTAGTCTTCATCAGATAAGTCACCTGTGAATGTAAAGCAAGTATGGTTTACTTGAAAATTTTCTAGAAATTGATTTTCAAAGCATTGATAAGTGGCCACTGGCAATATCTGGAAAACTAAAGTGTTGTTTTTAATGGATTTAGCATTAATATATATCATTTATTCATTCAGTTAATCAGTAGAGGTCTATTTCACTTCACTTTTAAACAATTATATAGTTTAAGTAAAATATAATTATATCACTCTCCACTTTTTTGATAATACATTTAAGATGATAACACCTCAGAATGTCACCCAATGATGAAGGGACCTTCCTCTGAGCCAATTCACAGGCTCTGTGTTTAAACACATCTTCAGTTACTGAGGTTGATATTCTTTTCTGTTGTTTTCTAGGACCCATGGATTTGAAGATGTATACAATAAGATCTCAATTAAGTTTTAACTAGGAAACAGGAAACAATAACAATAAGAAAATTATGGTATGAGACACATGATACAAAAGTAGCATTCAATAAACAATAAAAGAATACTCTTTAAAAAATGTTATGAGCTTGTATAGCATATATGTCTCATATATGTAATATGTTGTGTTTCTAATGTTGGGTCTACAAAAGCAAATCATATTAAATGAATTAGTAAATGCACAATAGTTTCTAATAATAGCATATTTATTGTTCAAAATAAAAACCAAGAGTCAAATTGTTTGAACAGAAACGAATTTGTGAAACATATTTATTGCAGGAAGCATTAAGAAGACAGCATTTTCTTGCACTTGAGAGCAGCTACTCGGCCCTGAGGGTCTCGGTGACCAATTCTTATCTCGTGGAGACTCTCTGACTCAGAGCTCCAAAATCTCTACACAGAGCAAGCTAAGTTTCCACTGGTGGGTCATTACAACTCTAGCCCCATGTTCCAAATCCCCCACAGCCTTGTGGTGTACATCTGGCAAACCCACGCTTTGCTGCTCTACCTTTCTCTTGAACCCAGTGGAACCACCCTGTGAAGGAATTGCCATATAAACTTAGTTCAGAAACAATGGTAACACAATCACTGGGCTCAACAACTAGAATCCTAATCTTGTAAGCCATATTAAATCTAAATTCCCAAGGAACGAATCCTGGCAGATTTGCCATATAAGCCAGGAGACACTAGACACTAGTAGCTACATCTTGCTCTCTTGCTATGCCACTCACACTCTCCTGCTTCCTCTCTTTCTCAGTCCAACCCAGAAGTCCTACCTACTCACCCAGTAACTGGTCCCTTTATTCATTCTAGGGATGGTTCACAAGAAGTCACCTGAGTACATGACTCATTTCTCCTTCCAGACAGCCCCTCCTGGGAAAGCAGAATTAACATCAAATTACAGGCATCACCAGGGCCATCCACAACACATTTTCTGGCAGTGAAATATTAATATGAAAATGTAAGACAATATGGAAACAAACTATTTCTTGGGACCTAAAAATTTATATTTAAAAAATACAACGATGTTGTAACATTATCTGATACTTCTTAATGTCTGTATTTGTATGGTTATTTAAACACTCAGGAGATATCTCTTGATGCAGACACAAATATGCAGATATTTGTGTCTTTAATATAACCTAACATTACACCTTTTTTTGTTCGCTATATTCTTTATTTACATTTCAAATGATTTACATTTTCTGGCTCCCCGCTCCCCGAAAGCCCTCTTCCCTCCCCCTATTACCCCATCAACCACTCCCCACTCCCCTGTTCTGGTATTCCCCTATGGTGCTGTACTGAGTCTTTCCAGAACCAGGGGCCACTCCTCTGATCTTCTAAGACATCTTTAAATATGTGCATTATGTCTTGGATATTCAAAGTTTCTAGGCTAATATCCACTTATCAGTGAGTACATACCATGAATGATTTTTTGAGACTGGGTTACCTCACTTAGTATGATGTTTTCCAGCTCCATCCATTTGTCTAAGAATTTCATGAACTCATTGTTTCTAATGGCTGAATAGTACTTCATTGTGTAAATATACCACATTTTTTGTTTCCATTTTCCGTTGTAGGACACCTGGGTTCTTTCCAGCTTCTGGCTACCACAAATAGGGCTGCTATGAACATAGTGAAGCATTTGTCCTTATTGCATTCTGGGAATACTCTGGGTATATGCCCAGGAGTGGTATAGCAGGGTCCTCTGGAAGTGTCATGCCCATATTTCTGAGGAATCACCAGATAGAATTCCAAAGTGGTTGCACCATCTTGCTATCCCACCAGCAGTGGAGTAGTGTTCCTCTTTCTCCACACCCTCACTAACACCTGCTGTCTCCTGATTTTTTTGACCTTAGCCATTCTGACTGGTGTGAGGTGAAATCTTAGGGTTTGCTTTGACTTGCATTTCCCTAATGATTAATGATGTTGAGCATTTCTTAAGGTGCTTCTCAGCCCTCTGAAGTTCTTCATGTAAAAATTCTTTGTTTAGCTCTGTACCTCCCTTTTTTCCTTTTTTTAAATATTTTTATTTTCTATATTCGTTGTTTACATTCTAAATGATTTCCCCTTTCCCAGATGCCACCTCCCCATATGTCCCATAAACCTTCTTCTCTCCACTCATTCTCCAATCATGTCCCTCCTTTTTCTCTGTCCATATATTCCCCTCCAACACTAGATCAATCCTTTCCAGGATCAGGACCCTCTCCATACTTCTTAATGGGAGTCATTTGTTATGTGATTTGTAACTTCGGTATTCAGAGCTTCTGGGGTAATTAATATCCACTTAGCAGAGACTGCATTCCATGTGTATATTCTTTTGTGATTGGGTTACCACACTTAGGATGATATTTTCGAGATCAAACCATTTGCCTAAAAATTTTGTGAATTCATTGTTTCTAATTGCTGAGTAGTATTCCATTGTGTAAATATACCACATTTTCTGCATCCATTCCACCTTTGAGGGACATCTGGGTTCTTTCCAGATTCTGGCTATTATAAATAAGACTGCTATGAACAAAATGGAGCATGTGTCTTTATTGCATGCCAGGGAATCCTTTGGGTGTATGCCCAGGAGAGGTATAGCAGGGTCCCAAGGAAGTATCATGTCCAGTTTTCTGAGGAACCGCCAGACTGATTTCCAAAGTGGTTGTACCATCTTACAGCCCCAGCAGCGGTGGAGGAGTGTTCCTCTTTCTCCATATCCGCACCAACACCTGCTATCTCCTGAGTTTTTGACCTTAGCCATTCTGACTGGTGTAAGGTGAAATCTCAGGGTTGTTTTGATCTGCATTTCCCTAATGACTAATGATGTTGAGCACTTCTTAAGGTGACTCTCAGCCATCTGAAATTCTTCAGGTGAAAATTCTTTGTTTAGATCTGTACCCGATTTTTAAATAGGGTTATTTGGTTCCCTGGGGTCTAACTTCTTGAGTTCTTTGTATATATTAGATATTAGCCGTCTATCAGATGTAGGGTTGGTAAATATCCTTTCCCAATTTGATGGTTGCTGTCCTTTGCCTTACAGAAACTTTGTAATTTTATGAGGTCCCATTTGTCAATTCTTGATCTTAGACCATAAGCTATTGGTGTTCTGTTCAGGAACTTTTCCCCTGTGCCCATGTCCTCAAGGGTCCTCCCCAGTTACTTTTCTATTAGTTTCAGTGTGTCAGGTTTTACGTGGAGGTTCGTGATCCACTTGGAGTGAAGTTTACTACATGGAGATAAAAATGGATCAATTCGCATTCTTTTGCATGCTGACCTCCAATTGAACCAGCACCATTTGTTGAAAAGGCTATCTTTTTTCCACTGGATGTTTTCCACTCCTTTGTCGAAGATCAAGTGACCATAGGTATGTGGACTCATTTCTGGGTCTTCAATTATATTTCATTGTTCCACTTGTCTGTCACTGTGCCAATACCAAGCAGGTTTTAACACTATTGCTCTGTAGTATTGCTTGAAGTCAGGGATACTATTCCCCCAGAATTTCTTTTGTTGTTGAGAATAGTTTTAGCTATCCTGGGTTTTTTGTTACTCCAGATCAATTTGAGAATTGCTCTTTCAAACACTGTGAAGAACTGAGTTGGGATTTTGTTGGGGATTGCAATGAATCTGTACATGGCTTTTGGCAAGATGGCCATTTTAACTATATTAATCCTGCCAATCCACGAGCATGGCAGATTTTTTTCCATTTTCTGAGGTCTTCTTTGATTTCCTTCTTCAGAGACCTGAAGTTCTTGTCATATAGTTCTTTCACTTGTTTGGTTAGAGTCACACCAAGATACTTTACATTGTTTGTGGCTATTGTGAGGGGTGTCATTTCTTTAACTTCTTTCTCAGCATGCTTATCCTTTGAGTATAGGAAGGCTACTGACTTGCTTGAGTTGATTTTATAACCAGCCACTTTGCTGAAGTTGTTTATCAGCTGTAGGACTTCTCTGGTGGAGGTTTTCGGGTCACTTAAGTAGACTATCATGGCATCTGCAAATAGTGATAATTTGACTTCTTCCTTTCCAATTTGTATCCCCTTGACCTCCTTATGTTGTCTAATTGCTCTAGCTAGAACTTCAAGTACTATATGGAAAAGGTATGGAGAGAGGGGACAGCCTTGTCTAGTCCCTGATTTTAGTGGGATTGCTTCAAGTTTCTCTCCATTTAGTTTGATGTTGTCTACCGGTTTGCTGTATATTGCTTTAACTATGTTTAGGTATGGGCCTTAAATTCCTGTTCTTTCCAAGACTTTTAGCATGAAAGGATGTTGAATTTTGTCAAATGCTATTTCTGCATCTAATGAGATGATCATATGGTTTTTTTTCTTTGAGTTTGTTTATGTAGTGGATAGCATTGATGGATTTCCTTATATTGAACCATACCTGCATCCCTGGGATGAAGCCTATTGATCATGGTGGATGATTGTTTGGTTGTGTTCTTGGATTCTGTTGGCAAGAATTTTATTAAGAATTTTGCATCAGAGTATAGGGGAATTCCAGAACAGGGAAGTGGGAAGGGGTAGATGGAGGAACAGGGGGAGGGAAGAGGGCTTATGGGACTTGTGGGGAGTGGGGACCCAGAAAAGGGGAAATCATTTGAAATGTAAATAAAAAATATATCAGTAAAAATTTTAAAAAAAAATAATAATAATTAAAAAAAAGAATTTTGCATCAATATTCATAGAGGAAATTGGCCTGAAGTTCTCTTTCTTTGTTGGATATTTGTGTGGTTATAGTATCAGTATAATTGTGACTTCATAGAACGAGTTGGGTAGAGTGCCTTCGGTTTCTATTTTGTAGAATAGTTTGAAGAGTATTGCTGTTAGGTCTTCTATGAAGGTCTGATAGAATTCTGCACTGAAGCCATCTGGTCCTGTGTTTTTTTTAGTTTGGAGACTTTCTATGACCCTTTTTATTTCTTCAGGTGTTATGGGACTGTTTAGATGATCTATTTGATCCTGATTTAGTTTTGGAGTTGGATGTCTGTCTAGGAAACTGTCCATTTCCTCCAGATTCTCCAGTTGTGCTGAGTATAGGCTTTTGTAGTAGGATCTAATGATTTTTTTGAAATTCCTCACTTTCTGTTGTTATATCTCCCTTTTCACTTCTAAGATTGTTAATCTGGATACTGTCTCTGTGCCCTTTGGTTAGTCTGGGTAAGGGTTTATCTATGTTGTTGATTTTCTCAAAGAACCAGCTCCTGGTTTTGTGTATTCTTTGTATGGTTCTTTTTGTTTCTACTTGATTGATTTCTGCCCTGAGTTTGATGATTTCCTGCCTTCTACTCCTCCTGGGTGGCATAGCTTCTTTTTGTTCCAGGGCTTTCAGGTGTATAATTAAGCTGTTAGTGTATGCTCTCTCCATTTTCTTTTTGGAGGCATTCGGGGCTATAAGTTTTCCTCTTAGCACTGCTTTCATTGTGTCCCATAGATTTGGGTATGTTGTGTCTTCATTTTCATTGATTTCTAAAAAGTCTTTAATTTCATTCTTTATTTCTTCCTTGACCAAGGTATCATTGAGTAGAATATTGTTCAGTTTCCATATGTATGTGTGTTTTCTGTTGTTTTTGTTGCTATTGAAGACCACTTTTACTCCATAGTGATCTGATAAGAGGCATGGGATTAGTTCGATCTTCTTATATTTGTTGAGGTCTGTCTTGTGACCAATTTTATGGTCGATTTTGGAGAAGGTACCATGAGGTGCTGAGAAAAAGGTATATTCTTTTGCTTTAGGATAAAATGTTCTATATTTAACTGTTAAATCTAATTGGTCCAAAGCTTCGATTAGTTTCACAGTGTCCCTGTTCAGTTTCTGTTTTCCTGATCGGTCCATTGAGAAAAGTGTAGTGTTGAAGTCACCCACAATTATTGTGTTAGGTGCAATGTGTGCTTTGAGCTTGAGTAAAGTTTCTTTTGTGAATGAGGATGCCCTTGCATTTGGAGCATAGATGTTCAGGATTGAGAGTTCTTCTTGGTGAATTTTTCCTTTGACCAGCAAGCAGTGTCCCTCAGAGTCTCTTTTGATGACTTTGGGTTGAAAGTCAATTTTATCTGATATTAGAATGGCTACTCCAGCATATTTTCTGAGACAATTTGCTTGTAAAATTGTCTTTCAGGCTTTTACTCTAAGGTAGTGTTTGTCTTTGACACTGAGGTGTGTGTTCCTGTATGCAACAAAATGTAGGGTCCTGTTTATGTATCCAGTCAGTTAGTCTATGTCTTTTTATTGGAGCATTGAGACCATTGATGTTAAGAGATATTGAGGAATAATGATTATTACTTCCTGTCATTTTTAATGTTATTTTTTAAATTTGATTGGTCAACTTCTTTTGGGTTTGATGAGAGAAGGTTACTATCTTGCTTTTTCCAGGGTGAAGTTTCCCTCCTTGTATTGGTGTTTTCCTCCTATTATCCTTTGTAGGGCTGGGTTTGTGGATAGATATTGGGTAAACTTGGTTTTGTCATGGAATATCTTAATTTCTCCATCTATGGTGATTGAGAGTTTTGCTGGGTATAGTAGTTTTGGCTGGCATTTGTGTTCTCTTACAGTCTGCATGAGATCTTCCCAGGATCTTCTGGCTTTCATAGTCTCCAGTGAGAAGTCTGGTGTGATTCTGATAGGTCTTCTTTTATATGTTACTTGGTCTTTTTCTCTTACTGCTCTAAGTATTCTTTCTTTGTTTAGTACATTTGGGGTTTTGGTTATTATGTGATGGGTGGTATTTCTGTTCTGGTCCAGTCTGTTTGGAGTTCTGTAGGCTTCTTGTATATTCATGGGCATCTCTCTCTTTAGGTTAGGGAAGTTTTCTTCCATAATTTTATTGAAGATATTTGCTGGCCCTTTAAGTTGTAAATCTTCACTCTCATCTATGCCTATAATCTTTAGGTTTGGTCTTCTCATTGTGTCCTGGATTTCCTGGATGTTTTGGGTTTCAAGCTTTTTGCATTTTGCATTTTCTTTAACTGTTGAGTCCATGGTTTCTATGGTATCTTCAGCATCTGAGATTCTTTCTTCTATCTCTTGTATTCTGTTGTTGATATTTGTATCTCTGTCCCCTGATTTCTTCCCAAGGTTTTCTATCTCCAGAGTTGTCTCCCTTTGAGTTTTCTTAGTTGTTTCTACTTCTGATTTTAGATCCTGCATGGTTTTGCTTAGCTCCTTCACTTGCTTGTTTGTGTTTTCGTGTAATTCTTTAACACATTTTTGTGTTTCCTCTTTCATGACCTCAGCCAGGTGACCAAAGTTCTCCTGTATTTCTTTAAGTGATTTTCACGTTTCCTCCTTATTGGCTTTTGTATTCTCCTGAATTTTTTCAATGATTTTTGTGTTTCCCTTGTAAGGGCTTCTAACTTTTGATCCATTTTCTCCTGAATTTCTTTAAGTATGTCCTTCATGTGTTCCTGTACCAGCATCATGACCAGTGATTTTAAATCCAAATCTTGTTTTTCTGGTGTGATGCAGTATCCAGGACATGTTGTTAAAGGAGAATTGGGTTCAGATGCTGCCATATTGCCTTGATTTCTGCTGGTGAAGTTCCTGCATTTGTCTTTTGCCATCTAGTTCTCACTGGTGTTAGTTGGTCTTGTTGTCAATGATGGACTCATCAGTACAAGCGGCCTCTTCCCAGCTGGCCTGTAGTGCACAGCTGACCTCCTGTACTGCCTGGAGACAGGGTGCTGTGGACCAGGCTGTTAAGATCCTGAAGCAGAGACCTGAAGATTCCGGCTCGGGCCTGCTGGACTTACCAGAGCAAACTGACTCCTCCCAGCTGGCCTCCTGGGTGCCCCTCTGGCCTCTTGCAGGGCCTGGAGAAGTGGTGTTCTAGCCCAGGCTGTTCTGGATCCCGAAGCGGAGATCTGAAGGCTCCCACCAGAGGCCTCAGGACTGGAACCTAAGATCTGTGGGCCCGGACCCACTGAAGCAAGCTGTGTCCTCCCAGCCTGCCTCTGGGTGCACAACAGGCCTCTTGCACCTCCTGGAGACTAAGTGCCATGGCCTAGGCTGTTCAGATTCGGAAGCAGACATCTGAAGGCTCCTGCCCAGGGCCTGCTGGAGTAACCAGAGCACACTGACTCCTCCCAGCTGGCCTCCCGGATGCCCCTCTGGCCTCTTGCAGGGCCTAGAGATTTTGTGTTGTAGTCTAGGCTGTTATGGATCCTAAAGCAGAGATCTGAAGGCTCCTGCCAGAGGCCTCAGGACTGGAACCTAAGCTCTGTGGGGCTGGAGCCAAGTTAGCACGCTGTGTCCACCCCTGTACCCCATGTTTTAATAGGGTTATTTGGTTCTCTGGGTTCTGCCTTCTTGAGTTCTTTGTATATGTTAGATATTAGCCCTCTGTTGGATTTAGGGTTGGTGAAGATCCTTTCCCAATCTGTTGGTTGATGTTTTGTCCTTTTGTCAGTGTCCTTTGCCTTACAGAAACTTTGTAGTTTTATGAGGTACCATTTGTCAATTCTTGATCTAGGATCATAAGCTATTGGTGTTCTGTTCATGAACTTTTCTCCTGTGCCCATGTCCTCAAGGGTCTTCCCCAGTTTCTTTTCTATTAGTTTCAGTGTGTCAGGTTTTATGTGGAGGTCCTTGATCCACTTGGAGTTCAGCTTAATACAAGGAGATAAGTATGGATCGATTCGCATTCTTCTGCATGCTGACCTCCAATTAAACCAGCACCATTTGTTGAAAAGGCTGTCTTTTTTCCACTGGATGCATTCAGCTCCTTTGTCAAAGATCAAGTAAAAATAGGTATGTGGCTTCATTTCTGGGTCTTCAATCCTATTTCATTGATCTGCTTGCCTGACATTATAACAATTCCATGTAGCTTTTATCACTATTACTCTGTAGTATTGTTTGAGGTCTGGGATACAGATTCCCCCAGAAGTTCTTTTACTTTTGAGAATAGTTTTAGCTATCATGGGTTTTTTGTTATTCCAGAAGAATTTGAGAATTGCTCTTTCTAGCTCTATGAAGAACTGAGCTGGGATTTTGTTTGGGATTGCATTGAATCTGTAGATAGCTTTTGGCAAGATGACCATTTTAACTATATTAATCCTGCCAATCCATGAGCATGGAAGATTTTTTCCATTTTCTGAGGTCTTCTTAGATTTCCTTCTGCTGAGATCTGAAGTTCTTGTCATATAGGTCTTTCACTTGTTTGGTTAGAGTCATCCCAAGATACTTTAAGCAGTTTGTGGCTATTGTGAAGGGTGTCATTTCCCTAATTTCTTTCTCAGTCTGCTTATCCTTTGAGTATAGAAAGGTTACTGATTTGCTTGAGTTGATTTTGTAACCAGCCACTTTACTGAAGTTGCTTAACAGCTGTAGGAGTTCTCTGGTAGAGTTTTTGGGTCACTTACGTATACTATCATATCATATGCAAATAGTGATAGTTTGACTTCTTCCTTTCCAATTTGTATCCCTTTGACCTCCTTATGTTGTCTAATTGCCTGAGCTAGTACCTCAGGTACAATATTGAAAAGATAACAAGAAAGGGGGCATCCCTGTCTAGTCCCTGATTTTAGTGGGATTGCTTCAAGTTTCTCTCCATTTAGTTTCATGCTGGCTACCGGTTTGCTGTATATTGTTTTTACTGTGTTTAGGTATGGGCCTTGAATTCCTGTTCTTTCCAAGACTTTAAGCATAAAGGGATACTGAATTTTGTCAAATGCTTTTTCTGCATCCAATGAAATGGCCATGTGTTTTTTTTTCTTTGATTTTTTTTTTTTTTATGTAGTGGATTGCATTGATGGATTTCCGTATATTGTACCAACCCTGCATCCCTGGGATAAAGCTTACTTGATCATGGTAGATGATCGTTTTTTATGTGTTCATGGATTCGGTTGGCAAGAATTTTATTTAGTATTTTTGCCTCAATATTCATAAGGGATATTGGTCTGAAGTACTTTTTCTTTGTTGGATCTTTGTGTGGTTTTGGTATTAGCGTAATTGTAGCTTCATAGAAGGAATTGGGTAGTGTTCCTTCTGTTTCTATTTTGTGGAATAGTTTGAAGAGTATTGTTGTTAGGTCTTCTTTGAAGGTCTGATAGAATTCTGCACTGAAACCATCTAGTCCTGTGCTTTTTTTTGGTTGGAAGACTTTCTATGAGCCTTCCTATTTCTTTAGGGGTTATGGGAGTGTTTAGATGATCTATTTGGTCCTGATTTAATTTTGTTATTTGGTATCTGCCTAGGAAATTGTCCATTTCCTCCAGATTCTCCAGTTGTGTTGAGTATAGGCTTTTATAGTAGGATCTGATGATTTTTTTATTTTCCCCAGTTTCTGTTGTTATATCCCCCTTTTCATTTCTAATGTTAATTTGAATACTTTCTCTGTGCCTTTTGGTCAGTGTGGCTAAGGGTTTATCTATCTTGTTGATTTTCTCAAAGAACCAGCTCCTGGATTCCTTGATTCTTCGTATGGTTCTCTTTGTTTCCACTTGATTGATTTCAGCCCTGAGTTTGATATTTCCTGTCTTGTGCTCCTCCTGGGTGAATTGGCTTCTTTTTGTTCCAGGACTTTCAGGTGTGTCGCTAAGCTGCTAGTGTATCCTCTCTCCATTTTCTTTTTGGAGGCACTCAAGGCTATGAGTTTTCCTCTTAGCACTGCTTTCATTGTGTCCCATAGATTTGAGTATATTGTGTCTTCATTTTCATTAAATTCTAAAACGTCTCTGATTTCTTTCTTTATTTCTTCTTTGGCCAAGATTGAGTAGATTTGGTAATTGAGTAGAGTATTGTTCAGCCTCCATGTGTATGTGGGCTTTCTGTTGTTTTTGTTGCTATTGAAGGCCACTCTTATTCCATAGTGGTCTGATAGGAGGCATGGGAATAGTTCGATCTTATATTTGTTAAGGTCTGCCTTGTGACCAATTATATATTACTTTTCCTTTTTCTCTTACTGCCCTAAGTATTCTTTCTTTGTTTAGTACATTTGGGGTTTTGATTATTATGTGATGGGTGGTATTTCTGTTCTGGTCCAGTCTGTTTGGAGTTCTGTAGGCTTCTTGTATATTCATGGGCATCTCTCTCTCTTTAGGTTAGGGAAGTTTTCTTCCATAATTTTATTGAAGATACTTGCTGGCCCTTTAAGTTGTAAATCTTCACTCTCATCTATGCCTATAATCCTTAGGTTTGGCTTTTTCATTGTGTCCTGTATTTCCTGGATGTTTTGGGTTACAAGCTTTTTGTATTTCGCATTTTCTTTGACTGTTGAGTCCATGGTTTCTATAGTATCTTCAGCATCTGAGATTCTTTCTTCTATCCCTTGTATTCTGTTGTTGATATTTGCATCTATGGCCCCTGATTTCTTCCCAAGGTTTTCTATCTCCAAAGTTGTCTCCCTTTGAGTTTTCTTAGTTGTTTCTACTTCTGTTTTTAGATCCTGGATGCTTTTACTCAGTTCTTTCACTTGCTTGTTTGTGTTTTCCTGTAATTCTTTGAGGGATTTTTGTGTTTCCTCTTTCATTACTTCTGCCTGTTGATCAAATTTCTCCCATATTTCTTTAAGTGATTTTTGCATTTCCTCCTTATTGGCTACTAACTTATGACCCACTGAATTTCTTTAAGTGATTTTTTTGTTTCCCTCGTAAGGGCTTCTAGCTTTTGATCATTTTTCTCCTGAATTTCTTTAAGAGATTTTATTTTGTCCTTCATGTGTTCCTCTAACAGCATCCTGACCAGTGATTTTTAAATCCAACTCTTGTTTTTCTGGTGTGTTGGGGTATCCAGGACTTGCTGTTGTTGGAGAATTGGGTTCTGATGCTGCCATAATGCCTTGGTTTCTGTTAGTAATGTTCCTATGTTTGCCTTTAGCCATCTGGTTCTCACTGCTGTTAGATGGTCATATTGTCACTAGCTCATGCTTCAACCTCCCGTGGACCTTTATGGCTCTTTCTGTGACACTGGATGACTGGGCTTTCTCTGCACAGATTGCTGTTATGCTGCCTTCCTCTTTGTGCCTTTGGAGCCCTGCTGAGTCTTGCCTCAAGCAATGTTATACTTGGATTGTTTCAGTGAACCAGGTGTTCCCCAACTGCTCTGTAATGGAGCGAAGATGGTGGTGGAGAGTCTCTCCCTCTGTTGATCCTCACTTAGGACACAGGCCCCATGACAGGCTGGCTGGCTGGCAGATGAACTGCCTTTGTGTTCAGGTCCTGGGCACAGGCAGACCCCTGGCAGTTTGCACCCCCAGAGATCTTAAGCTCGGGATAATTCAGTACCTAGTGATGTTTTTCTGCCCGGCAGGCAGTGAAGATGGCCACAGGGAGTCACTCCCTCTGCTGTCCTCCATATAGGACCAACATTACACCTTTTAAATCCATACAACTTTTACTTTACAAAAAGAATTTTAAAAAATAGGAGTATAATAAAATATACCTTATTAAAGAAGATAGGTGATAGTAGTACCAAAAAGTTCTAAAGGAACAAATAGATACAGTTAGAGATGGTTGTATTAAAAAACAGCTTGTATAAATACATATAATTATAATACATGAAATGTACATAAAATATAACTATATTCATTAACATTATATAAAATATGTACCACCACTATCATCAAAAACAATTTATTTTTCACCTGATATCAATCACATATCAGGTGGAAATTGAACTTCTCCTACATATTATTCTTATGAATTCACTTTGAATTTTTCATTTAGATTACTTTAAGTGAATTTCTTTTAGTAATATGACCATGTATTTAGTAACTAATTATACCAATTTGAACATGATAGTTTCTTACATTTTTTGATATCTTTCATTGTTCTCAAAGTAAAGGTCTTTTTGTCTTTCTCTCTTTTGTTATTTTTATGCCTAGATCTGCTGTCGCTTGCCTGACTGTTCTTGAGGCTATTTTGAGTGGATTAGAATTAACTTTTTAAGTGAATTCACTGTTTATTTATAAAATATCTACTGATTTTTATGTGACCTTGTAGTTCAACACTTTGCTGAAAGTGATTATCAGAACCAATATATTTCTGGTTTACTTTCTTGAGACTTTCCTATTATCTATGAAAAGGCATAGGGATTGAAATCTTATCCAGAGCAGTAAGGCAATAATAGGAATAAATGGTATAAAAATGAAATCAACCTATTTACGATAAAAAGAGTAATAGAGGGAAACTTCCATCATTCCTAATTTTAAAGCAAATGCTTTCTAGCTTTCTCCATTTAGTATAAAATTGGTTTTCAATCTGCCACACATAGCTTTTATTTGTCAAAGTATCACAATTTTACTATTAGTTTCTTTAGAGATTTTAGTAGGAAAGAATATTGACGTGGTTCAAGGTTTATTTTATATCAAGTTAAATGATCATGTGAGTCTTGTCATTAATTATATATATATGCATTTATTTGTATATAAATACATATATAACATGTATATGCTGTATTTATATATGAATTTGTATGTATATAAATGCATATATATGCTGTATAAAATTTATGAAGAGTATGTGCTGAAACATACTTAAAGTCCTAAATAAAGCCATTTCATTCATGGTCCTTTTCATTTGTTGCTAAATTAATTTGCAAGTATTATTGAGGATTTCTAGGTGGGTTTTTTGTCTGTGGTTTTGGCTACGTTCACAAGGAAATCTACCTGTTCTGTTCTGTTCTCTCTCTCTCTCTCTCTCTCTCTCTCTCTCTCTCTCTCTCTCTCTCTCTGTGTTCTCTCTGTATGTGTGTGTGAGAGAGAGAGAGTGTGTGTATGTGTGTGTGTGCATGTGCATTTGTTAGTCTGACATCAATTGTACATAGTGAAAATGATAAATTGTTGGAGTAATGTGGAGGAATTCTTTCTATTTCCTGTCTAAGAAACTGTTTAAGGAGGAGTGGTGTTATTGCTTCTGTAAGGTTTCAAGTGCATTGGAAAATACTGGTGAATCCATTTCATCCTGAGTTGTCTTAGTGGGGCATTCATTACAATTACTTCAAAATACTTGCTATTTATAATCTTTTTTATTTTGAAATTATTTGAATCATTCCTCAGTTGACTTTGAGTTAAAATATTTCTTATTTCCATTCAACTTTATTGTTTCTCTCCCGTAATTTTGGTTTTGTTTGGTCTGGTTTTTCTCAGATTTACCTTTCTGGTTTTGATAAAAAATATTTTTACTTTTTGATGTTTATTCTGATTAATAAAATATGTGCTTATTAAAAATACTAGACATCTTTTTTTCAAATTTATTATATCAAGGCAAAACAGTATAAACACTATGTAGATATATAATTATTTACCAATAACAATATGTATATATACAAATATAATTAGCTTACTTTAGTTCACATAATATAGGCATTTTTTATATATAAACCTCCTTCTTTGAATGAATTTAGCTAGAACCAGAAGACTGAATATGCTATTTCTGTTGTTTTAAATTCTTAAACTTTTTTATTTCTTCATTCATTCAATGATCCATTCATTTCTCAAAGTATATATGCAATTTCTATCTACATTGGGATGCTTTCTAATGTTATTAGATTTTATTTTTATTCTATTATCTTAAAAGATACAGGAAATTCTTTCCGTTTTTTACGTGTTTAGCCTTGCTTTAGACCTAATATACAATCTGTTTTGGACAAAGTTTCATGGAATTCTGATAAGAAAAGATACTCTACAATTTGAGTAAATATTCTAGAGTTGGTTGACTGTTAAGTCCATTTGACTTATGATGTAGTTTTACTGTAAAATTTTGTGGTGAAATTTTATATAAATGATTAATCTGTTTATTGGAGTTGATCATTGAAATTTCCTATTTTTTATTTATGAAGCATTTTAACTCCATGTTCACAATCATGAATAGTCTAATTAAATAGGCAAGCAAATCTTCTGTGCATATATATCTACAATCGTTATTTTTAGTCATGAATAATATATTACCTCTTTTGAATCCATTCCCTTTGTGCTTACATTGACAGATATGAATATAACTACTTCAGCTTATTTTCAGGTTTCATTTGTTTAGAATTTCATTTTCTGTCTTTTCATTTACTGTCTGTAGTAGTAGAACGTGTTGATTAAAAACAACAAAAGAGATGCTTTTCTTTTATGATCACATATATCAATCCATATATGTTTATTGGAGAGTTAAGACTACTTACAATCACTATTGTTGACGAAAATTGTATAAAAATTTGTATAATTTTGTTTTATTTTTGTCATTAATTTCAATATTATTTATTCATTTCATTTCTTATCTTTCCCCATTAAAGTTTATTGACTTATTAAACATAAGTGTTTTACTCATTGCTAATTTTTACCAGATATTTTCTTTATTTATATTTCAAGTAGTATCACTTTTTTTCCTTTTTCCTCCCAAAACAAAACAAAAACAAAAACAAAAAAACCTATCCCATTACCCCTTCCCTGCTAATGAATCCACCCACTCCAGCTTTCCTGTGCTGGAATTCCCCTATACTGGGGCAACTAACCTTCACAGGACCAAGGGCCTCTCCTATCACTGATGTCTGACAAGGCCATCCTCTACTACATATGCAGCTGGAGCCATAGGTCCCTCCATGTGCACTCTTTGGTTGATGGTTTAGTCCCTGGGTGCTCTGGGGGTTCTAGATGGTTCATATTATTGTTCCTCCTGTGGGGTTGCAAACCCCTTCAGCTCCTTGGGTCCTTTCTCTAGCTCCTTCACTGTGGACCCTGAGCTCTGTCCAATGGTTGGCTGAGACCACTCACCTCTATATATGTCAGGTACTGGCAGAGCCTCTCAGGAGACAGCTATATCAGGCTCCTTGTTGGCATCTACAATAGTGTCTCGGTTTGATAACTGTATATGGGATGGATCTCCAGGTGGGGCAGTCTCTGAATGGCCTTTCCTTCAGTCTCTGCTCCACACTTTGTCTCTCTATCTCCTATGGGTATTTTGTTCTGTTTTCTAAGAAGGACCACCTTGATGTCCACACCTTGGTCTTCCTTCGTTTTGAGCTTCATGTGGTCTGTGAAATATAATTTGGGTATTCCTAGCTTCTGGCCAATATCCACTTATCTGTGAGTGCATGTGTTCTTTTGTGATTAAGTTACCTCACTCAGGATGACATTTTCTAGTTCCATCTATTTGTGTAATAATATCATAAATTCATTGTTTTCAATAGTAGAGTAGTACTCCATTGTGTATATGTAGCACATTTTCTGTATCCATTCTTCTGTTGAGGGACATCTGGGTTCATTCCAGGTTCTGGCTATTATAATTTGGCTGCTATGAATATAGTGGAGCATGTGTCCTTATCACATGTTGGAGCATATTTTAGGTATATGCACAGGAGTGATATGCATAGTCAGATAGTACTCTGTTCAATTTTCTGAGGAACTACTAAAGTCATTTTCAGAGTGCTTGTACCTGTTTGTAATCCTATCAGCAGTGGAGGAAGGAGTGTTTTTCTTTCTTCACATCCTCTCTAGCATCTGCTATCACTTGAGTTTTTGATCTTAGCCATTCTGGCTGGTGTGAGGTGGAATCCCAGGGTTGTTTTGATTTGCATTTCACTGATTACTAAGGATGTTGAACTTTTTATTAGATGCTTCTCAGTCATTTCAGTTTCCTCAGCTGAGAATTCTGTTTGCCTTTGTTTCCCACTTTTTAATATGGTTATTTAACTCTCTGAAATCTAACTTCTTAACTTCTTTGTATATATTGGATATTAGCCTGCTATCAGATGTATGGTTGATAAAGATCTTTGCCAATCTATTGGCTGCCAGTTTTTCCTATTGACAGTGTTCTTTGCCTTACAGAAGCTTTACAGTTATTTTAGGTCTCGTTTGTCAATTCTTGATCTTAGAGCATAAGCTATGGGTGTCTTTTTCAGGAAATTTTCTACTGTGCCCATGTGCTCAAGGCTCTTCTCCATGCTGTTTTCTATTAGTTTCAATATATATGGTTTTATGTGGAGATCCTTGATCCACTTGGACATGAGCTTTTTACAAAGAGATAAGAATGGATAGATTTGCATTCTACATGCTAACTGCCAGCACCATTTGTTGAAAATGCTTTCCTTTTTCTACTGTATGGTTTTAGGTCCTTTGTCAAAGATCAAGTGACCATAGGTGGATGGGTTTATTTCTGAGTCTTCAATTCTATTTCATTGATCTATCAGCCTGACACTGTACCAATACTAGCAGTTTTTATCATGATTGCTCTGTAGTACAGCTTGAGGTCAGGGATGGTGATTCCGCCAGAACTTCTTTTATTGTTTTGAATAGTTTTTGCTATCCTGGGTTAATTGTTATTCCAGATGAATTTGCAAATTGCTCTTTCTAACTTCATGAAGAATTGAGTTGTAATTTTGAAGGAGATTGCACTGAACCTGTAGATTGCTTTGAGCAAGATGACCATTTTCACTATATTAATTATGCCAATCCATGAGCATGAGATCTCTTTCCATCTTCTGAGGTCTTCTTCAATTTCTTTCTTCAGAGACTTGAAGTTCTTATCCCACAGATGTTTCTCTTGCTTAGAGTCACACCAAAGTATTTTATATTATTTGTCACTATTGGTAGGGATGTTATTGCCCTAATTTCTTTCTCAGCCTGTTTATCCTTTGAGTATAGGAAGGCTGCTGATTTATTTGTATTAATTTTACATCCAGCCACTTTGCTTATGTTGATTATCAGCTTTAGGATTATCTGGAGGAATTTTTTGGGGTCACTTAATTATACTATCATCAGCAAAATTATACTTTTATCAGCAAATAATGATATTTTGACTTTTTCCTTTCCAATTTGTATCCATTTGACTTCCTTTTTTGTGTAATTGCTCTGAATAGGACTTTGAGTACTATATGGAATAGTTAGGGAGAGAGTGACAGCCCTGATTAGTCCCTGATTTTAGAGTTATTGCTTCAAGGTTCTCTCTATTTAGTTTGATGTTGGTTACTTATTTTATGGATATTGCTTTTACTATTTTTACATATAGGTCTTGAATTCCTGATTTTTCCAAGAGTTTTAGAGTGAAGGGGTGGTGGATTTTGTCAAATGCTTTCTTAGCATCTAATGAAATGATCATGTAGCTTTTTTCTTTGAGTTTGTTTGTACAGTGGATTACATTGATGGATTTCTGTAAATTGAATTATCCCTGAGATAAAGCCTACTTGATCATTTGTTCACCTTTTTATGTATTCTTGGATTAATTTTGCAAAACTTTTATTGAGCATTTATGCATGATATTCATAAGGGAAATTGGTCTGGAGTTCTCTTTTTTGTTGGGTCTTTGTGTGGTATAGGTATCAGAGTAATTGTGGCTTCAAAAAACAAATTGGTTAGTGTTATTTCTGTTTCTATTATGTGGAATAGTTTGAAGAGTGTTGGTATTATGTCTTCTTTGAAGGTCTGAAAGAACTCTGCAGTAAACCAATCTAGTCCTCAGCATTTTTTATTTTGGACCAAATGGCTGCTTCTATTTCTTTAGATGTTGTGGTACTATGTAGATGTTTTATCTGATCCTGATTTAACTCTGGTACTTGGTATATGTCTAGAAAATTATCCATTTCATCAAGAATTTCCAGTTTAGTTGAAGATAGGCTTCTATAGTAAGATCTGATGATGTTTTTCCTTTCCTCATTTTCTGTTTTTTTTTTTATTCGACATATTTTTATTTACATTTCAAATTATTTCCCCTTTTCTAGTTCCCCACTCCCCGAAAGTCCCTTATGGCCCCTTATCTCCCCTTGTCCTCCCACCCAACTCTTCCCACTTCCCTGTTCTGGTTTTGCCGAATACTGCTTCACTGAGTCTTTCCAGAACAAGGAGCCATTCCTCCTTTCTTCTTGTACCTCATTTGATGTGTGGAATATGTTTTGGGTATTCCAGGTTTCTAGGTTAATATCCACTTACTAGTGAGTGCATACCATGATTCACCTTTTGAGTTTGAGTTACCTCACTTAGTATGATGTTCTCTAGCTCCATCCATTTGTCTAAGAATTTCATGAATTCATTGTTTCTAATGGCTGAATAGTACTCCATTGTGTAGATATACAACATTTTTTGCATCCACTCTTCTGTTGAGGGATACCTGGGTTCTTTCCAGCATCTGGCAATTATAAATAGGGCTGCTATGAACATAGTAGAGTATGTATCCTTATTACATGGTGGGGAATCCTCTGGGTATATGCCCAGGAGTGGTATAGCAGGATCTTCTGGAAGTGAGGTGCCCAGTTTTCGGAGGAACCGCCAGACTGATTTCCAGAGTGGCTGTACCAATTTGCAACCCCACCAGCAGTGGAGGAGTGTTCCTCTTTCTCCACAGCCTCTCCAACACCTGCTGTCTCCTGAATTTTTAATCTTAGCCATTCTGACTGGTGTAAGGTGAAATCTCAGGGTTGTTTTGATTTGCATTTCCCTAATGACTAATGAAGTTGAGCATTTTTTAAGATGCTTCTCCACATCTGAAGTTCTTCAGGTGAGAATTCTTTGTTTAACTCTGTACCCCATTTTTTAATAGGGTTGTTTGGTTTTCTGGAGTCTAACTTTTTGAGTTCTTTATATATATTGGATATTAGCCCTCAACTTATGTAGGATTGGTGAAGATCTTTTCCCAATTTGATGGTTGCCTATTTGTCCTCTTTATGGTGTCCTTTGCCTACAGAAACTTTGTAATTTTATGAGGTCCCATTTGTCAATTCTTGATCTTAGACCATACTCTATTGGTGTTCTGTTCAGAAACTTTCTCCCTGTACCGATGTCCTCAAGGGTCTTCCCCAGTTTCTTTTCTATTAGCTTCAGAGTGTCTGGCTTTATGTGGAGGTCCTTGATCCATTTGGATTTGAGCTTAGTACAAGGAGACAAGGAAGGATCAATTCACATTCTTCTGCATGCTGACCTCCAGTTGAACCAGCACCATTTGTTGAAAAGGCTATCTTTTTTCCATTGGATGTTTTCAGCCCCTTTGTTGAGGATCAAGTGGCCATAGGTGTGTGGGTTCATTTCTGGATCTTCAATCCTGTTCCATTGATCCTCCTGCCTGTCACTGTACCGATACTATGCAGTTTTTAACACTATTGCTCTGTAGTATTGCTTGAGGTCAGGGATACTGATTCCCCCAGAATTTCTTTTTTTGCTAAGAATAGTTTTAGCTATACTGGGTTTTTTGTTATCCAAACGAATTTGATAGTTGCTCTTTCTAACTCTGTGAAGAATTGAGTTGGGAATTTGATGGGTATTGCATTGAATCTGTATATTGCTTTTGGCAAAACGGCCATTTTAACTATATTGATTCTACTGATCCATGAGCATGGGAGGTTTTCCCATTTTTTGAGGTCTTCTTCCATTTCCTTCTTCAGAGTCTTGAAGTTCTTGTCATACAGTTCTTTCACCTGTTTGGTAAGAGTCACCCTAAGATACTTTATACTGTTTATGGCTATTGTGAAGGGGGTCATTTTCATAATTTCTTTCTCAGCCTGCTTATCCTTTGAGTATAGGAAGGCCACTGATTTGCTTGAGTTGATTTTATAACCTGCCACTTTGCTGAAGTTGTTTATCAGCTGTAGGAGTTCCCTAGTGGAGATTTTTGGGTCACTTTGGTAGACTATCATGTCATCTGCAAATAATGATAGTTTGACTTCTTCCTTTCCAATTTGTAACCCTTTGAACTCCTTATGTTGTCGAATTGCCCGAGCTAGTACCTCAAGTACAATATTGAAAAGATAAGGAGAAAGGGGGCAGCCCTGTCTAGTCCCTGATTTTAGTGGGATTGCTTCAAGTTTCTCTCCATTTAGTTTGATGCTGCCTACCGGTTTGCTGTATATTGCTTTTACTATGTTTAGGTATGGGCCTTGAATTCCTCTTCTTTCCAAGACTTTAAGCATGAGAGGATGCTGAATTTTGTCAAATGCCTTTTCAGCATCCAATGAAATGACCATGTGGTTTTTTTCTTTGAGTTTTTTTATGTAGTGGATTACATTGATGGATTTCCATATACTGAACCAACCCTGCATTCCCGGGATAAGGCCTACTTGATCATGGTGGATGATCGTTTTGATGTGTTCTTGGATTCGGTTGGCAAGAATTTTATTGAGTATTTTTGCATCGATGTTCATAAGGGAAATTGGTCTGAAGTTCTCTTTCTTTGTTGGATCTTTGTGTGGTTTTGGTATCAGCGAAATTGTGGCTTCGTAGAAGGAATTGGGTAGTGTTCCTTCTGTTTCTATTTTGTGGAATAGTTTGAAGAGTATTGGTGTTAACTCTTCTTTGAAGGTCTGATAGAATTCTGCACTGAAACCATCTGGTCCTGTGCTTTTTTTGTTTGGAAGACTTTCTATGACTCCTTCTATTTCTTTAGGCATTATGGAATGGTTTAGATGATCTATTTGGTCCTGATTTAATTTTGGTATTTGGTATCTGTCAAGGAAATTGTCCATTTCCTCCAGATCCTCCAGTTGTGTTGAGTACAGGCTCTTGTAGTAGGATCTGATGATTTTTTGGATTTCCTCAGTTTCCGTTGTTATATCTCCCTTTTCATTTCTAAGTTTGTTAATTTGGATACTTACTCTGTGCCCTTTGGTCAGTCTAAGGGTTTATCTATCTTGTTGATTTTCTCAAAGAACCAGCTCCTGGTTTTGTTGATTCTTTGTAAGGTTCTCTTTGTTTCTACTTGATTGATTTCGGCCCTCAGTTTGATGATTTCCTGCCTTCTACTCCTCCTGGGTGAAATAGCTTCTTTTTGTTCCAGGGCTTTCAGATGTGTCATTAAGCTGGTAATGTATGCTCTCTCCATTTTCTTTTTGGAGGCACTCAGGGCTATGACTTTTCCTCTTAGCACTGCTTTCATTGTGTCCCATTGATTTGGGTATGTTGTGTTTTCATTTTCATTGTGTTCTAAAAAGTCTTTAATTTCTTTCTTTATTTCTTATTTGATCAAGGTATCATTGAGTAGAATATTGTTCAGTTTCCACGTGTGTGTGGATTTTCTGTTGTTTTTGTTGCTATTGAAGACCACTTTTACTCCATAGTGATCTGATAGGAGGCATGGGATTAGTTCGATCTTCTTATGTTTGTTGAGGTCTGTCTTGTGACCAATTATATGGTCAGTTTTGGAGAAGGTACCATGAGGTGCTGAGAAAAAGGTATATTCTTTTGCTTTAGGATAGAATGTTCTATATATATAACTGTTAAATCTAATTGGTCCAAAGCTTCAATTAGTTTCATTGTGTCCCTGTTTAGTTTCTGTTTTCCTGATTGGTCCATTGAGGAAAGTGCAGTGTTGAAGTCACCCACAATTATTGTGTTAGGTGCAATGTGTGCTTTGAGCTTTAATAAAGTTTCTTTTACGACTGAGGGTGCCCTTGCATTTGGAGCATAGATGTTCAGGATTGAGAGTTCTTCTTGTTGAATTTGTCCTTTGACCAGCAAGAAGTGTCCCTCAGAGTCTCTTTTGATGACTTTGGGTTGAAAGTCAATATTATGTGATATTAAAATGGCTACTCCAGCTTGTTTCCTGAGAGCATTTGCTTGTAAAATTGTCTTCCAGCCTTTTACTCTAAGGTAGTGTTTGTCTTTGACCCTGAGGTATGTTTCCTGTAAGCAGCAAAATGTAGGGTCCTGTTTACGTATCCAGTCAGTTAGTCTGTGTCTTTTTATTGGGGCATTAAGTAAGTCCATTGATGTTAAGAGATATTAAGGAATAGTGATTATTACTTCCTATCATTTTTGAAGTTATTTTTTAAATTTGATTGCTTAACTTCTTTTGGGTTTGATGAAAGGTTACTATCTTGCTTTTTCCAGGGTGAAGTTTCCCTCCTTGTATTGGTGTTTTCCTCCTATTATCCTTTGTAGGGCTGGCTTTGTGTATAGATATTGGGTAAACTTGGTTTTGTCATGAAATATCTTAGTTTCTCCATCTACGGTGATTGAGAGTTTTGCTGGATATAGTAGTTTTGGCAGGCATTTGTGTTCTCTTAGAGTCTGCATGAGATCTGCCCAGGACCTTCTAGCCTTCATAGTCTGAGGTGAACAGTCTGCTGTGATTCTGATAGGTCTTCCTTTATATGTTACTTGGCCTTTTTCTCTTACTGCCTTTAATATTCTTTCTTTGTTTAGAACATTTGGTGTTTTGATTATTATGTGATAGGAAGTATTTCTGTTCTGGTCCAGCCTGTTTGGAGTTCTGTAGGCTTCTTGTATATTCATGGGCATCTCTCTCTTTAGGTTAGGGAAGTTTTCTTCCATAATTTTATTGAAGATATTTGCTGGCCCTTTAAGTTGTAAATCTTCACTCTCATCTATGCCTATAATCCTTAGGTTTGGTCTTCTCATTGTGTCCTGGATTTCCTGGATATTTTGGGTTACAAGCTTTTTGCATTTTGCATTTTCTTTAACTGTTGAGTCCATGGTTTCTATGGAATCTTCAGCATCTGAGATTCTTTCTTCTATTTCTTGTATTCTGTTGTTGATATTTCCATCTCTGTCCCCTGATTTCTTCCCAAGGCTTTCTATCTCCAAAGTTGTCTCCCTTTGAGTTTTCTTAGTTGTTTCTACTTCTGATTTTAGATCCTGGATGGTTTTGCTTAGCTCCTTCACTTGCTTGTTTGTGCTTTCCTGTAATTCTTTAAGAGATTTTTGTGTTTCCTCTTTCATGACCTCAGCCTGTTGACCAAAGTTCTCCTGTATTTCTTTAAGTGTTTTTTGTGTTTCCTCATTGTTGGCTTTTGTATTCTCCTGGATTTCTTTCAATGATCTTTGTGTTTCCCTTGCAAGGGCTTCTAACTTTTGATCCATTTTCTCCTGAATTTCTTTAAGTATGTCCTTCATGTGTTCCTGTACCTGCATCATGACCAGTGATTTTAAATCCAAATCTTGTTTTACTGGTGTGATGGGGTATCCAGGACATGTTGGTAGAGGAGAATTGGGTTCAGATGTTGCCATATTGCCTTGATTTCTGTTAGTGACGTTCCTGCGTTTGCCTTTTGCCATCTAGTTCTCACTGGTGTTAGTTGGTCTTGTCAGTGCTTGACTCACCAGTGCAAGCTGCCCCTTCCCAGTTGGCCTCTGGTGCACAGCTGCACTGCCTGTAGACAGGGTGCTGCTGCCCAGGCTGTTCAGATCCTGAAGCAGGCACCCAAAGGCTCCCACTGGGGCCAGCTGGATTCACCGGAGCACACCGACTTCTCCCCGCTGGCCGCCCAGAAGCCCCTCTAGCCTCTTGCAGGACCTGGAGATGTGGTGCCGCCACCCAGGCTGATCTGGATCCGGAAGCGGAGAGAGTTGAGCTGAGGGCTCCCGCCTGAGGCCTTGCCCCAGATTGTGTCTGTGGACCAGATGGAGCCTGTGTGCACCCCCAGGGAGCGCCGATGGTGTATGCTGCCAGGACCTCCCCTGTGTTCTGATCACTCCACTGGGCAGCCGATCCCCCAACCAGGCTGGCGCACACAAGGTTAGCCTGGCCGCCCAGGCCCTGAGTCCAGGCAAAAGCCTGGGAGGCCAAGGTCCGAGCAAAGTTCTCCTAGGGCTATGACTGTTAATTGGGTCTGCCAGGTGACCAGGATGGTGGCGTGCGTGCTCACGCTCCCCTAAAAGCGCCGGGAGAGTCTGTTGTGCTAACAACCTCCTGAGCGGGTTGACACACAGATGGCCCACCAAGCCGCCCAGTTCTTGAGGTCAGTCCTGGTCCTTTTGGGGCCTAGACCCCCGCTTTGTTAGCCTCAGGCTATGCCTGTAAAGGCTCTGCCCGCCAGAGCTCTCTGTCGTCCTGTAGGCAAAATGGCAGCGCAGGCCAGGGCAAAAAAATCTCCTGGCTGGGTTGGCACCCCGATGGCCCCCCGAACAGCCCAGGGCCTGGGTGCAGGCCAACACCCCTTGGGCTCAGACCCCGGCGGTGTTGGCCTTGGATTATGTTTGTGTACCTCAGTCTGTCCGATCTCTCTGGAGTCTGAAACCAAGATGGAGGTGAGCCTCTCCTGACTGGCGGGAGGCCGAGTTCTGAAGTGGCTTCCGAGCAGCGAAAGGCACTGCAAAACAGCAGCTGCTTGCAGCCCGGCTGGTCAGCGAAGGTCAGTGGTTGTGGGCGCAGGGCCTAACGGGACCCTGTGTCGCCTTGGTTCCACTGCTAATGACCCTTCAGCTGGACCAGCCACTGCTGCACTGCCGCCGCCGCCGCTGCCGCTGCTGCCGCCGCCCCTCGGAAAATATTTTTGATAAAATTGAAGAAATATATAGAAAAACATGTTAAAATTAAAGATTATCTTGGAAATCATATAGATAAAATGATAGGCATAAAGATAATTCTAAGTTGAATGAAGGTGGAATTGTAAACATTTTCAGATAACACTGAAGATTTACATGGAAAATATTTCTAGTAAAATTCAAGAAATAAATAGACAAACATGTTAAAATTGACTATTTCATGGAAAATTTTACATATAAAATGATAGCTATAAAAACTCTTAAGTGGAATTAGAAACATTTGTGATAAAATGAAAGATTTCCATCGAAAACATTTCTGATAAGATAGAGGAAGTATTTAGAAAGACATTAAAATTGAAGATTATCATGAAAAATAATGCAAATAAAATGGTAGACATAAAAACATTACTAAATTAATTAAAAGCGTAATTATAAACGTTTTCTGATAAAATTGAAGATTTAAATGAGAAATATTTCGTTAGTCTATGTCTTTTTATTGGGGAGTTGTCTCCATTGTTTTTAAGAGATATTAGGGAATAGTGATTGTTGCTTCCTGTTATTTTTGATGTCATTTTTATGTTTGTGTGGGTATCTTCTTTGGGGTTTGTTGGAAGAAGATTACTGTCTTGCTTTTTCAAGGGTGTGGTTTCCCTCCTTGTGTTGCCATGTTCCATCAATTATCCCTTGTAGGGCTGAATTTGTAGACAGATATTGTGTAAATTTGGTTTTATCATGGAATATCTTGGATTCTTCAACTATGATGAATGGGAGTGTTACTGGGTATAGCAGCCTGGGCTGGCATTTGTGTTCTCTTTGGGTCTGTATGAGGTCTGCCCAGGATCTTCTAGCTTCCATCATCTCTGGTGAGAAATCTGGTGTGATTCTGATAGGTCTGCCTTTATAAGTTACTTGCCCTTTTCCCCTTACTGCTTTTAATATTCTTTCTTTGTTTAGTGAATTTGGTATTTTGATTATTACATGCCAGGAGGACGTTCTGTTCTTGTCCAGTCTGTTTGGAGTTTTGAAAGCTTCTTGTATGTCCATGGGCATCTCTTTCTCTAGGTTAGGGAAGTTTTATTCTACAATTTTGTTGAAGATATTTATTGGACCTTTCAGATGTAAATCTTTGCTCTGGTCTATACCTATAATCCTTAGGTTTGGTCCTCTCATTGTGTCCTGGAGTTCCTGGATGTTTTAGTTTACCAGCTTTATGCATTTTGCATTTTCTTTGACTACTGAGTCAATGTTTTCTATGATATCTTCAGTACCTGAGGTTCTTCCTTCTATCTATTGTATTCTGTTGTTGATGCTTGCATCTATGACTCCTGAATTCTTTCCAAGGTTTTCCATTTCCAGAGATGTCTCACTTTGTGATTTCTTTATTGTTTCTACTTCCACTTTTAGATCCTGGATGGTTTTGTTCAGTTCCTTTAAGTAATTCTTTAAGAGATTTTGTGTTTCTTCTTTAAGGGCTTATGCCCATTGACCCATGATCTCCTGTATTTCTTTAAGGACTTTTTGTGTTTCCTCTTTAAGGTCTTTTACCTGTTGACCAATATTCTCCTGTATTTCTTTAAGGGAGTTATTTAAGTCTTTCTTAAAGCCCTCTATCAGCATCATGAGATATGATCTTAAATCCAACCTTTGCTTCTCTGTTGTATTGGGGTATCCGGGACTTGCCGTGGTGGGAGAGCTGGGTTCTGATGTTGCCATGTGGCCTTGGTTTCTGTTGGTAGGGTTCTTGAGCTTGCCTTTTGCCATCTGGTTATCTCTGGTGCTAGTTGATATTGCTGTCTCTAACTGGAGTTTGTTCCTCCTGTGTGCCTGTAAGCCTGTGTCCTACTCCTCTGAGCTCAAAAATGAAAGCACTGTTGGGAGATCTCTCTCTCCTGACTGGCTATGCACAGAAGACTGTGGAGTTTTCTGGCTCCCTGGTGCAAATGGCAGTGGGAAGACT
The DNA here is from genome assembly GCF_947179515.1 of Apodemus sylvaticus. Lineage (NCBI taxonomy): Eukaryota > Metazoa > Chordata > Mammalia > Rodentia > Muridae > Apodemus > Apodemus sylvaticus. The sequence goes on along the minus strand of NC_067475.1, from coordinate 50,378,730 downwards.
TCTGTCCCAGCTGCTGCACTGATCACAGAAAGCTGTGGAGTCTCCCAGATGCCCTGTGCCAATGGTGGTGGGAAGACTTCTGTCCCAGCAGCTCCACTGTTCTTGTGCCCTGTGTGCTCCTAGCTTGTCCTCTCCAGAGAAAGTGGAGATCTCATCTGTCCTGGTCTTTTTCAATTTATATCTTGAGAGACTTGAAGTTCTTGTCATATAGATCTTTAACTTGTTTGGTTAGAGGTACCCCAAGATATGTTATATTATTTGTGACTATTCTGAAGGATGTTGTTTTTCTAATTTATTTCCAGCCCGTTAACCATTTGTATTTTTTATTAGATATTTTCTTTATTTACATTTCAAATGCTATCCCCTTTCCTCATTTCCCCTCCTAAATCCCCCTATCCTATCCCCCCTATTCCTGCTCACAAATCCACCCACTTCTGCTTCCCTATTCTGGCATTTTCCTACACTGGGGCAATGAGCATTCACAGGATCAAGGGCCTCTCTTTTCATTGATGAACCTATCAGGCCAGGCTCTGCTGGAGCCATGGATCCCTCCAAGTGTACTCTGTGTTTGGTGGTTTAGTCTCTGGGAGCTCTGGGGGTACTGGTTGGTTCATATTGCTGTTCCTCCTATGGGATTGCAAACCCCTTTAGCTCCTTGGGTACTTTCTTTAGCTCCTCCATTATGGATCTTGTGCTCCATCCAATGGTTGGCATAGACTACCCACCTCTGTTGGACAGTGGCAGAGCCTCTCAGGAGACAGCTATATCAGACTCCTGTCAGCTAGCAGTTGCTGGCATCCACAATAGTGTCTGGGTTTGGTAACTGCATATGAGATGGATCCCCAGGTGAGGCAGTATCTGGATGGCCTTTCATTCAATTTCTGCTCCACACATTGGTCTTCCTTCTTCTTGAGCTTCATGTGGTCTGTGAATTATATATTGGGTATTCCTAGCTTCTGGCCAATATCCACTTATCTTGAATGCATACCATGTGTGTTCTTTTGTGATTGAGTTACCTCATTCAGGACGATATTTTCTAGTTCTATCCATTTGCCTAAGAATTTCATGAATTTATTGTTTTTAATAGTGTTTAATACATTGTGTAAATGTACCATATTTTCTGTACTATATTTTCTGTATCCATTTCTCTGTTGAGGGACATATGGGTTCTTTCCAGCTTCTGGCTATTATAAATAAGGCTGTTATGAACATAGTGGAGCATGTGTCCTAATTACATGTTGGGATATCTTCTGGGTATATGCCAAGGAGTGGTATATCTGCATTCTCAGGTAGTACTATGTCCAATTGTTTAAGAAATCACCAAACTGACTTCCAGAGTCTTTCCTTCTCTACATCTTCGTCAGCATCTGCTGTCACATGAGTATTTGATCTTAGCCATTCTGACTGGTGTGAGGTGGAATCTCAGAGTTGTTTTGATCTGCATTTCCATGATGACTAAGGATGTTGAACATTTCTTTAGGTGCTTCTCTACCATTGTATTAAGGAAGGTTACTGATTGGCTTGAGTTAATTTCACATCCAGCCACTTTGCTAAAGTTGTTTAGCAGCAGAAGATGTTCTTTGGTAAAATTTTTGGGGTTATTTATGTATTTGCAATCATATTATCTGCAAATAATGATATCATGAGTTCTTTGACAATTTGTATTCCCTTGATCTCCTTTTGTTGTTTTATTACTCTAGACAGAACTTTGAGTACCGTAGTGAATGGATATGGAAAGAGTTGGCATCTTGTCTTGTCCCTGATTTCACTGGGATTGCTTCAAGTATTTCTCCATTTAAGTTGATTTTCTGTGTACTTATACCTTACCAATGGACAGAACTGCAGTTCTGCCCCTTGCAGTTGAAAGGCTGGAAGAAGCTGAGGAGGAGGGCTACTCCATAGGAAATCCACGAGTCTCAACTAACTTGGATCCCAGAGATCTCTGAAATGCTAAACCACTAGACAGGCAGCATACATTAGCTGATATGAGGTCCTTGACACATATGCAGCAGAGGACTCAGAGTGAGAAAAGATGCACCTAATTCTCAAGATACTTGGGGCCTCAGTAGCAGGGAGGTCTGCTGGAGTAGAGGTGGGAGTGGAGACATACTTTTGGAGATGGGGAAGAAAGAATAGGATGTGTGATTGTCAGAGGGGAGACCAGGAAGAGGATAATGACTGGACTGTAAAAAAAGATTAATAATTTTAAAAAATGAGAAAAAGTGAAACAATGAAATAAAAAATCTTCTTTTGGAATGCCCTACAATATAGCTTTGAGTGAGACAAAATCTTTCAATTCCATTTGTTTTCCACTAACTTCATATTTAACCACAGAATACATTAACAAATCAGTTCAGAAAGATCTACTGAATATTCTAAGCTAGGCTATCTGCTAGCTCCCATAGAGCATTGGATAGCTTAAAGTCAGCTTTAGCTGTTAGGTAGCTTTAGGAAATGTTAAATTCCTGAATATGAATGAAGGCAGGAAGACTTTCTTAAACAGTTTTCACATTTCCTTGGCTGTAGAACTAAAATCACAGCTTAGTTCTTGGATTCATTGTTGTTTGGTAACAAATCTGAGTGTTGTTTGAATTTGATTGCTTGGAGCTTATGGTGAAGGTAATCAGCAATAAAGAAGTCTGAATAAAGACCCATGGACCTATGAACAAAAATGCAGTCTCATATAGTAGAAATTGATTTTGTTAAGAATAAAGTTTCCTAATTTAGAAATATTAAACATTATAAAAACATGAAATTATAAAATACAAATCACGAAGTAATATATAGAACAAATAGTTTTTTCAAGTTTGTTTAAAATTTATAAGAAATTCTTGCTAAAAATTGTGTGTATTATTTATCTAGTTATTATTTAGGTTCATACAACTCAATAATAAAATATTATTGCAGGATATATCTGTAAAATCCAATTAAGACATATTTAAAAAATTTAATACAATGACTTCTTAAAAATTGCTTCATATTTAAAAATGGAGAAGCATTTCAAAATGTTAGAGAAAAAGTTGCTTAACAAACAATTGTACATTCTTTGTGTCTTAAACAATAATATTCAAATTATTGCCTAAATAATATGGAAACTGGAAAGACTCTCTGATGAAACCACAACATATGTTAGTTAACGTTAGATCTGTTTATCTTATACCTTTTGTATCCTGAAGTAAATTAATTTTTTCAGTGTGAAATATTTTGACATAAAAAGAATTAAAAAAAAATATTCTAGTGGGTCACCCCCAAATCTTGATAGAACTTGAAATTTGGCTTTCTTTAGTCAAGGCCTTTGTAAGTTAGTAAAGAGAGGATCCAGAGACAATGCCTTCTAGATAAAAACAGAGACTCTGATGTAACTAAAAAGAAATTTGATTATGGATTGGTTTTGTTCTTTTATCCTATTTATCTAATTACTAGTTATTTACCTGATAATTCCAAACTTTTGAAATACAAAGACTTTATTTTCTTTGCTAGGAATCAGTATTACTCTCTGTTCTGTTTAACTATCTTAACAAAAAGAGCAATGTTTTTTGCTAACTGAATTAGCCTTGAAAATTAAAAAAAAAAGTCTAAAAATAAAAAGCTCCATGTGTTCACAGTGATTGCAAATGGCCCTATCCAGATATTTAATCATAGAAACTTGAATTACCCAAGACCATGAATTAAATGCAGATTCTTCTTTGCTATGATGTATCTTAATAAAAGAAGAAATGTGGATATTGATCGGACTAATAATAAAACAGTGAGCTATTTGAAAATCGTGTTTATACTAAATCAGTGATAGATATTGAAAGGAAGGTCAAGAGCTGATGAGGTGGCTTAATGATTAGGAACACATACTGTTCTTGCAGAGGATATCTATTCAGTTCCCAGCACCCACATGAGTTGTCTTACAACAATTTCTAACAATCTTGCAACTCCAGGGATTGCATGTTTGTAGACTCCACTGGCATCTGCGTTTACATACACATATCCAACTCAAATACACATGCATGCACAAAATTACAATAAGACACCACTTAAACAAACCTTTAAAGCATTGTAAAAGTTCATATCCTCAATTTTAATAAAACTACTTGGCTAGTAACTGTTTTTGTATTCCGAGTATTAATATACACTCGGTGGTTCTCCTAGGAGAAATAAATTAAAAAATACTGTTGAAGGATCTGGCTCACAAAACCATACAGAACATTCACAAGGTGCTGCGCTGTGTTTTCTTTGTCCCATTGGCAACCACTGCTAATGACTCTGAAAGGAATGGGTCTCAACCATAAAGCTGCAGCACATTACCTAGGAAAGTTTTGACAATGATGAATCTCACCTTATTTAAGTAACCTAAGAAATTAGTGTCAGGATGAGAAGTTCTTACATTTACACAGGAGGTTTTTAAATGTACAACAAAGAATAATGTGCTTATTTAATGTTAGTGTATTATAACCATACACATACCACAAAATATAAAATTATGAGCTATGCTGTTTAATTTTGAGTATCTATGGTTCTTTTCTTCCTTAGCTTCTTAGTTTTTATGAAAAATTCTATATGGTGCTCCACATTTAAATGAAATGTCACACTAGTTGGTCTTGGAAACTGGTAATGCTGTGCTACTATATAGATCTGAGATAGAAGATAGCATGTTGAAAATGTTTACCAGTTTCTAATTAGCAAAAGTAGAAGGAAGAAGAAAATGAGACAATCAGTCACATTCTGAGTACATTCCCAGAATTCCTGAAGCAGACAATCTGAACATAGAGTTTAGAATCTGTATATTTTTAAGTTTCTCAGGTGGTTTTAGTGTATACCAAAGTTTAATACATGGATTAAAAAAAAAAAACTACTATTGTGAAGCATTTAAGATATCCCTGTGAATTTTTATTTTTATTATATGTTTAAAACTGAACCCTGCAGAAATCTGAATTGGGGTAGAACAAAAGGAGATCACATAATACAAAGTATTAATAATTTAAATACTTTCAATTGATTTTTTTTTTCTGTGGGGATTCAGGCTACTTCTAAAAAAGCGAAATATTCTTTTAAAATTTAACATTAACACCTAAAATAATTTAACTAAGAGTTGTTAGAATTCTACAATTTTTTATTCCATATATTCTTTATTTACATTTCAAGTGAAATCAGTCTGTTGGTTCTTCAGAAAACTAGGCATGACACTTCTGGAAGACCCTGCTATACCTATCCTGGGCATATACCCAAAGGATTCCCCAGAATGCAATAGAGACATATGCATACACAGTCTTGAAGGGAGAATTTGTAAATCTTGGAATAGTGAATTTCTTGAGTTTTCTGAATTTCATCAAAATCCTAAGACTTATACTTTTATTTTATGTTAATTATCTATCTATCTATCTATCTATCTATCTATCTATCTATCTCTATCTAACTATCTACCTATCTGTTTCCTTAATGTTATTGGTCTGTTAGCTCTCTCCAGGAGGAAACCTTTTATTTGCAAGAAAACAAGTTTACAACACCATACTACATTCAACCTCTTTGAGAACAACTGCTTTTATTTTTAGATAGAGCATGTAGTTGAAAGCATATATTGGCTTTATTTTGTATTCTTTTTTCAAATTATTACAGCTTGAATTATAATATTTCAATTAATTTCTCAACAGAAACTTCAAGTTCATCTGGTACCCACTGTCTCCATGACCTGACTCACCTACCAACCTATTTCAGACAGAGTTCTGTGTGTGGGCCTACAAAAGAATTGGAAAATTTCTGCTATTCCTCTTTGTTATAGAAATTGTTATAAAGGGAAGACCATTCTTTTATGGAAAGGAATAAGGATGCTTGACATCGTTCACTACATAATTGTCATACCATGTAAAATCTGCATAATTTTAATTTTGTCTTGATGACTGTAGATAAAAAATCTATTTGGATTACCTGAGGGTAGGATATAAATCAATTTTATATGTGAAAAAATTATTTATGATATGCTATTGAGATTTGAAGTTTTTCCTTTGCATAATTCCTGTAAATGAAAAGGAAAGTAGATTTCATCAGAAATATCATTAATAATTTAGTTACTTACTACTCTGTGACATCACATTACTTATGAAAAGCTAGGATGACTTTTCAAAGAGACTAAACATGCAACACTGAGTTTGAACTTTGTTATTACTGAAGACAATCACATTTCTAGTTTCCCTTAGAATTCAGCATAGTAGTCCAGAAAACTAATTTTTATGGTTATCTCAATTAAAATTTTACTCTCAAGTTATGGAAATTTTTTAGGCTGAAATTCCATGAGAATTCATTCACCCAAATTTTATTTTTGCTACAATATATACCAAATAAATAATAGTATATTAATACTAAAAGTGTTAATATGGGAAGAAATGTATCATTAAAACAATCAACCCTCAAATTCAAAATAATCAACTAAATTAACATTATTTAGAATAATGCATAAACATAAGGAATCACTTTTTGAATAAGGTAATGAGCTGTTAAATTACATAATGTTATTGATTGTTAATATTTTTTTAATATTTTTATTTTCTATATTCTTTGTTTACATTCCAAATGATTTCCCATTTCCCGGATCCCCCCTCCCCATATGTCCCATAAACCTTCTTCTCTGCATCCCTTCTCCAATCACCTCCCTCCTTTTTCTCTGTCCTTATATTACCCTCCAATGCTAGATCAATCCTTTGCAGAATCAGGAACCTCTCCTTACTTCTTCATGAGAGTCATTTGTTATGCGATTTGTGCCTTGGGTATTCAGGGTTTCCGGGCTAATTAATATCCACTTATCAGGATCGGGCTGCGGTGGCGGCGGCGGCGGCAGCGGCAGCAGTGGCTGCTCCAGCTGAAGGGCCATCAGCAGTGGAACCAAGGCATCACAGGGACCAGTTAGGCCCTGCGCCCACGACCACTGACCTTCGCTGACCAGCCAGGCAGCAAGCAGCTGCAGTTGTGCAGCGCCTTTCCTGCACGGAGGCCACTTCAGAACTCGGCCTCCCACCAGTCAGGAGAGGTGCATCTATCTTGGTTCCGGACTCCAGGGAACGGATAGACTGAGGTACACAAACATAATCCGAGGCCAACACCGCGGTGGTCTGAGCCCGACGGGCGTTGGCCTGCACCCAGGCCCTGGGCGGGTCGGGGGGGCCATCGGGGTGCCAACCCAGCCAGGAGGTTTTTTGCCCAGGCCTGCGAGCGCGCCGCTGCCATTTTGTCTGCAGGACGACAGAGAGCTCAGGCGGGCAGACCTGTAACAGGCATAGCCTAAGGCTAACAAAGCGGGGGTCCAGGCCCCAAAAGGCACAGGACTGACCCCAAGAACTGGGCGGCTTGGTGGGCCATCTGTGAGTCAACCCGCCCAGGTGATTGTTAGCAAAGCAGACTCTCCTGGCGCTTTCAGGGAGCGCGGGCACGCACGCCTGCCCACCATCCTAGTCACCTGGCAGACCCAATAAACAGTCATAGCCCTAGGGGAACTTTGCTCGGACCTTGGCCTCCCAGGCTTTTGCCTGGACTCAGGGCCAGGCTAACCTTGTGTGCGACAGCCCGGTTGGCGGATTGGCTGCCCAGGGGAGTGAGCGGAACACAGGGGAGGTCACAGTAGCATACACCATCAGCACTCCCTGGGGGTGCACACAGGCTCCATCTGGTCCACAGACACAATCTGGGGCAAGGCCTCAGGCAGAAGCCCTTAGCTCTACTCTCTCCGCTTCCAGATCAAGATCAGTCTGGGCGGCAGCATTACATCTCCAAGTCCTGCAAGTGGCTAGCTGGGCTTCCGGGCGGCCAGCTGGGAGAAGTCAGTGTGCTCCAGTGAATCCAGCGGGCCCCAACGGGAGCCGTCGGGTGCCTGCTTTGGGATCGGAACAGCCTGGGCAGCAGCACACTGTCTACAAGCAGTGCAGGAGGTAAGCTGTGCACCAGAGGCCAACTGGGAAGGGGCAGCTTGCACTGGTGAGTCCAGCACTGACAAGATAAACTAACACCAGTGAGAACTAGATGGCAAAAGGCAAACGCAGGAACGTCACTAACAGAAATCAAGGCAATATGGCAACATCTGAACCCAATTCTCCTCTACCAACATGTCCTGGATACCCCATCACACCAGTAAAACAAGATTTGGATTTAAAATCACTGGTCATGATGCTGGTACAGGAACACATGAAGGACATACATAAAGAAATTCAGGAGAAAATGGATCAAAAGTTAGAAGCCCTTGCAAGGGAAACACAAAAATCATTGAAAGAAATCCAGGAGAATACAAAAGCCAACAAGGAGGAAATGCAAAAAACACTTAAAGAAATACAGGAGAACTTTGGTCAACAGGCTGAGGTCATGAAAGACGAAATACAAAAATCTCTTAAAGAAATACAGGAGAACTTTGGTCAACAGGCTGCGGTCATGAAAGAGGAAACACAAAAATCTCTTAAAGAATTACAGGAAAACACAAACATGCAAGTGAAGGAGCTAAGCAAAACCATCCAGGATCTAAAATCAGAAGTAGAAACAACTAAGAAAACTCAAAGGGAGACAACTTTGGAGATAGAAAGCCTTGGGAAGAAATCAGGGGACAGAGATGCAAATATCAACAACAGAATACAAGAGATAGAAGAAAGAATCTCAGATGCTGAAGATTCCATAGAAACCATGGACTCAACAGTTAAAGAAAATGCAAAATGCAAAAAGCTTGTAACCTAAAATATCCAGGAAATCCAGGACACAATGAGAAGACCAAACCTAAGGATTATAGGCATAGATGAGAGTGAAGATTTACAACTTAAAGGGCCAGCAAACATCTTCAATAAAATTATGGAAGAAAACTTCCCTAACCTAAAGAGAGAGATGCCCATGAATATACAAGAAGCCTACAGAACTCCAAACAGACTGGACCAGAACAGAAATACTTCCCGTCACATAATAATCAAAACACCAAACGTTCTAAACAAAGAAAGAATACTAAAGGCAGTAAGAGAAAAAGGCCAAGTAACATATAAAGGAAGACCTATCAGAATCACAGCAGACTTTTCACCTGAGACTATGAAGGCTAGAAGGTCCTGGGCAGATCTCATGCAGACTCTAAGAGAACACAAATGCCAACCAAAACTACTATATCCAGCAAAACTCTCAATCACCATAGATGGAGAAACTAAGATATTTCATGACAAAACCAAGTTTACCCAAAATCTATCCACAAACCCGGCCCTAAAAAGGATAATAGGAGGACAACACCAATACAAGGAGGGAAACTTCACCCTGGAAAAAACAAGATAGTAACCCTTCATCAAACCCAAAAGAAGTTAAGCATTCAAATTTAAAAAATAACGTCAAAAATGATAGGAAGTAACAATCACTATTCCTTAATATCTCTTAACATCAATGGACTCAATGCCCCAATAAAAAGACACAGACTAACTGAATGGATACGTAAACAGGACCCTACATTTTGCTGCTTACAGGAAACACATCTCAGGGTCAAAGACAAACACTACCTTAGAGTAAAAGGCTGGAAGACAATTTTACAAGCAAATGGTCTCAGGAAACAAGCTGGAGTAGCCATTTTAATATCAGATAAAATTGACTTTCAACCCAAAGTCATCAAAAGAGACCCTGAGGGACACTTCCTGCTGGTCAAAGGAAAAATACAAAAAGAAGAACTGTCAATCCTGAACATCTATGCCCCAAATGCAAGGGCACCCTCTTTCGTAAAAGAAACTTTATTAAAACTAAAAGCACACATTGCACCTAACACAATAATTGTGGGTGACTTCAACACTGCACTTTCCTCAATGGACCGATCAGGAAAACAGAAACTAAACAGGGACACAATGAAACTAATTGAAGCTTTGGACCAATTAGATTTAACAGATATATATAGAACATTCTATCCTAAAATAAAAGAATATACCTTTTTCTCAGCACCTCATGGTACCTTTTCCAAAATCGACCATATAATTGGTCACAAGACAGACCTCAACAAATATAAGAAGATCGAACTAATCCCATGCCTCCTATCTGATCACTATGGAGTAAAAGTGGTCTTCAATAGCAACAGAAACAACAGAAAGCCCACATACACGTGGAAACTGAACAATACTCTACTCAATGATACCTTGGTCAAGGAAGAAATAAAGAAAGAAATTAAAGACATTTTAGAACACAATGAAAATGAAAACACAACATACCCAAATCTATGGGACACAATGAAAGCAGTGCTAAGAGGAAAACTCATAGCCCTGAGTGCCTCCAAAAAGAAAATGGAGAGAGCATATATTACCAGCTTAATGACACACCTGAAAGCCCTAGAACAAAAGGAAGCTATTTCGCCCAGGAGGAGTAGAAGGCAGGAAATCATCAAACTCAGGGCCGAAATCAATCAAGTAGAAACAAAGAGAACCATACAAAAAATCAACAATACCAGGAGCTGGTTCTTTGAGAAAATCAACAAGATAGATAAACCCTTAGCCAGACTGACCAAAGGGCACAGAGAAAGTATCCAAATTAACAAACTTAGAAATGAAAAGGGAGATATAACAACGGAAACTGAGGAAATCCAAAAAATCATCAGATCCTACTACAAGAGCCTATACTCAACACAACTGGAGAATCTGGAGGAAATGTACAATTTCCTTGACAGATACCAAATACCAAAATTAACTCAGGACCAACTAGACCATCTAAACAGTCCCATAATGCCTAAAGAAATAGAAGGAGTCATAGAAAGTCTTCCAACCAAAAAAAGCAGAGGACCAGATGGCTTCAGTGCAGAATTCTACCAGACATTCAAAGAAGAGTTAACACCAATACTCTTCAAACTATTCCACAAAATAGAAACAGAAGGAACACTACCCAATTCCTTCTACGAAGCCACAATTACGCTGATACCAAAGCCACACAAAGATCCAACAAAGAAAGAGAACTTCAGACCAATTTCCCTATGAACATTGATGCAAAAATACTCAATAAAATTCTTGCCAACCAATCCAAGAACACATCAAAACGATCATCCACCATGATCAAGTAGGCTTTATCCCGGGAATGCAGGGTTGGTTCAATATACGGAAATCCATCAATACAATCCACTACATAAACAAACTCAAAGAACAAAACCACATGGTCATTTCATTGGATGCTGAAAAAGCATTTGACAAAATTCAGCATCCCTTCATGCTTAAAGTCTTGGAGAGAACAGGAATTCAAGGCCCATACCTAAACATAGTAAAAGCAATATACAGCAAACCGGTAGCCAGCATCAAACTAAATGGAGAGAAACTTGAAGCAATCCCACTGAAATCAGGGACCAGACAAGGCTGCCCCCTTTCTCCTTATCTTTTCAATATTGTACTTGAGGTACTAGCTCGGGCAATTCGACAACATAAGGAGGTCAAAGGGATACAAATTGGAAAGGAAGAAGTCAAACTATCATTATTTGCAGACGACATGATCGTCTACCTAAGTGACCCAAAGAACTCCACTAGAGAGCTCCTACAGCTGATAAACAACTTCAGCAAAGTGGCAGGTTATAAAATCAACTCAAGCAAATCAGTGGCCTTCCTATACTCAAAGGATAAGCAGGCTGAGAAAGAAATTAGGGAAATGACCCCCTTCACAATAGCCACAAACAGTATAAAGTATCTTGGGGTGACTCTTACCAAACATGTGAAAGATCTGTATGACAAGAACTTCAAGACTCTGAAGAAGGAAATGGAAGAAGACCTCAAAAAATGGGAAAATCTCCCATGCTCATGGATCGGTAGAATCAATATAGTTAAAATGGCCATTTTGCCTAAAGCACTATACAGATTCAATGCAATACCCATCAAAATCCCAACTCAATTCTTCACAGAGTAAGAAAGAGCAATTATCAAATTCATCTGGAACAACAAAAAACCCAGGATAGCTAAAACTATTCTCAGCAACAAAAGGAAAACTGGGGGAATCAGTATCCCTGACCTCAGGCAATACTACAGAGCAATAGTGTTAAAAACTGCATGGTATTGGTACAGTGACAGGCAGGAGGATCAATGGAATAGGATTGAAGATCCAGAAATGAACTCACACACCTATGGCCACTTGATCCTCGACAAAGAGGCTGAAAACATCCAATGGAAAAAAGATAGCCTTTTCAACAAATGGTGCTGGTTCAACTGGAGGTCAGCATGCAGAAGAATGCGAATTGATCCATCCTTGTCTCCTTGTACTAAGCTCAAATCCAAATGGATCAAGGACCTCCACATAAAGCCAGACACTCTGAAGCTAATAGAAAAGAAACTGGGGAAGAACCTTGAGGACATCGGCACAGGGAGAAAGTTTCTGAACAGAACACCAATAGCGTATGCTCTAAGAGCAAGAATTGACAAATGGGACCTCATAAAATTACAAAGTTTCTGTAAGGCAAAGGACACCATCAAGAGGACAAATCGGCAACCAACAAATTGGGAAAAGATCTTCACCAATCCTACATCAGATAGAGGGCTAATATCCAATATATATAAAGAACTCAAGAAGTTAGACTCCAGAAAACCAAACAACCCTATTAAAAAATGGGGTACAGAGTTAAACAAAGAATTCTCACCTGAAGAACTTCGGATGGCGGAGAAGCATCTTAAAAAATGCTCAACTTCATTAGTCATTAGGGAAATGCAAATCAAAACAACCCTAAGATTTCATCTTACACCAGTCAGAATGGCTAAGATTAAAAATTCAGGAGACAGCAGGTGTTGGAGAGGGTGTGGAGAAAGAGGAACACTCCTCCACTGCTGGTGGGGTTGCAAATTGGTACAACCACTCTGGAAATCAGTCTGGCGGTTCCTCCGAAAACTGGGCACCTTACTTCCAGAAGATCCTGCTATACCACTCCTGGGCATATACCCAGAAGACTCCCCACCATGTAATAAGGATACATGTTCTACTATGTTCATAGCAGCCCTATTTGTAATTGCCAGATGCTGGAAAGAACCCAGGTATCCCTCAACAGAAGAGTGGATGCAAAAAATGTGGTATATCTACACAATGGAGTACTATTCAGCCATTAGAAACAATGAATTCATGAAATTCTTAGGCAAATGGATGGAGCTAGAGAATATCATACTAAGTGAGGTAACTCAGACTCAAAAGGTGAATCATGGTATGCACTCACTAATAAGTGGATATTAACCTAGAAAACTGGAATACCCAAAACATAATCCACACATCAAATGAGATACAAGAAGAAAGGAGGAGTGGCCCCTGGTTCTGGAAAGACTGAGTGAAACAGTATCCAGCAAAACCAGAACCGGGAAGTGGGAAGGGGTGGGTGGGAGGACAGGGGAAGAGAAGGGGGTTTGCGGGACTTTCAGGGAGTGGGGGGGCTAGAAAACGGGAAATCATTTGAAATGTAAATAAATTATATCGAATAAAAAAAATATCCACTTATCAGAAATTGCATTCCATGTGTATTCTTTTGTGATTGGGTTACCTCACTTAGGATGATATTTTCCAGATCAAACCGTTTGCCTAAAAATTTTGTGTATTCATTGTTTCTAATTGCTAATTCCATTGTGTAAATATACCACATTTTCTGTATCCATTCCTCCTTTGAGGGGCATCTGGGTTCTTTCCAGCTTCTGGCTATTATAAGTAAGGCTTCTATGAACATAATGAAGCATGTGTCGGGCCGGGCGGTGGTGGCGCATGCCTGTAATCCCAGCACTCTGGGAGGCAGAGGCAGGTGGATTTCTGAGTTCGAGGCCAGCCTGGTCTACAGAGTGAGTTCCAGGACAGCCAGGGCTACACAGAGAAACCCTGTCTCAAAAAAAAAAAAAAAAAAAAAAAAAAACAAATCCAACCCTAGTGCCACAAAGTAAAGTACTTCAAGGGTTTGGAAAAATGAAGCATGTGTCTTTATTGCATGCCAGGGAATCCTTTGGGTATATGCCCAGGAGAGGTAAAGCCAGGTCCTCTGGAAGTGTCATGTCCAGTTTTCTGAGGAACCACCAGAATGATTTCGAAAGCGGTTGTATCATCTTACAGACCCACCAGTAGTGGAGGAGTGTTCCTCTTTCTCCACATTCTCGCCAACACCTGCTGTCTCCTGAGTTTTTGACCTTGGCCATTCTGACTGGTGTAAGGTGAAATCTCAGGGTTGTTTTGATTTGCATTTCCCTAATGACTAATGACGTTGAGCACTTCTTAAGGTGCCGCTCAGCCATCCGAATTTCTTCAGGTGAAAATTCTTTGTTTAGATCTGTGCCCCATTTTTTAATAGGGTTATTTGGTTCCCTGGGGTCTAACTTCTTGAGTTCTTTGTATATATTGGATATTAGCCCTCTATCAGATGTAGGGTTGGTGAATATCCTTTCCCAATTTGATGGTTGCTGTTTTGTCCTTTTAACAGTGTCCTTTGCCTTACAGAAACTTTGTAATTTTATGAGGTCCCGTTTGTCAATTCTTAATCTTAGAGCATAAGCTATTGGTGATCTGTTCAGGAACTTTTCCCCAGTGCCCATGTCATCAAGGGTCTTCCCCAGTTTCCTTTCTATTAGTTTCAGTGTGTCTGGTTTTACATGGAGGACCTTGGTCCACTTGGAGTGAAGTTTAGTACATGGAGATAAGAATGGATCAATTTGCATTCTTCTTCATGCTGACCTCCAATTGAACCAGCACCATTTGTTGAAAAGGCTATCTTTTCTCCACTGGATGTTTTCTGATCCTTTGTCGAAGATCAAGTGACCATAGGTGTGTGGATTCATTTCTGGATCTTCAATTCTATTCCATTGGTCCACTTGTCTGTTACTGTGCCAATACCATGCAGTTTTTAACACTATTGCTCTGTAGTATTGCTTGAAGTCAGGGATACTGATTCCCCCAGAATTTCTTTTGTTGTTGAGAATAGTTTTAGTTATCCTGGGTTTTTTGTTATTCCAGATGAGTTTAAGAATTGCTTTTTCTAACTCTGTGAAGAACTGAGTTGGGATTTTGATGGAGATTGCATTGAATCTGTAGATCGCTTTTGGCAAGATGGCCATTTTAACTATATTAATCCTGACGATCCATGAGCATGGCAGATTTTTCCATTTTCTGAGGTCTTCTTTGATTTCCTTCTTTAGAGACCTGAAGTTCTTGTTGTATAGATCTTTCACTTGTTTGGTTAGAGTCACACCAAGATACTTTATATTGTTTGTGGCTATTGTGAAGGGTGTCATTTCCCTAACTTCTTTCTCAACCTGCTTATCCTTTGAATATAGGAAGGCAACTGATTTGCTTGAGTTGATTTTATAACCTGCCACTTTGCTGAAGTTGTTTATCAGCTGTAGGAGTTCTCTAGTGGAGTTTTTTGGGTCACTTAGGTAGACTATCATGCCATTTGCAAATAGTGATAATTTGACTTCTTCCTTTCCAATTTGTATCCCCTTGACCTCCTTATGTTGTCTAATTGTTCTAACTAGAACTTCAAGTACCATATTGAAAAGATACAGAGAGAGAGGACAGCCTTGTCTAGTCCCTGATTTTAGTGGGATTGCTTAAAGTTTCTCTCCATTTACTTTGATGTTGGCTACCGGTTTGCTGTATATTGCTTTAATGATGTTTAGGTATCGGCCTTGAATTCTTGTTCTTTCCAAGACTTTTAGCATGAAAGGATGCTGAAGTTTGTCAAATGCTTTTTCGGCATCTAATGAGATGATCATATGCTTTTTTTTCTTTGAGTTTGTTTATGTAGTGGATAGCATTGATGGATTTCCTTATATTGATCCATCCCTGCATCCCTGGGATGAAGCCTACTTGATCATGGTAAATGATTGTTTTGATGTGTTCTTGGATTCGGTTGGTAAGAATTTTATTAAGTATTGTTGCATCAATATTCATAAGAGAAATTGGCCTGAAGTTCTCTTTCTTTGTTGTATATTTGTGTGGTTTTGGTATCAGTGTAATTGTGGCTTCATAGAACGAGTTGGGTAGAGTTCCTTCTGTTTCTATTTTGTGGAATAGTTTGAAGAGTATTGGTGTTAGGTCTTCTATGAAGGTCTGATAGAATTCTGCACTGAAGCCATCTGGTCCCGTGGTTTTTTTGATTGGGAGACTTTCTATGCCCCTTTTTATTTCTTCAGGTGTTATGGGACTGTTTAGATGATCTATTTGATCCTGATTTAATTTTGGTGTTGGATATCTGTCTAGGAAACTGTCCATTTCCTCCAGATTGTCCAGTTGTGTTGAGTATAGGCTTTTGTAGTAGGATCTAATGATTTTTTGAGTTTCATCAGTTTCTGTTATTATATCTCCCTTTTCATTTCTAAGTTTGTTAATCTGTATACTGTCTTTGTGTCCTTTGGTTAGTCCTGCTAAGGGTTTACCTATCTTGTTGATTTTCTTGAAGAACCAGCTCCTGGTTTTGTTGATTCTTTGTATGGTTCTCTTTGTTTCTACTTGATTGATTTCTACCCTGAGTTTGATGATTTCCTGCCTTCTACTCCTCCTGTGTGAAATAGCTTCTTTTTGTTCCATTGCTTTCAGGTGTGTCATTAAGCTGTTAGTGTATTCTCTCTCCATTTTCTTTTTGGGACACTCAGGGCTATGAGTTTTCCTCTTAGCACTGCTTTCATTGTGTCCCATAGATTTGGGTATGTTGTGTCTTCATTTTCATTAAGTTCTAAAAAGTCTTTAATTTCTTTCTTTATTTCTTCCTTGTCCAAGGTATCATTGAGTAGAATATTGTTCAGTTTCCACTTGTATGTGGGTTTTCTGTTGTTTTTGTTGCTATTGAAGACCACTTTTACTCCATAGTTATCTGATAGGAGGCATGGGATTAGTTTGATCTTCTTATATTTGTTGAGGTCTGTCTTGTGACCAATTATATGGTCGATTTTGCAGAAGGTACCATGACGTGCTGAGAAAAAGGTATATTCTTTTGCTTTAGGATAGAATGTTCTATATATATATCTGTTAAATCTAATTGGTCCAAAGCTTCAGTTAGTTTCACTGTGTAAAAATATGGGACGCTTCACGAATTTGCGTGTCATCCTTGCGCAGGGGCCATGCTAATCATCTCTGTATCGTTCTCATTTAATATATGTGCTGCCGAAGTGAGCACTAACATTTTTTTTAGGAGTTGTGGTAGTCTATGATGTGCAAAATAGCGGTGTTTTGTCAATATTTTTGAATGAAGTTATACCTGTTGTTAATGCTTTTTCAGTTTTCAGTGAAAACCCTAATCATTAATTCTTAATACATTTGTTCATATCTATGTTTAATCATTTATTTTATGGTTGAATTATTTAAAAGTCAAAAATTGATTTTAAAAAGAGGTCAAAGAGGAGGTATATATATATAAATATATATATATATTAACCCTTAGAATGTTAGTATATTTGAGTGGATGCATGGAGAATTGCAGGGATTTGGATTGTCTTTAAAGAGGAGGATAATGAAGTATTTCTGGGCTCATATGTGCTTCAAATTCAGTATAGCCACATTAGAAATTTTTATATATTTGCAGAGAGTTGTACCTGTCTTGTGTTGATGTGTTTATAGAAGTCAATGGCTAAAATTAAAAAGTGCCAAGAAGTTCAGTAGAGTAAAAAAAGAACATGACATTATAGATGCATCACTCATATATGCTTGGTTTTCAGAGCAAAAGGTATATCCAAGGGAAACTCTGTCCTTTCCAGTTACAGCCATGCTCTCTTTGGAGCCATTTATGGCTCAGAATTGCAGATGCACAGCTATTTTTAAAGCCCCTTAGAGAAAGTTCTACAACTTGAATTCATAACCATGAAAAATATGCAACTTGTTAGAAATGAAGCTCATTGATAAGGTTGACCTAAATTCCAGGAATAGAGTACAGTTAAACTCTGAGTCTGGTTAAACAACATTAAAAATAGTGCTATGATTCTAATATAAATACAAGCTCATTGGCTGTATTTTACCCTTATTGTTTAATTGAACATAAATTGTGGCTTGTGACTTTCTAAACTAATCCTATTGCCTATGACCTCAGGTATCATTTTGAAGTAAACTTACACCATTTTCCTTTTTAGAATTGACAATTCTGATGAAATGAGTTATATTAAATATATTCATAAATATAAAGTTTTACTGGGATTTGCATTGTCATGAGTTTAAGTCAATTTTTTTTCTTCCAAAGCCATAGAAAATTTACATTTTGCCCATAAATTGGTTTAGCAGGATTATTTCCTAATTGTCTTACCTTCCTCCAATCTTCTTTGTTATGCTTTAATAAAACACAGGAAGCAGGGTCATGTTGGTTCACCATTAGATTGTCTAATTTTGTAAAAAGTCATTCTTTTAGATGGCTGGATAGAGACAAGTACCGCAATTCTTCAACTCCATGAGTTTAACACAGCACGACAGGTCATGGCTACAGGGAGAGGTGAATGTCATGTAAAAGCACAAGAATGCAGCAGTAGTCAGAGACCAAATAGAACATAAAAATGGAGCCTTTAAAAATTATATTAAAAAACATGCCACAAAAAACAACAAATCAAAACAACACATCTGACCTCTAATACCTAGTATTCTACCACATGCTTTCTTGATAGGAAAGTGAAAATCCCACTCAGTAAATCCATAGTTAAAAGGAGGAAAGAACATTTTTATGAGCTCCAAGCATGCAAACTCTGCAATTCTACAAAGTCTAGTTTATTATGAGCCATCTGCTATCTGTGCAGACAGTAGATATTCCAGAAGAATATTTCTAGAGTTCCTAGTCCACCCTACTTGGAACTATCTTGAAAGAAGTTCCCTCCCACCATTAAACATGCAAAGCAGAATTACACTGATCTATGTATTTTTATTCTGCAAAGTTTCAGCATCATTTTCTTATTAATGGTTAAGTAATTTACCACTCCAGTAATCAGGGTGGTTCCCAGATAGCTGTTGAGAAACATGGCTCCTACTACATATTGCTTAGTTTTTATCATATCTCCCCTAACTCAAAAGACATTTTTGGAAATAAAAAGTATATTACCCAGCATTTCTTACATTTCTATCTGCTCTGACAGACTTCCTGTTGCACAAAACAATATTAATTTGGATGGTTCACAATCTTTCTGAACTAGCAACAGCTCAAGGATTAGTCATTTTGTAGTCACTGTGTCTCTACTAGTTTTTGCCCAGATAGTTAATCCAGACAAGGCTTGACAAGATAAGGCCCATTCAGTCTGCTGACAGCAAACATCTAAAGAAATTTTATGAATAAAGGATTAAAAAATAACAGTCATCAGACCTAAAGTAAAATGAAAATCAACAGAATAATTAAAAATTAACAATGAGATCCTTCTAGTCACCATCTGCACCCAGGAGTTAAGGCTGTTCGACAACCTTCTGTATACAGGTCCCACCAATAGACAGCTGGTCTCCAAGGAGAGCTCTCACTCCTGGGTTCTGAGGTGAGATCTCTACTTTCTCTCAAGTAAGTGTCCAAAGCAGGACCAGCCAGGAATGCACAGGGCACAGGTATAGCTAGGACAAGATCCTTTCAGTCTCCATCTTCACCCAGGGACTGGGGCTATTTTACAGCCCTCTATGCACAGGTCCTGACAAAAAAGAGCTGGTCTCCCAGGAGTCCATATACAGGCTTACAGGCTCCCAGGAGTGTCAAGCTCCAGCCAGAGACAGCAAGACCAACTAGCACCAGAGATAGCCAGATGGCGAAAGGCAAGTGCATATACCTTACCAACAGAAATCAAGGGTACTTGGCATCATCAAAACACAGTTCCTCCACAACAGCAAATCCTGTTTAATCCTACACACTGGAAAAGCAAAATTTGAATTTAAAATAACAGCTCATGATGCTGATAGAGGACTTTAAGAAGGACAAAATTAACTCCCTTAAAAAATTCAGGCCAGGTGGTGGTGGTACATGCCTTTATTCCTAGCACTTGGAAGGCAGAGGCAGGTGGATTTCTGAGTTCGAGGCCAGCCTGGTCTACAGAGTGAGTTCCAAGACAGCCAGGGCTATACAGAGGAACCCTGCCTCGAAAAACAAAAGCAAAACAAACCAAAACAAAATTCAGGAGAATATAGGTAAACAGGTAGAAGCCCTCAAAGAGGAAACACAAAAAACCCTTAAAGAATGACAGGAAAACACAACCAAACAGGTGAAGGAAAAAAACAAAACCTTCCAGGATCCAAAAATGGAAGTAGAAACAATAAAGAAATCACAAAGGGAAACAACTCTGTAGATAGAAAGCCTAGGAAAGAGATCAGGAGTCATAGATGCAAGCACCACCAACAGAATATAAGAGATAAAAGAGAGAAAGAAAATACAAAAAGCACAAAGCTCCTACCCAAAAACATCTATGAAATCCCGGAAAAAATGAGAAGACTAAACATAAAGATCATATGTTTAGAAAAGAGTCAAGATTCCCAAATTAAAGGGCAACTAAATATCTTCAATAAATTTATAGAAGAAAACTTCCCTAAGCTAAAGAAAGACATGCCCATGAACATATAAGAAGCCTACAGAACTACAATTGGACCAGAGAAAAATAAAATAAAATATTATGGACCAATAGATTGGACCAGAAAATAAATTCCTCTCATTACATAATAATCAAAATAACAAATGAACAAAACAAAGAAGAATGTTAAAAGCAGTAAGGGGAAAAAGTCAAGTACATATAAAGACATACCAATCAGAATTACACCAAACTTCTCAACAGAGACTATAAAAGCCAGAAGATCCTGGACAGATTTCATATAGACCCTAAGAGAACACAAATGCCAGCCCAGGCTACTATACCCAGCAAAACTTTCTGTTACCATAGATGGAAAAACAAGGATATTCCATGACAAAAACAAATTGACACAATATGCCCCTACAAATCCAGCCCTTCAAAGGATAATAAATGAAAATTTCCAACACAAGAAAGGAAAGTATGCCCTAGAAAAAGCAAGAAAATAATCTTTAACAACCCAAAAAGAAAATAACCACATAAACATAATTCTCCCTCTAACAACTAAAATAACAGGAATGAACAATCACTTTTCCTTAATATCTCATATCAATGGAGTCAATTCCACAATAAAGAGACATAGACTAGAAGACTGGTTATGTAAACAGGACCCAACATTTTGTTGGATATGGGAAACTCACCTCAGTGACAAAGACGACATTATCTCAGAGTGAAAGGTTGGAAAACAATTTTCTAAGCAATTGTTTCCAATAAACAAGCTGGAATAGCCATTCTTGTATGGAGTCTTCTTGTATGGAGCAGTATTCAACAAAACCAGAACGGGGAAGTGGGAAGGGGTGGGTGGGAGGATAGGGGAAGAGAAGGGGTCCTACGGGACTTTCGGGGAGTGGGGGACTAGAAAAGAGGAAATCATTTGAAATGTAAATAAATTATATCGAATAAAAAAAAATTTAAAAAAAATTAAAAAAATAAAAAAAAAATATTTTCCATGCAAATCTTCAAGTTTATCAGAAAATGCTTATAATTAAACTTTCAATCAACATAGGAATACTATTATACCTACCATTATTATAACTATATAAAATTTTCTATAATAAACTTCAATTCTAACATGTTTTTCTACTTTTTTATTGGATATATTTTTATTTACATTTCAAATGATTTCCCGTTTCCTGGATCCCAACTCCCCGAAAGTCTCATAAGCCCTCTTCCCTCCCCATGTTCCCCCATCCAACACTTTCCACTTCCCTGTTCCAGTATTGCCCTACATTACTGCGCTGAGCCTTTCCAAATCCGGGGACCACTCCTCCATTCATTTTTGAACATCATTTGACATGTGAATTATGTCTTGGGTATTCCAAGTTTCTAGGCTAATATCTGCTTATCAGTGAGTGCACACCATGACTGGTCTTCTGAGTCTGGGTTACCTCACTTAGTATGATGTTCACCAACTCCATCCATTTGTCTAAGAATTTCATGAATTCGTTGTTTCTAATGGCTGAATAGTACTCCATTGTGTATATATACCACCTTTTTTGTATCCATTCCTCTGCTGAGGGACATCTGAGTTCTTTCCAGCTTCTGGCTATTATAAATAGGGCTGCTATGAACATAGTGGAGCATGTACCCTTATTACATGCTGGGGAATCCTCTGGGTATATGCCAAGGAGTGGTATAGCCGGGTCCTCCCAAAGTTTCATGCCCAGTTTTCTGAGGAACCTCCAGACTGATTTCCAGATGGTTTTACCAGCTTGCAAACCTACCAGCAGTGGAGGAGTGTTCCTCTTTCTCCACATCCATGCCAACACCTGCTGTCTCCCGAGTTTTAAATGTTAGTAATTCTGACTGGTGTAAGGTAAAATCTCAGGGTAGTTTTGATTTGCATTTGCCTAATGACTGATGATGTTGAACATTTTTTTCATTTGCATTTTTTTATTCGATATAATTTATTTACATTTCAAATAATTTCCCCTTTTCTAGCCCCCCACTCCCCGAAAGTCCCGTAAGTCCCCTTCTCTTCCCCTGTCCTCCCACCCACCCCTTCCCACTTCCCCGTTCTGGTTTTGCCGAAAACTGTTTCACTGAGTCTATCCAGAACCAGGGGCCACTCCTCCTTTCTTCTTGTACCTCATTTGATGTGTGGATTATGTTTTGGGTATTCCAGTTTTCTAGGTTAATAACCACTTATTAGTCAGTGCATACCATGATTCACCTTTTGAATCTGGGTTACCTCACTTAGTAGGATGTTCTCTAGCTCCATCCATTTGCCTAAGAATTTCATGAATTCATTGTTTCTAATGGCTGAATAGTACTCCATTGTGTAGATATACCACATTTTTTGCATCCACTCTTCTGTTGAGGGATACCTGGGTTCTTTCCAGCATCTGGCAATTATAAATAGGGCTGCTATGAACATAGTAGAGCATGTATCCTTATTACATGGTGGGGAATCCTCTGGGTATATGCCCAGGAGTGGTATAGCAGGATCTTCTGGAAGTGAGGTGCCCAGTTTTCGGAGGAACCGCCAGACTGATTTCCAGAGTGGTTGTACCAATTTGCAACCCCACAAGCAGTGGAGGAGTGTTCCTCTTTCTCCATATCCTCGCCAACACCTGCTATCTCCTGAATTTTTAATCTTAGCCATTCTGACTGGTGTAAGGTGAAATCTCAGGGTTGTTTTGATTTGCATTTCCCTAATGACTAATGAAGTTGAGCATTTTTTAAGATGTTTCTCCACCATCCGAAATTCATCAGGTGAGAATTCTTTGTTTAACTCTGTACCCCATTTTTAATAGGGTTGTTTGGTTTTCTGGAGTCTAACTTTTTGAGTTCTTTATATATATTGGATATTAGCCCTCTATCTGATGTAGGATTGGTGAAGATCTTTTCCCAATTTGTTGGTTGCCGATTTGTCTTTTTGATGGTGTCCTTTGCCTTACAGAAATTTTGTAATTTTATGAGGTCCCATTTGTCAACATCGATGCGAAAATACTCAATAAAATTCTTGCCAACCGAATCCAAGAACACATCAAAACGATCATCCACCATGATCAAGGAGGCTTTATCCCAGGGATGCAGGGTTGGTTCAATATACGGAAATCTATCAATGCAATTCACTACATAAACAAACTCAAAGAAAAAAAAACATATGGTCATTTCATTGGATGCTGAAAAAGCATTTGACAAAATTTAGCATCCTTTCATTCTTAAAGTCTTGGAAAGAACAGGAATTCAAGGCCCATACCTAAACATCGTTAAAGCAATATACAGCAAACCAGTAGCCAGCATCAAACTAAATGGAGAGAAACTTGAAGCAATCCCACTATAATCAGGGACTAGACAGGGCTGCCCCCTTTCTCCTTATCTTTTCAATATTGTACTTGAGGTACTAGCTCGGACAATTCGACAACATAAGGAGGTCAAAGGGATACAAATTGGAAAGGAAGAAGTCAAACTATCATTATTTGCAGATGACATGATAGTCTACCTAAGTGACCCAAAAAACTCCACTAGAGAACTCCTACAGCTGATAAACAACTTCAGCAAAGTGGCAGGTTATAAAATCAACACAAGCAAATCAGTGGCCTTCCTATACTCAAAGGATAAGCAGGCTGAGAAAGAAATTAGGGAAATGACCCCCTTCACAATAGCCACAAACAGTATAAAGTATCTTGGGGTGACTCTTACCAAACATGTGAAAGATCTGTAAGACAAGAACTTCAAGACCCTGAAGAAGGAAATGGAAGAAGACCTCAAAAATGGGAAAACCTCCCGTGCTCATGGATCGTCAGGATCAATATAGTTAAAATGGCCATTTTGCCAAAAGCAATATAAAGATTCAATGCAATACCCATCAAAATCCCAACTCAATTCTTCACAGAGTTAGAAAGAGCAATTATCAAATTCATCTGGAATAACAAAAAACCCAGGATAGCTAAAACTATTCTCAGCAACAAAAGAAATTCTGGGGGAATCAGTATCCCTGACCTCAAGCAATACTACAGAGCAATAGTGTTAAAAACTGCATGGTATTGGTACAGTGACAGGCAGGCAGATCAATGGAACAGGATTGAAGATCCAGAAATGAACCCACACACCTGTGGCCACTTGGACCTCGACAAACATATATGCTCTAAGATCAAGAATTGGCAATGTTTTTTCTTATCTACCACTTTACTCTTTAATTTTCCATGAAAAATGTCAGTTTTAAAGTGTTTATCTGAACTATTTTCCATGCAAATTTTTAATTTTACTATAAAGTGTTTTTACTTCCCTTAACTTCCCTTTTCAATAAAAAAATTTAAAAAAAGATTTTAAGCATTAGAAGAAGAAAAAAAAAAGACCTCAGAAAAAGGAGAGATCTCCCATGCTCATGGATTAATAGAATTAACATAGTAAAATGGTCATCCTACCAAAGGCAATCTACAGATTCAATGCCATCCCCACCAAAATTCCAGCAAAATTCTTCAAAACATGGAAAGAAAAATTCTCAATTTTATATGGAAAAACAAAAACCCAGAATAGGTTATTTGCTTTTTGATTTTAATGATTCAATGTCAGGCAAGTGGATCAATAGAATAGGATTGAAGACCCAGAAATGAATCCACACACCTATGGTCACTTGATCTTCGATAAAGGAGCTGAAAACATCCAGTGGGAAAAAAGATAGCCTTTTCAACCAATGGTACTGGTTCGATTGGAGGTTAGCATCCAGAAGAATGTGAATTGATCCATTCTTATCACCTTGTACTAAGCTCAACTCCAAGTGGATCAAGGACCTCCAAACAAAACCTGAAACACTGAAACTGATAGAAAAGAAACTGGGGCCCTGGTTCTGGAAAGACTCAGTGAAACAGTATTTGGCAAAACCAGAACGGGGAACTGGGAAGGGGTGGGAGGGAGGACAGGGGAAGAGAAGGGGGCTTACGGGACTTTCGGGGAGTGGGGGGGGGCTAGAAAAGGGGAAATCATTTGAAATGTAAATAAATTATATCAAATAAAAAAAAAAAAAAAAAAAAAAAAAAAAAAACTGGACCTGGGCTGGTGGTCAGCAAAACCCAGTGATCCTCCTGCTTCCACCTTTCCTCTGGCATTGTGGTTACATATAAATGAGGCCAAGGTCACATTTTACATGGAAGCTGGAATTTGAACAACGGTGTGTGTAGAGTCATTTCTCTAGCCTCATAAACCACCATTAAACAATTTTTAATAAATGAGCCCAGGACTGCCTGGAATACTCAAAAAAAAAAAAAAAAAAAAAAAAAAAAGAAACTGGGGAAGACCCTTGAGGACATGGGCACAGGGGAAAAGTTCCTGAACAGAACACCAATAGTTTATGCTCTAAGATTAAAAATTGACAAGTGGGACCGCATAAAATTACAAAGTTTCTGTAAGACAATGGACACTGTCAAAAGGACAAAATGTCAACCAACAGATTGGGAAAGGATCTTCACCAACCCTAAATCTGAGAGAGGGCTAATATCCAATATATACAAAGAACTCAAGAAGGTAGAACCCAGAGAACCAAATAACCCTATTAAAAATGGGGTACAGAGCTAAACAAAGAATTTTCACATGAAGAACTTCGGATGGCTGAGAAGCACCGTAAGAAATGCTCAACATCATTAGTCAATAGAGAAATGCAAATCAAAACAACCCTGAGATTTCACCTCACACCAGTCAGAATGGCTATAAAAACTCTGGAGACAGCAGGTGTTGGCAAGGATGTGGAGAAAGAGGAACACTCCTCCACTGCTGGTGGGATTGAAAGATAGTACAACCACTTTGGAATTCAGTCTGGCGGTTACTCAGAAAACTGGATATGACACTTCTAGAGGACCCTGCTATACCACTCCTGGGCATATACCCATGAGGACACATGTTCCTCTGTGTTCATAGCAGCCCTATTTGTAATAGCCAGAAGCTGGAAAGAACTCAGGTGTCCCTCAACGGAGGAATGGATACAAAAATGTGGCATATTTACACAATGGAGTACTATTCAGCCATTAGAAACAATGAATTCATGAAATTCTTAGGCAAATGGATGGAGCTAGAGAACATCATACTAAGTGAGGTAACCCAGACTCAAAAGGTGAATCATGGTATGCCCTCACTAATAAGTGGATATTAACCTAGAAAACCGGAATACCCAAAACATAATCCACACATCAAATGAGGTACAAGAAGAACGGAGGAGTGGCCCCTTGTTCTAAAAAGACTCAGTGAAGCAGTATAGAGCAAAATCAGAACAGGGAAGTGGGAAGGGTTGGGTGGGAAAACAGGGGGAGGGAAGGGGACTGATGGGACTTTCGGGGAATGGGGGGTCAGAAAAGGGGAAATCATTTGAAATATAATAAAAAATATATCGAATAAAAAAATAAAAAAATTTAAAACAGACTTAAATCATCAGTTACGTTTAGGGAAACCTGGGAGTAAATAGTTAGCAATAAAGAGAAAAAACTGAGGAATTCATAAGACACTCAGGTGCCCTCGCTGCTCCTGCGGCTTGACTTCTTGGCAATACATATCACCTTCTTTCTTTTGTTTTTTTTTAATTTTTTTTATTTTTTTTTTATTCTTCTTGCACCTCATTTGATGTGTGGATTATGTTTTGAGTATTGCAGTTTTCCAGGCTAATATCCACTTATTAGTGAGTGCATACCATGATTGATCTTTTGAGATTGGGTTACCTCACTTAGTATGATGTTCTCCAGGTCCAGCCATTTGCCTACGAATTTCATGAATTCATTGTTTCTAATGGCTGAAGAGTACTCCATTGTTGATATATACCATCCATTCTTCCGTTGAGGGATACCTGGGTTCTTTCCAGCTTCTGGCTATTATAAATAAAGCTGCTTTGAGCATAGTGGAGCATATATCCTTATTACATGCTGGGGAATCCTCTGGGTATATGCCTAGGAGTGGTATAGCAGGATCTTCTGGAAGTGAGGTGCCCAGTTTTCGGGGGAACCGCCAGACTGATTTCCAGAGTGGTTGTACCAATTTGCAACCCCACCAGCAGTGGAAGAGTGTTCCTCTTTCTCCACATCCTTGTCAACACCTGCTGTCTCCTGAATTTTTAATCTTAGCCATTCTGACTGGTGTAAGGTGAAATCTCAGGGCCGTTTTGATTTGCATTTCCCTGATGACTAATGAAGTTGAGCATTTTTTAAGATGTTTCTCAGCCATCCGAAGTTCTTCAGGTGAGAATTCTTTTTTTAACTCTATACCCTATTTTTTAATAGGGTTATTTGGTTTTCTGGTGTCTTACTAACTTCTTGAGTTCTTTGTATACTTTGGATATTACCCCTCTATCTGATGTAGGATTGGTGAAGATCTTTTCCCAATTTGTTGGTTGCCGATTTGTCCTTTTGATGGTGTCCTTTGCTTTACAGAAACTGTAATTTTATGAGGTCCCATTTGTCAATTCTTGATCTTAGAGCATACTCTATTGGTGTTCTGTTCAGGAACTTTCCCCCTGTACTGATGTCCTCAAGGGTCTTCCCCAGTTTCTTTTCTATTAGCTTCAGAGTGTCTGGCTTTATGTGGAGGTCCTTGATCCATTTGGAGTTAAGCTTAGTACAAGGAGACAAGGATGGATCAATTTGCATTCTTCTGCATGCTGACCTCCAGCTGAACCAGCACCATTTGTTGAAAAGGCTATCTTTTTTCCTTTGGATGTTTTCAGCCCCTTTGTTGAGGATCAAATGGCCATAGGTGTGTGGTTTCATTTCTGAATCTTTAGTCCTATTCCATTTTTGAACCTGCCTGTCACTGTACCAATACCATGCAGTTTTTCACACTATTGCTAGGTAGTATTGCTTGAGGTCAGGGATACTGATTCCCCCAGAATTTCTTTTGTTGTTAAGAATAGTTTTAGCTATCCTGGGTTTTTTTTTTTTGTTTGTTTTTTTTTTTTTTTTTTTTTTTTGTTATTCCAGATGAATTTGAGAATTGCTCTTTCTTACTCTATGAAGAATTGAGTTGGGATTTTGATGGGTATTGCGTTGAATCTGTATATTGCTTTTGGCAAAATGGCCATTTTAACTATATTAATCCTTCCGATCCATGAGCATGGGAGATTTTTCCATTTTTTTTGAGGTCTTCTTGTATTTTCTTCTTCAGAGTCTTAGAGTTCTTGTCATACAGATCTTTCACATGTTTGGTTAGAGTCACCCCAAGGTACTTTATATTATTTGTGGCTATTGTGAAGGGTGTCATTTCCCTAATTTCTTTCTCAGCCTGCTTATGCTTTGAGTATAGGAAGTCCACTGATTTGCTTGAGCTGATTTTATAACCTTCGAAAGACTGCACATCTCCATGCAGTGCAAGAGGATGGCTGCTATATCTCTAGCATATTATCTATTGGGAGGAGGTGTTAGGTTCAGACTATCAGATATGCTTATAAAGAAACAACAGTCCTGAGAACTGTTAGTAGTATTCCTGTTTTTAGGCTTCCACTGGGCTCCTTGATTTTGGGTGACTATTGTACTTGCATAAAATCTTAACTCTTCAACACATTTCTCAACTCTTCAACAACTCTTCTACAGGAGAAATGTAGAGACACCCCATAGAGGTCACAAGGAATGAAGATATAAACCACTCAGTGACAACTCACTCTCGTCTCATTGCATTTTCTACACTTGTTGAACATAAAAATTCTGTGACAATCATTTAATCAGCCAAGAAATTTTTAACATGTTAACTATCTTGTTTATTTTTCTGCAAAAATAATTTTTGTACTAAATTTGAAAAAAAACCAAAGCAAAGTAAAAAATAACAGTATAAAATAACAATACAAAATAATACCTAGAGTAATTAAGTACTGACAAAATATATTAATGCGCACTTTTTATCCTTCCTGGGTATATTTCTTTATCTAATTAACACCATATGTAAAGTTGTAAATGTAAGTGATGTTTTTATTTCCTTAGAGGAAGAGAGCCTTACCCAAGCTGTGCAAACACATGCCTTGGACAGAGCCCAGACCTTTTCTTGTTCTGTTCTAACTATCTCTAGGCCTAGGCTTGACTGCTTCTAACCTCCATCTAGTCTAATATTGCAAGGTGACTCACTCAATCCATCTTCCCTCAGCATTGGATTGAATTGCTCTGCCTGGATCATACTAACTTTGGCAATCTGTTCTAATCTTCTGCCTCCTTCTAATTCTCTGGTTCCTTATGTCTTCTTCTGTGTCTAGCTTTTTCTCTCTGCCACCTGTTTTTTTAAACTGTCATACATTTACACCACACCCTGTACCACCACTTTTCTCTCATCTTTGCTCTTCAGTACCCTCTCTTTTCTGGGCAGTTCTTGTGTGAGTTTGGTGTATCCTATCTCTGAATCATTCTGTCAAATCATTTTCTCATGAGTCACTTTGACTGCCCCTCAATTGGACTTCACTTTCAAACATGTCTGTTTTCTTCTGCAAACTAACGTTATCCTCGTAGGTAGGGATTACAGGTGTACAGTAAAGGTACTTCTGCATTCTGGCAGATGATACTATAATACAGGGCATGTCTGCTTTTCCTCCAGATCATATAGACTTAGAGGGTTTTTAAATGTGTTCCTTTGCCAGAGTACAAGTTGGATTAAAATTCCTCTATATGCAAAAATTAAAACAAAATAAGAAATTTAATATGCTCATTAACAAAAAAAACTATTAATTCAAGCTTTATGAGCATATGTTACTCTGTGTATTCCTAAATCTGCTTCTTGCTGTATTAATGTTTACACCACACTAAATCTAGAACCTAACTTAATTTCACTCCCCCACCCCACCTTCCCAGGACAAGCATCCCTTCCCTTCTTCCTTATTCTCTTCCCCTTCTCTAGGGGAAGATAGATCCTCTATCTCCTGTCTTTGTCTTTTTTTTAAAGATACTTTATTTACATTTCAAATGTTATCCCTTTCCTAGTTTCTGCTCCAAAAACCCCATATCCCATTCCCCCTCCTCCTGCTTACCAACCCATCCACTCCCACATCCCAGTTCTGGCAATCCCCTACAATGGGGGAATGAGCCTTCACAAGATCAAAGGCCTCTCCTCTCATTGAGGCCAGACAAGGCCATCCTCTGCTTCATATGCAGCTAGAGCCATGAGTCCCGCCTTGTGTAGTCTTTGGTTGTTAGTTTAGTCCATGGGAGCTCTAGGGGTAATCGTTGGTTCATATCTTTGTTCCTCCTATGGGTTGCAAACCCCATCAGCTCATTAAGTTCTTTCTCTAGCTCCTCCATTGAAGAGTCTGGGTGGATTGTAAGGAAAAGAATTATCTCTTAAATGAACCAAAAGGACGTGCTAACACATAATCAAAACAGATGTCTAGAACCACATGCATGGGTGAGGCATGAGGGGTTGAAAACTGAATAAAAAAGATAAAATTGGCACAATAAGCCTGCGTGTGGGTATGGGTTTATGATCTGGGCAAAATCTAGACCCAGTTGTGTAATATTTTCATGTTATGGATCAATTGGGCTTAGTAGATTCCAAAATGGCCTTGGATGACCAGAGGAAATAAAACAAACAAACAAACAAACAAACAAAAAAACCAAATATCAGGAAATGTTGCAACTCTAATAAAGTTTATATATGCTATCAAATATACAGGAGCTATTTACATATGTTCCTTGGTGAGTCCAAGGAACACTGAGTTTGCCTGTGCAGTGAAGGTAACAGTTTTTTGAGAAGCTTAACAGTAGCTTGTCTCTCTATGGTACTAGAAGAGTTTATTACGCAACTAGACCCATTTGGTAACAGTGAGAAAAACAGCATCCCATATGGGACAATGTCTAAGGAGAGAATGTATGTCTAAAGAGAGAAGGCCAGATGGACAACCTGGAACAGCAGATTGTGATTTTTAAGTACTAATATGTATGAAAATGAAAAATATCAATAAGGCCTAAGCTTCACATGCTCAAGAAATCAAGTTACAGGAGGAAAGACTTATGGGAATGATTTTAGAGGGCCCAGTCCATTATGCTGAGGAGGGTAATGATAGCGCACACTGGTTGACAATGTGGCTTCCAGGAAGCAGTGTGAGTAATGATTGAAGTATGCGAAAGGGATATTTATTTTATTTTTCTTCTTTTACCTTTAATGCTACACATTCCCTAAGCTTATATGAGGTGCCACCAAAATTCAAGATTTGTTATCTGTGTCTACTTAGTTAATCTCTGAAAATATAATTATACTCAAACACACTGGTGATCTTTACTGATTCTTTATATATGTTTCTAAATCCCAGGAAACCAACCATTGATAATAACTATCATGGTGACTATTGGTATTTTTTAATATAGTAATAAAATTAATCAGAAATAGATGAACAGAGAATAGGTGCTTTAGTTTCAATAAATGTAATTATATCCTGACTTATTTCTTGTCATAATCCTCTTTTCAAGCATAGGAGGAGAAATTATGACTGTATCCTGAGGAATAAAAGAACATGTATCACCATGACAAACATGTAGGGTCAATTCTCCCAACCTTTCCTGGAAAATGTCTGGCTATGTTCCATTGCTACCTTGGAATTTCCTTGGAAAAATACCAGACTTTTGGGGGTCTATTGGATATTTAGATTGTATAATAATATGGTAAGAACACAGAGGAGTGTCACTGGAAAGGCATTTAATCTTGGGAACAGCTGCAAAGAAGTACCAGTGGGACCTTAGCACCTGGTAATCTTCAGTGTTTTCCCTCAGAATCCTTAGAATAAATGACACCCAAGGTTCCTAGGCCTACGAAAAATGGGAACAGGTCCTCTCTACTTGCTGCTCTAGGGGTACAATTTATTTACATCATAGCTAATGGTGCCAATTCCCAGATAAACAGAATGCCAGAGCTTTAAGATAGCATCAGACCCAAGTAGAAGTCAAGTATAAAATAAATAGCCTTGGATGCCAGGCAAACTTGTCATAGAAGCCAAGTCACAACAAAAAACCTTCATCAGTCAGGTCAATATCTAAAAGATTTACAGAATGCCAACAGTCTCTGTGACCACCATCATGCTACATGTTTGTGCTTTGGAAAGCTGCATGATTTCCTTACAAAGAAAGAATTCTGGGTTGATTGTGATCTGCATAGGATTAGGAGTGCCTGGAATAAATGGAGCCTGTAGATGTAGCTCAATATTAGACTGGAGACTTCTCTCATATGTCTGAATCCAGGCAGGTGCTAGAGAGTCCCTGTGCTGGGTTGTGAGTGCATCATTACCATAGCACTTTAACTATGAACAGCATTATTGTGCAAGAGCAGTGCCTTTTACTTCTCTCTCTAAGAGACTGCAGCTGTGCGGTGCTTATCATATTTCTAGACTCCATTACGGTACCAGGGTAAGTTCATTATTCAAATTCATGTCAGAAATGTGCTACCCAATTTTTAGCAATTGGACTGTCTTATAAAGAAAGCAACCCAACACTTTCACAAAGAATGTAATAGCTTCTTTCCCAAGGCTAACTAAAAGAAATCCAAAATATTATATTGCTGTTATACTTCTTTTTAGCACAACTAAGTGTTAATAGTGATTTTTTTTGTTATATCAGATTTCTCAGAGCAAGTTATTTTTTCAGATGTAAGGCATTTGAGGAAGCCATTGACTTTTTCAGGGCAATTGAACTAAAATCTTAAATCAGCCATGTGTGAGGTTATTTATGGTGGCTATTTTGTGACAGAGGCAATTTACTGTGACTCTATCCATGTTCTGGTTTTTCAACAAAATTCATTTCTTATTTGTTTACTTGACTTCCTATCATTTTAGGATTTTTGCAGAGCTAAAAAAGTATTATACACTTTTGAAAAATAAGTGAAGTTCTTTTAAGCAACTTTGGCTTTCTATGCATCAGTCTCTATTTTTAAATGATATTCTTCCTCCTCTGTGTCTGCTGTGATATTCATTCATCTGAGAAATCACATTTGTTGCGGTACCTATCCACATGCTTGTCTCTATAACTACTTGCTGCTGGTTTTCTTCTATGTCTCTGTTTTAGAACATGGATCTTTGCCTTTGGCCCATACCTACCATTCAATGCACATGGATGGAATGGAAATACATAGCAAATCACACAGTGGAGCTGGATGTCTGCACTGCATTCCTCCACTTGTTTGCACCAATGGTCATGGCAAAGGTCTAAACTAGGCTATTTAACATCAGAAATCAATTTGACTTCCTTGACTCAGTTTCTGGGTCTAGAAGTGTAAAGTCAAGGTACTGGCAGGAACAATAGCTTCTGAGCCATCAAAGTAGGTAGAAGTAATTTGCTTCAGACCCTGACCTGGCAATTTTCCTTTCAACTGTGGTGATTCTTGACCTCTGTTGTGTTAGCAAAGGCGGTCTCTTCTTCATGTTGTCCTCTCCCTACATATATCAGTCTAGA
Organism: Apodemus sylvaticus; assembly: GCF_947179515.1. Lineage (NCBI taxonomy): Eukaryota > Metazoa > Chordata > Mammalia > Rodentia > Muridae > Apodemus > Apodemus sylvaticus. The sequence goes on along the minus strand of NC_067475.1, from coordinate 50,344,955 downwards.
AATTTCACAATTTCATGTTATCATTGGACCACATTTTGTACTTATGAAGTGTACCTAAAATAATGGCAATTAATATGTAAAGTCACTTCAATAAGAAATGGTTAGGGCTTTGAACATATGAACTGAGTATTGAGAATACAACTGTGTTGCTTACAGATTCTTACACTGACTTCCCTGACCAAACTTTGCTTCTGCTGAATTTGCCATAATATGACTATTGCTTACTACATAGTTTAATGAGGAAAAAGAGAATCAATATCTAGGAAGAACAAAAATTATGTCTTGAAAATACTAATCACTACTGATGATAAACTTATTTTGATAGTTGTACTATTTAATGAATATAAAATTATCGAGTGATTTTTAAATTGAAATGTGCCAAATTTTGTGATACATTTTTTTTCTAAGATCAAGAATTGACAAATGGGACCTCAAAAAACTACAAAGTTTCTGTAAGGCAAAGGACACCTTCAAAAGGACAAAACGTCAACCAACAGACTGGGAAAGGATCTTCACCAACCCTAAATCTGACAGAGGGCTAATATCTCATATATATACAAAGAACTCAAGAAAGTAGAAGCCAGAGAACCAAATAACCCCATTAAATTCAGGAGACAGCAGGTGTTGGAGAGGCTGTGGAGAAAAAGGAACACTCCTCCACTGCTGGTGGGGTTGCAAATTGGTACAACCACTCTGGAAATCAGTCTGGCGGTTCCTCCGAAAACTGGGCACCTCACTTCCAGAAGATCCTGCTATACCACTCCTAGGCATATACCCAGAGGATTCCCCACCATGTAATAAGGATACATGCTCTACTATGTTCATAGCAGCCCTATTTATAATTGTCAGGTGCTGGAAACAACCCAGGTATCCCTCAACAGAAGAGTGGATGCAAAAAATGTGGTATATCTACACAATGGAGTACTATTCAGCCATTAGAAACAATGAATTCATGAAATTCTTAGGCAAATGGATGGAGCTAGAGAACATGATACTAAGTGAGGTAACCCAGACTCAAAAGGTGAATCATGGTATGCACTCACTAATAAGTGGATATTAACCTAGAAAACTGGAATACCCAAAACATAATCCACACATCAAATGAGATACAAGAAGAAAGGAGGAGTGGCTCCTTGCTCTGGAAAGACTCAGTGAAGCAGTATTCGGCAAAACCAGAACGGGGAAGTGGGAAGGGGTGGGTGGGAGGACAGGGGAAGAGAAAGGGGCTTATGGGACTTTCGGGGAGTGGGGGGCTAGAAAAGGGGTAATCATTTGAAATGTAAATAAAAAATTATATCGAATAAAAAAAACTACACAGAATCATGTTATCAGTGAAAAAAAAGTGGGGTACGGAGCTAAACAAAGAATTTTCACATGAAGAACTTCAAAGAGCTGAGAAACACCTTAAGAAATGTTCAACATCATTAATCATTAGGGAAATGCAAATCAAAACACCTGAGATTTCACTTCACACCAGTCAGAATGGCTAAGGTCAAAAACTCAGGAGACAGCAGGTGTTGGCGAGGATGTGGAGAAAGAGGAACACTCCTCCACTGCTGGTGGGATTGCAAGATGGTGCCACCACTTTGGAAATCAGTCTGGCGGGTCCTCAGAAAACTGGGCATGTCACTTCCTGAGGACCCTGTTATACCACTACTGGGCATATATCCAGAGGATTCTTCAGCATGCAATAAGGACACATGCTCCACTATGTTCATAGCATCCCTATTTGTAGTAGCCAGAAGCTGGAAAGAATCTAGGTGTCCTTCAACAGAGGAATGAATACAAAAAATGTGGTATATTTACACAATGGAGTACTATTCACACATTAGAAACAATGAATTCATGAAATTCTTAGACAAATGGGTGGAGCTGGAGAACATAATACTAAGTGAAGTAACCCAGTCTCAAAAGATCAATCATGGTATGCACTCACTGATAAGTGGATATTAGCCTAGAAACTTTGAATACCCAGGACATAATCCACAAATTAAATGATGCCCAAAAAGAATGGAGGAGTGGCCCTGGTTCTGGAAAGACTCATGCAAGAGTATAGGGGAATTCCAGAACAGGCAAGAGGGAAGGGGTGGATGGAAGAATAGGGGGATGGAAGAGGGCTTATGAGACTTGCGGGGAGTGAGGACCCAGAAAAAGGGGAAATCATTTGCAATGTAAATAAAAAATATATCAATAAAAAAAGAAAATAAAAAAAAGAAAATAAAAAAAGAAATGTGCCAAATTTTGTGATACATTTTTGTTTTTTACCTAGAAAATTTGAGTATCATTTTTTTAGATGTTAAGTAAAATCAATTAGTAAAGGGTGATAATATTTTCTATTAAGACCTATTTACATCATGTGTGTTCTTTTGTGATTGGATTACCTCATTCAGAATGATATTTTCACATGGCAGATGAATGGCTCCACCTGCATATGTAGCAGAGTATGGCCTTGTTGGATATCAAAGGAAGAGAGGCCCTTGTTCCTGACAAGGTTCAATGCCCCAGGGTAGTGGAATGCCAGGACAGGGAAGTGGCAGTGGGTGGGTTGGTGAGAAGGGGGACGGAGGATGTGATAGAGTGTTTTCAGAGGGAAAACCAGGAAAGGGAATAACATTTGAAATGTAAATAAAGAAAATATCTAATAAAAAAGACCTATTAATGATGATGATATATGAGAGTCACCTAATATAGTTGACAAGATGGCTTGGCAGATAAAGGTATATGCTGCTAAACCTGATGAACTGAGTTGAATCTCCAAGGTTCCTGTGGTAGAAAGAGATAATCCCTCCTTCAGGTTGTTCTTTAACACACATATACAAACACAGACACAGACACACACACACACACACACACACACTGCACATACACACTGCCCATACACAAAATACCTCAGACACACTACGTATGCACAACACATATACACATACCACACTCCATACACACACACTATACTAGTATACACACTATACATATATATATATATATATATATATATATATATATATATATATACTACACATACAAAAACACCCTCAAGCAAACACACCACATACACACACTATACACTATACACACACCACATACACTTACATAAAACACACACACACATACACATACCATACAAAGCCACAGACACACAGTAAGCACACACACAGATACACACACACTGCATTATAGCTGCATACCTAAATAAATAAATAAATATATATATATAAAAATACATAAATAAGTTTTTAAATATGTTTGTGGCATATTTCCAGAGACAGTACTGTATATTCTGGTACCTATTAGCTCTCCCACTATCTATTTGAGGAAAGCAATGTGACTCACATGCTTTAGGGTTTTGTGAAAAAAATTGCTACTGTAATTGTTTTTATGTGCAAAGTTTATAGAATTTTAGCATAAAATTCTAAATGTACATTTTCATACACTACTTTAATGTGGGGGGAAAAGAAATAGCTAGAAAATTCCCTCAGACTGGCTAAACTAAGAGAGGAAAATATTCAATACTCTTCAATGTAAATGAGTAACATATTTCATTATGATATAGTTGTATAAAATGCATGTACTTCTATAATTTTATAATAATAAGGCTTTGAGCTTTTCTTTATACACGTACTTTCTGAAGAACCATTAAAACCTTTCCACCTGCTTGCACATTGTGTTTTATGGTATGATATTGACAAAATGATAAAGTTCTTGCTGTAATTTGTTTGCACATTATTTTTAAGTGTGCTTCAAGCTTATATGCAAAGGGATTGTAGGGAACATTTTAAGGCAATTAAAAAGAGAACAAAAACTCAAGACTTCAAAGTAATAAAAAAATTTAAATGATATTATAAAAAGTTTAGGTTTTCAGAAGTCTCTATGTTGACAAACATAATGTTAGGTTTTATTATTATTATTATTATTATTGCTTGATTTTTTATTAACTTGTTTGTGGCATAACTGTCATAAAATCATAATTCTACTAATGTTGACTTGTGCTTATTGACATATCACCACATACATGTTTACATATCCATTACCCCCAATGTTTTCTTCTAAAATTTGGTGATCTATTCCTCTTGACTCAATGCCTCATCTACTGGCTATCCCATTAGGCTAACTTGAATTTTATTTAAAAAAAAAGTGTAGGAATGCAATCAAACAGAATGTGTTTATGGTTTTTATGGATTATAGGTCTCTGTGTCCCATAATTATAAGATATCCACACCCATGTTGATATAATTATTTACTGTGTTTATTGCTAATCCATATTGCATTCCTTTTTATTACATATTATAATTCATACATTTACCTAGTAACATTCAGTTAGGTTTCTGTTGGGGTTACTGAAAGTGAAGATGTTATATTAATGTACTAGCTTCCTTGAGTATTCTCAAGTAAGTATTGAGAATACATAGACTGAAATGGAAGAATGAGTTGGTAATGTCATATCCTATATCTTTTCTTCTTTAAAAAAATTATTTTTGAGGTTTTATTATAGTTATATTTTTCCCTTCCTTTTCTTCCCTCTAAACCTTCTCATGTTTCCTTCTCAAGTATGGCTCCTTCACGAATTGAAATTGCATACATATTTTTAACTATACCCACATTCAGCCCATATAATGTTGCCAGTATGTGGTTTTGGAGCTGACAATTTGGCACTACAGAAACAATTACCATGTTCTTCCTTGGGGAAAGTTACTTCTCATAACCTCCAGCTTATATCAGGGGCACCAATGAACATGCTAAAGTGAATGGGGAAATCCCACAAAACCAAGCCTTCACAAAAAATTACAAATATGTATTAGAGTTTACAGACTAGGAGTAAGGAAACAGTTTCACTGGTGATGGGGTGCTGGCCTAGACATGAGGAAGCCCTGAAATTTGTCCCCAGAATATACATAAAGGCACCTTAGCATGCTTGCAATCCCAAAGCTCCAGAAAGAGGGAAGTAAGTACATATTTGGTGCTTTCAGATCAACTACCCAAATTAGGTGATTTCCAGGATACTAGTCAGAGATCATGTCTCAAAAAGGAAAAGAGGGCATCCCCTGAAGAATGACATTCAAGATTGCAAGACTGTTCTCCATCTACATGGGTTCCTGCATACTCCTACACTTATCACAATGAAAATTAGAACATATCTGCCAAGTTGCTACGGCACTAGTGTTTGAGAGTTCAACTCAATCCATATTTCCCTCTACCTGTCATAGGCATGCTCCAATATTTTACTAGGCCCTAAACTGAAAGTCTGAAACAAGAAAGGGTACAAGATGTTGGCAGGAAACAATTAGGAGTTACTTCCAATAGCTCACTAGGTTGGACCAGATATATTTTAAGACCCATGATGGTCTCAAAAAACATGCATTTGCTAATTTACCTAACAAAGTCTTTTCTCTACTAACATGTTTCTTCAAATTCTTTGTAAATTTTATCACTTTTACTTATAATTTGAGATTTTAAATTTTGTAAATTTAACATACAAATCTTATCAGACAGATAAATGACTTTAAAATTTTGACCCTGGGTCCATAACTGGTTTTCTTTGCTGGTAGTAGGTATTTTGTAAATTGGCAAATAAATTTATTAAGCTTTTCTCAATCCTTTCGTCCTCCTCCTCCTCCTCCTCCTCCTCCTCCTCCTCCTCCTCCTCCTCCTCCTCCTCCTCCTCCTCCTCCTCTTTCTCCTTCTTTAAGGTCTCTGTCTGTCTACCTTTCTGTCTTTCTCTCCCCTTCTCTTTTCTTTTCTGTTTGTCACTGTCTCTGTCTGTCCCTCTGTCTCTTTCTGTCTCTGCCTCTCTATCTCTCTCTTTCTCTCTCTTTCTCTTTCTCTTCCCCACCCCCCATTTCTCACCTACCTTGTGATAGGATCTCATTATGAAGTCCTGGAATTGAAGGGATACTCAATCATGACTGATATTAACTTTTTATTTGAACATTTTAAAATTCTCATTTTACTTTTGAGATTAACATAATTATATCAGCCCCTTTCTTCTTTTATCCTCTAAGATGTCCCATATATACCTCTTTGTTTTCTTTCAAATACATGGCGTCTTTTCATTAATTCTCACATGTATCTATATATATGTAAATACATATATATCCCTAAATATAACTTGCTTTTCCATAAAAGCATTTTTTTAAACATTGCTCCCAAATTTTCTTATCTCAATTTGATACAAAGAATGAAGTATGTTTAAACAACAGATGAAAAGAGCAACTGTGTCCAAGGGGCTTGGGCTTAAGACCATTAAAGACCTAGATTTTGTAAGATCCATAAAGCCCTTAGCAGTTATTTTTAAAGAAGAATTTTTATTAGATATTTTCTTTATTTACATTTCCAATGTTATCCCCTTTCCCGGTTTCCCCTCCAAAAACCCCCATCCCATCCCCACTCCCCCTGCTTACCAACCCACCCCCTCCTTCTTCCATGTCCTGGCATTCCCCTCTACTGGGGCATCAAGAGTTTTAAGTTTATGAAAGCCAGTGCTTACATCTGGTTTGTAGGAATATTATTTTACTTTCAAATATCAGCCTCTATATTTTATGGGAGTTTTAGTTGCAGATATTATAATTAGGTTTATGTTCCATTATGAGTTAATCATTGTATATTATAAAATAATGAGGAATTTTGTTTAGATTATAGCAGATACATATACACTTTTATCATTTCATTATTTGTTAAAAAGACTTTTCCTTAGCTGAATTCATTTTGAACTGCTCTAAAAAATGCTGTCTATGTATATGAATATATCTACTTTTACACAGCTCATTCTGCTTTATCTATTTAGATATTGTAATAAAACTAAATTGCTATGGTTATGTAATAAGTTTTTACATTGGAGTGGCAACCATTCTTTTAACATTATTGCTTTTCAAAACTAAACTGAAAGTCTGAAACAAGAAAGGGTACAAGATGTTGGCAGGAAACAATTAGGAGTTACTTCCAATAGCTCTCTAGAATGTGCCAAAACCTCAAGGAACATGGAAGCCAAATACACCGGTGGTTCCTATTTCTTCTTCTCCACCTCATCGCAAGGTAGAGCTTGCTAGAGTCAGAGGAACTTGAGAACTTCATGTTTAAGCTATGCAGAAGTGCCCACATTTTTCACATTAGTGTTGATACTGACCTTAGTTGGGGAAGATATTTTATTTGCTGTGTGTAACATTCAATGCAATGTACAACTGGTTCAAGTGCTAAGAATGATTATTTAATACCCACCCTTAAAGGCAACATCTTTATAGCCTTCTATCACGTATCTCGGGAAACATGAGGGGATAGACTGTAAAGAAATTAAGAGTCAAAGAATAGGCAAGAGCAATATGGAATGCTGTCATCTGGTTGTGACATTGTAAGCAACTATGGTTACTAAAAAAGAACAAGGTGTTCAATGTTCTAACATGGATGTCATAGTGGCTCATGAAACTGCCCTCTTATATTAAAAGCTATTATCAGTTAATATCTGCTAAGAAAGGATTTTTATTTCTTCACGAAAATATACTGCCAATTGTAAATTGCCAAAGATCCAGTAGATAATCCAATACCTATTTCCATGCATAAAATTCTAATTAAATTCAGTGAGCTGAAAATAGATGAAATGGGGACTTAAAAGATGGTTCTGCAGTTAAAACCGCATCTTGCTCTTGCAGGGTAGGGTACCCCAGTTAAGTTCCAAGAATTTTTCTCTACTTGCTCATATTATCTGTAACTCCAGCATAAAAACCAACTGAAGTCTCTGGCATTTATGTGAACCTGCTCTCAAGTACACATTCCCACATAACATACACAGATACACATGTGTTTTAAAATTAGAGAAAAGAAAATGATTGAAAGTAGAAAGAGAGTTGCAGAGAAAAAGAAAGATTCCAGAGATGATGAGGGAAGGTAGGAGAGAAAACTGGTACATATTATACATACCAATATATAGAATATATTTTATAGCCATAAGAAATTGTTAAAGAATAAATTTTCAAAAAATGATTAATGCTTTGAGCTACTATGCACAATTTAATATCTGGTAGCTGTCAGTTAATATTGTTGACCAGTGTGATGGCTAATCTTTGTTGTCAACCAAACTACAAGCTGGGTACATCTGTGAGAAATTTTCTTGCTAGACCATTTGATGTAGAAAGTTGCTCTAAATCTGGCCCACATCTTTTTGTTTCATTCTACATAAAAATGCATTTTAAAAGAACACTCTCAGCATATACTCACCGATAAGTGGATATTAGCCCCAAAGTTCAGAATACCCAAGATACAATTCACAGACTATATGAAGCTCAAGAAGAAGGAAGACCAAAGTGTGGATGCTTCAGTGCTTCTTAGAAGGGGGAAGAAAATATTCACAGGAGAATATATGGAGACATAGTGCGGAGCAGAGACTGAAGGAAAGGCCAACCAGAGACTACCCCACCTTCCATATAAAGTCACCAAATCCAGACACTTGTGGATGCCAAGGAAGTACTTGGTAAGGCTTTCTCCTGAGAGGCTCTGCCAGAGCCTGACAAATACAGAGGCAGATGTTCACGGCCCACCATTTCTTTTTTTTCTCACTGTTTTTATTAGACATTTTCTTTATTTACACTTCAAATGATATCTCCTTTCCACGTTTTCCCTCTATAAACCCCCTATCCCATCCCCACTCTCCCTGGTCACCAACACATACACTTCCACTTCCCTGACCTGGCATTCCCCTACACTGGGGCATCCAGCCTTCACGGACCAAGGGCCTCTCTTCTCATTGATATCTTACCAGGCCATCCTCTGCTACCTATGCTGCTGGAGTCATGGGTTCCTCCATGTAAACTCTTTGGCTAGTGGTTAAGTCCCTGGGAGCTCTGGGGGGTACTGGTTGGTTTGTATTGTTATATATCCTATGGGGCTGCAAACCCCTTCACATCCTTAGGCCCTTTCTCTGGCTCTCCCATTTGGGACCATGTACTCTGATTAATGGTTGGCTGCGAGCATCTGCTTCTATATTTGTCAGGAACTGAGGGATCTTGAAGGAGACAGCTATATCAGGCTCCTGTCAGCTAGCAGTTATTGGCATCCACAATAGTGTCTGGGTTTGGTTAAAATCTATGAGCTGGATCCCCAGGTGGGGCAGTCTCTGCATGGTCTTCCCTTCAGTCTCTGCTCCATACTTTGTCTCTCTATCCCTCCCATAGTTATTTTGTTGCGCCTTCTAAAAAGGACCAAAGTATCCACACTTTGGTCTTCTTTCTTCTTGAGCTTCATTTGGTCTGTGAATTGTTTCTTGAGTATCCCAAGCTTCTGGGCTAATATCCACTTATAAATGATTACATACCATGTGTATCCTTTTGTGATTGGATTATCTCACTCGGTATGATATTTTCTAGTTCCATCCATTTGCCTAAGAATTTCATGAATTCATTGTTTTTAATAGCTGAGTAGTACTCCATTGTGCAAATGTACCACAATGTACCATTCCTCTGTTGAGGGACACCTGGATTTTTCCAACTTCTGGCTATTATAAGTAAGGCTGCCATGAACCTAGTGGAGCATGTGTCCTTATTACATGTTGGAACATCATCTGGGTATATGCCCAGAAGTGGTATAGTTGGGTCCTCAGGTAGCACTATATCCAATTTTTTTAGGAACTACCAAACTGATTTCCAGAGAGAGCTTGCAATCCCACCAGCAATGGAGGAGTGTTTCTCTTTCCCCACATCCCCGACAGCATCTGCTGTCACCTGAGGTTTTGATCTTAGCCATTCTGACTGGTGTAAGGTAGAATCTTAAGGTTATTTTGATTTGCTTTTCCTTAATGACTAAGGATGTTGAACATGTCTTTAGGTGCTTCACAACAATTCGGTATTCTTCAGTTGAGAATTCTTTGTTTAGCTCTGTGCCCCATTTTTAATAGGGTTATTTGATTCTCTGGAGTCTAACTTCTTGTGTTCCTTGTTTATATTAGATATTAGTCCGCTATCAGATATATGATTGGTAAAGATCTTTTCCAAATCTGTTGGTTGCTGCTTTGTCCTATTTATAGTGTCTTTTGCCTTACAAAAGCTTTGCAATTTTATGAGGTCCCATTTGTCAATTCTTGATCTTAGATCATAAGCTATTGGTATTCTATTCAGGAAATTTTCCCCTGTGCCCATGTTCTCCAGGGTCTTCCCCACTTTGTCCTCTATTAGTTTCAGTGTGTCTGGTATTATGTGGAATATTCTTTATTCACTTGGACTTGAGCTTTGTACAAGGGGAAAAGAATAGATCAATTTGCATTTTTCTACATGCTTACTCCTACTTGAACCAGCACCATTTGTTGAAAATTCTGTCTTTTCCACTGGATGGTTTTAGCACCTTTGTGAAATATCAAGTAACTATAGGTGTGTGGGTTCATTTCAGGATCTTCAATTCTATTCCATTGATCTTCCTGCCTGTCTCTGTACCAATACCATGCAGTTTTTATCATGATTATTCAGTAGTACGGATTGAGGTCAGGGATCCTGATTCCACCAGAAGTTCTTTTATTGTTGTGAAGAGTTTTCGCAATTTGGGAGGTTTTTTTGTTATTCCAGATGAATTTCCAAATTGCTCTTTTTAACTCTATGAAGAATTGAGTTGGAATTTTTATGGGGATTGCACTGAATGTAAAGATATCTTTCGGCAATCTGGCCATTTTTACTATATTAGTCCTGCCAATCCATGAGCATGGAAGATTGTTCCATCTTCTGAGATCTTTGATTTCTTTCTTCAGAGACTTGAAGTTACCTTAACTTGTTTACTTAGAGGCACACTAATGTATTTTATATTATTTGTGACTATTGTGAAGGGAGTTGTTTCTCTAATTTTTTCTCAGCTTTTTTATCCTTTGAGTAGGTGAATGCCACTGATTCATTTAAGTTAATTTTATATCCTGACACTTTGCTGAAATTTTTTATCAAGTTTAGCAGTTCTCTGGTGGAATTTTTGGGGTCACTTAAGATCAGGGAAAAGATAAGACTGCTCTCTTTATCCTTACCTATTCAATATAGTACTTGAAGTCCTAGCCAGTGCAATTAGACAACAAAAACGGATAGAAATTGGGAAGGAAGAAGTCAAAATATCACTATTTTCAGATGATATGATAGTATACTTAAGCAGCCAACCATTCCTGATGCAGGAGTTGGAGAAGGGACTGAAGTTGCTGAGGGAGCTTGCAGCCCTATTTGGGAGGAAAAACAGTGTCAACTGGCCAGACCCCCAGAGTTCCCGTGGACTGGACTACCAACCATAGAGTATACATGGAGAGACCCAAGGCTCAGACTACATATGTGGCAGAAGATTGCCTTGTTGGACATGAATGGGAGAAACATCCCTTGGGCCTGAAGGTGTTTGATGTCCCAGTGTAGGGGAATGCAAGGGCAGGAAGGTAGGAGTGTATGTGTGGGTGGGGGAGCACCCTCATAGAGACAGGGGAAGGGGGGATTGATAGGGGTTTTCTGAAAGGGGGTCTTGGAATAACATTTGAAATGTAAATAAAGAAAATATCCAATTAATAAATCATGCTTTTTGCTTGTTTTACTCACTTGTATTGACTGGAAGTTTATCTATCCTCTTGCTAAGGCATCCTTTTCTTGGTTCTAGACCCTTCGCTGTTGATACTCTGTAATCCCAATTAGACTATTGACCAATACCTCTTTAGGAATTCCCCAAAACTCTAGCACCAGATTGGAATTTCTGAGACATATAGTCTAGTGGACTGAACAACTATAAGATTTGTGACCCTTCTGTCTGGATGTAGCCATTGCTGAACTACACACACACACACACACACACACACACACACACACAAACAAACACACACATATATATAAATTTTTGGGAGGAAAAACAGTGTCAACTGGCCAGACCCCCAGAGTTCCCGTGGACTGGACTACCAACCATAGAGTATACATGGAGAGACCCAAGGCTCAGACTACATATGTGGCAGAAGATTGCCTTGTTGGACATGAATGGGAGAAACATCCCTTGGGCCTGAAGGTGTTTGATGTCCCAGTGTAGGGGAATATATATTTTTATTTTAAAGAACCCTGACTAATAAAAATTATAGAGATACAATTTTAAAAAATGAAGTTCTTAATACTTCATCTGTAAACCAATAGCTTTGTTTTAATTTCATGTTTCAATTTCATCTGTTCTTTTGCCTGTCTTGACAATTTTAGGAAGTTTTCAGAAAATAAATCCTATGAACTGCTTTACCAACTTTGTGACTAGATGTTAATCTTGGTTATACATGTTATAAAGGTGCATATTGTTTCCCATTAAGGAAGAAAATATATGTTGTAAGCTAAACTAATATTCCATTTTTATTTTTTTATTCAATGTATTTTTTATTTACATTTCAAAATGATTTCCCTTTTTCTGGTCCTCCCACTCCCTGAAAGTCACATAAGCCCCCTTCCCTCCCCCTGTTCTCCCATTCACCCTTTCCCACTTCCCTGTTCTGGTTTTGCCTTATACTGCTACACTGCGTCTTTCCAGAACCAGGGGCCATTCCTCCGTTCTTCTTGTACCTCATTTGATGTGTGGATTATGTTTTGGGTATTCCATTTTTCTAGTCTAATATCCACTTATTAGTGAGTGCATACCATGACTGATCTTTTGAGACTGGGTTACCTCACTTAGTATGATGTTCTCCAGCTCCATCCATTTGCCTAAGAATTTCATGAATTCATTGTTTCTAATGGCTTAATAGTACTCCATTGTGTATATATACCACATTTTTTGCATCCATTCTTCAGTTGAGGGTTCTTTCCAGCTTCTGGCTATTATACATAGGGCTGCTATGAACATAGTGGAGCATATATCCTTACTATATGCTGGGGAATCCTCTGGGTATATGCCTAGGAGTGGCATAGCCAGATCTTCTGGAAGTGAAATGTGTAGTTTTCTGAGGAACCACCAGACTGATTTGCAGAGTGGTTATACCAATTTGCAACCCCACCAGCAGTGGAGGAATGTTCCTCTTTCTCCACATCCTCACCAACACCTGCTGTCTCCTGAATTTTTAATCTTAACCATTCTGACTGGTGTAAGGTGAAATATCAAGGTTGTTTTGATTTGCATTTCCCTAATGACAAATGAAGTTGAGCATTTTTTAAGATGCTTCTCAGCCATTTGAAGTTCTTCGGGTGAAAATTATTTGTTTAGTTCTGTTCCCCATTTTTAATAGGGTTATTTGGTTTTCAGGGTTCTAACTTCTGGAGTTCTTTTTATATATTGGATATTAGACCTCTATCTGCTGTAGGGTTGGTGAAGATCTTTTCCCAATTTGTTGGTTGCTGATTTGTCCTTTTGATGGTGTCCTTTGCCTTACAGAAACTTTGTAATTTTATGAGGACCCATTTGTTAATTCTTGCTCTTAGAGCATACGCTATTGGTGATCTGTTCAGAAACTTTCTCCCTCTACTGATGTCCTCAAGGGTCTTCCCCAGTTTCTTTTCTATTAGCTTCAGAGTGTCTGGCTTTATGTGGAGGTCATGGATCCATTTGGATTTGAGCTTAGTACAAGGAGACAAGGATGGATCAATTCACATTCTTCTGCATGCTGACCTCCAGTTGAATCAGCACCATTTGTTGAAAAGGCTATCTTTTTTCCATTGGATGTTTTCAGCTCCTCATTTCTGGATCTTCAATCCTGTTCCACTGATCTGCCTGCCTGTCCCTGTACCAATAGCATGCAGTTTTTAACACAATTGCTCTGTACTATTGCTTGAGGTCAGGGATACTGATTCCCCCAGAATTTCTTTTGTTGTTGAGAATAGTTTTAGCTATCCTGGGTTTTTGTTATTCCAGATGAATTTGAGAATTGCTCTTTCTAACTCTATGAAGAATTGAGTTTGGATTTTGATGGTTATTGGGTTGAATCTGTATATTGCTTTTGGCAAAATGGCCATTTTAACTATATTAATCCTGTGATCCATGAGCATGGGAGATTTTTACATTTTTTAAGGTTTTCTTCCATTTCCTTCTTCAGAGTCTTGAAATTCTTGTCATACAGATCTTTCACATGTTTGGTAAGAGTCACCTCAAGGTACTTTATACTGTTTGTGGCTATTGTGAAGGGTGCCATTTCCTTAATTTCTCTCTCAGCCTGCTTATCCTTTGAGTATAGGAAGGCTACTGATTTGCTTGAGCTGATTTTATAACCTGCCACTTTGCTGAAGTTGTTTATCAGCTGTAGGAGTGCTCTAGTAGAGTTTTTGGGTCACTTAAGTAGACTATCAATCTTCAAATAATGATAGTTTGACTTCTTCCTTTCCAATTTGTATCCCTTTGACCTCCTTATGTTGTCTAATTGCCCGAGCTAGTACCTCAAGTACAATATTGAAAAGATAAGGAGAAAGGGGGCAGCCCTGTCTAGTCCCTGATTTTAGTGGGATTGCTTCAAGTTTCTCTCCATTTAGCTTGATGCTGGCTACCGGTTTGCTGTATATTGCTTTTACTATGTTTAAGTATGGGCCTTGAATTCCTTCCTATTCTTTCCAAGACTTTAAGCATGAAAGGATGCTGAATTTTGTCAAATGTTTTTTCAGCATACAATGAAATGACCATGTGTTTTTTTTTCTTTGAGTTTGTTTATGTAGTGGATTGCATTGATGGATTTCCGTATATTGACCCAACCCTGCATCTCTGGAATAAAGCCTACTTGATCATGGTGGATGATTATTTTTATGTGTTCTTGGATTTGTTTCGCAAGAATTTTATTGAGTATTTTTGTATCGAGGTTCATAAGTGAAACTGGTCTGAAGTTCTCTTTCTTTGTTGGATCTTTGTATGGTTTTGGTATCAGCATAATTGTGGCTTTGTAGAAGGAATTGTGTGGTGTTCCTTCTGTTTCTATTTTGGAAAATAGTTTGAAGAGTATTGGTGTTAGGTCTTCTTTGAAGTTCTGATAGAATTCTGCACTGAAGCCATCTGTTCCTGTGCTTTTCTTAGTTGGAAGGCTTTTTATGACCTTTTCTAGAAAGAAATTAGGGAATTGACACCCTTCACAATAGCCACAAACAGTATAAAGTACCTTGGGGTGACTCTTACCAAACATGTGAAAGATCTGTATGACAAGAACTTCAAGACTCTGAAGAAGGAAATGGAAGAAGACCTCAAAAAATGGAAAAACCTCCCATGCTCAAGGATTGGCAGGATTAATATAGTTAAAATGGCCATTTTGCCAAAAGCAATATACAGATTCAACAAAATATCCATCAAAATCCCAACTCAGTTCTTCATAGAGTTAGAAAGAGCAATTCTCAAATGCATCTGGAATAACAAAAAACCCAGGATAGCTAAAACCATTCTCAACAACAAAAGAAATTCTGGGGGAATCAGTATCCCTGACCTCAAGCAATAGTACAGAGCAATAGTATTAAAAACTGCATGGTGTTGGTACAGTGACGAGCAGGTGGATCAATGGAACAGGATTGAAGATTCAGAAATAAACCCACACACCTATGGCCACTTCATCCTCGACAAAGGGGCTGAAAACATCCAATGGAAAAAAGATAGCCTTTTCAACAAATGGTGCTGGTTCAACTGGAGGTCAGCATGCAGAAGAATGGGAATTGATCTATCCTGTCTCCTTGTACTAAGCTCAACTCCAAATGGATCAAGAACCTCCACATAAAGCCAGATACTCTGAAGCTAATAGAAAAGAAACTGGGGAAGACCCTTGAGGACATCGGTACAGGGGGAAAGTTCCTGAACAGAACACCAATAGGGTATGCTCTAAGATCAAGAATTGGCAAATGGGACCTCATAAAGTTACAAATTTTCTGTAAAGCAAAGGATACCATCAAAAGGACAAATAGGCAACCTAGGTGCAGGCAGCAGACCACAGCTCTGTTGTCTGGGTCCTCCGAGGTCTTACACTCAGGATAGCTCAGTACCTGGGGTGGCCTGACTGGTCCCGCTGGGGACAAAGATGGCGACTCCACCTTCTCTGAGGGGCAGAGTACCCATGTCTGGTGGCCCAAGGAGGTACTGCTGTTCTCCCAGTTCCTAGGTGCAGGCGGCAGCCCACAGCTTGGTTGTCTGCCTCCCCTGAGGTCTTACACTCTGGATAGCTGAATACCTGGGGTGGCCTGTCTCTTCTGACTTGGTACAAAGATCTAATATTCCATTTTTAAATAGAATTTTAAAAGTTTATTTTTATTTATTTCTTTTTTCAATTGAAAAATATATTGGTTTTATCCAACAAAAGGTATTCACTATTTATAGTGGTTATTTCTTAAATTTTGCTGGATTTTATTGAAAGGTGTTCATGATGTCTATTAATAAATATATTTCTTCCATTCTAATCTATATGTTTTCTTCCTTTATTTCTTGACTTACTGCTTTAAAAAGATCTACTTTACAGAAAAACTGAGTTAGTAAAAGTATATATTCCTGGTTTTGTTCTTGGTATTAAAGGGAAATAATTTAGTCTCTTACTACCAACCAGGATAGTGGATATATATTTTATTGTATATCCTATTTATTTTTTTGAAAATAGATTTCCATACAATATATTTTTATCATGGTTTCTCTACAGTACTCCTCCCAAGTCCTCTGCACATGTCTTTTCACACTGTCTTTCTCTTTGACCTTAAAAATCAAACACACCAATTTAAAAATAGGGCACAGATCTAAACAAAGAATTCTCTACAGAGGAATATGTAATGGCTGAGACGCACTTAAAGAAATGTTCAACATCATTAGCCATCAGGGAAATGCAAATGAAAATGACTCTGAGATTCCATCTAACAGCTGTCAGAATAGCTAAGATCAAAAACTCAAGCAACAGCCCATGATGGCCAGGATTTGGAAAAAGGAGAACATTCTTCCATTGCTGGTTTGAGTAGAAACTTGTATAGTCACTTTGGAAATCAATTTGGAAGTTTAACAGAAAAGTTGGAATTGATTTACCTTAAGACCCAGCTATACTACTCATGTTCATATATCCACAGGATGCTGGTCCATACCACAAGGTCACTTGCTCATCATTGTTGTTCACAACTTTATCCCTAACAGCCAGAAACTGAAAACCAACTAGATATGGTACATTTACATCATGGAGTATTACTCAGCTATTAAAAGCAATGACATGAAGTTTTCAGCAAATTAATGAAACTAGAAGTTATCATCCTGAGTAGGTAACTCAGACTCAAAAGAGCAAACATGGTATGTAGGCACTTATAAAAGGATATTAGCTCTAAAGTAAAGGATTGCCATGCTATAGTCCACAGACCCAAAAAAGCTAAGTAACAGGGAAGGATTTAGGAGATATACGTGAATCTCACTAAGAAGGGAACATAGAATAAATATCATGGGTGGACAGGAGGAGGGGCATGAATTTATGTGAGGTGAGGATGGGAACCAATAGGATCAGGTAGTATGATAGTGGAGGGAAAGATTACTGGGAGATACAACTGGAATCGGGGGTTAGGGGGAACTGGGGTGGAGAGCATCTCTTGGACAAGCTGGAAACCTAGTACAATGGGCACTTAAAGTAATCCATGAGAGTGATCCTATCTAAGAGTCCTAGCAATGGGGTATATGGAGATTGAACCTATCTCCTGTAACCAGGCAAAGCTTACTAGGAGGAGTAGGGACAACAACCAAGCCACAAAACTTTTGACCTACATTTTGTCTTGTTACAATATATGCAGGGGTACAGATAGTGCAGATATAGATGGTATGGTCAAAAAATGACTGTTCTAGCTTGAGATCCATGCCATGATATGGAGCCCACCCTGACACTGTTAATGATATTCTGCCATACTTGCAGACACGAGCTTAGCATAACTGTCATTGGAGAAGATTCAACCAGCAAATGATGGAAACAGATGCAGAGGCCAAACATTAGGCAGAGTTTGGGGAATACTTTGAAATAGGAGGGGGAAGAATTTTAGGAGCCTGACTGTTGAGGACACCACAAGAAAACCTACAGAATAAGCTAACCCAGACCCACAGAGGCCACAGTGACTGAACTCCCAGCCTGGGAACATACATAGAACTGACCTAGGCCCTCTGCAATTATGTAATGGTTGTACAGCTTGGTCTTATGTGGGACTCTTAATGGTTGGAGTAGGGGCCTTCTCTGACTGTGTTGCATGGGTTTGGAATGCTTTTGTCTTACTAGATTACATTGTGTAGCCTCAGTAGTTGAATATGTGCCTAGTCATACTGTAACTTGATATGCCAAGGAAAGTTGATATAAGGAAGCTTCCCATTTTAACAAGAAAAAGGCAAGTGAAGTGCATTAGAGGAAGAGAGCAAAGGACTAGATAGAAAGGAAGGAAAGGAAACTGTGATTGGGATGAAAAGTAAATTAGTTAATTTTAAAAACAGACATCTAAGAATTATAATAAAGTAATATAATTCGAAGAAAACAAAGATAATAGAAAACAAACAGAAGAAAAGTTTAAACAGTGTTATTGCTGTGGCCAAGATTTTCAAAGAATGTGTAAGAGCTATCGATTTCCTCTGTTTTCTTTGTGGCTGCTTTTTTGTCATATTTTGTCTACTTTAAAAACACTGCTCCCCAAGGCAGTGAACCTTTGAAATTGAAAATGGACGGATGGGTTTCAAATGCCAACATTTGGCTTGGATAAAGAAGTGATGTTTGAAGTGGCACTTCTGTGAAGAAATTATTGTCAACTTAAGTGTTCTACCTTTAGAATTTCATACAGTCTTATGAAGTAATACAGCACATCTCTTCTGAGTGAGGTTGATTGAGACTGAGAACATTCACTGCACCCAGGTTGTATTTTTGTGTATTCTCTGAATAATGGTTCCTTATAAGCAGTTTATAATTTTTAATGGTATTTAGGCAGAATTGTATCCTTAATTTCACTTTCCTGTTTACATTGCTACCAAACATATGCTTTCCCTTCAGTTTTATATTAGAAACCTTTTAAAACACCTTCACCAAGGCTAACATGTTTTTCAATTTTTGGAGCTTATTTTTCTTTGGATGATTATGTTAAATGACAATAAAGGTATTTTTGTTTTCTTATGGTTGATATCAATAGTATTAATCTTATTATTTTAACTCAGAATCATGAATAGGATGTCTGAACAATGTGGAAGTGATGTTTGAACAATGTGGAAGTGATGACAATGGATTTCTTAAATTCATCATATTTAGTAGTGAGGGTCCTGTGTTTCTCCATTAACTATCATGCTGTACTATTTTCCATGAATACTGTTTAAGGACACCTTATCCTGTGTCTATTCTGCTAAATGTCTTAAATCATTATAGAGTGTCTGGTCTTTTGCCATATCTGCTTTTTTCCATTGGAATATTCAGTTTTAAGATCTTAATTTTGTTAAATTATATATTACATTAGTCAAATTCCATATACTAAAACCATCTTTACTATTCCAGGAAAACATTGGTCTTGATGTGTAATACATTTTAATTATCACTAGCTAGCTTTTGCTCATATTTAGTTTTAGATTTCTCAAATGTATTCAGAAAATACATTGATTTTTAGCATTTTCATAATGTTTGAATTTGATGTCATAAACTGTAGGATGTAAAATTATGCTTATTCTGTTTCTTTTTTAAATTCCATAATAATGTATTTATATTTTAGTTATCCAATAACATTTATTTCATTATACTTGTTTATAAATACATTCAAAAATTCTAAATTAGTTCATTTTAACACTGGAAGCAATATAGTTTCTCTATGTTCATGAAGTTTTGCATAAGCAGAATACAAACACTTTTCTCAGAGTTTTTTGTTAATGTCTGGTTGGTTATTAATAGTTAATCAACTTAATCTGGTTTAGAGCACAGGAAGAGGATAGCAGAGGTAGCAAGATAAAGGGAGGCTTTCAGTGCTTAGGAAATCAAAATTAATTTTGGGAAGACAGAAAAGGAGGGCATGGTCACGAGCCACAGGGTTATAGCTGCATGAATGCCTGGCATGTTAACAGTCTCCATCCACGTTGGTGGTAGTATTTCTGTGTGTTTCTTCTTAGTACAAATAAGCTGCTAGTGGATTTGGTATTCTTAGAAGTTCTTCGTAGTTATTCATTTTGTCATTTCAAACTCACGAAACAGTGAACAGCTCCAAGTGAAAAGAAGTGGCTGTCTTCAACTGAGGATCTCTGATCTGTGTTCCCAGCCAGGATCTTGAGCCCGCAACGTCCCTAGTTCATTAAATGTCTGAATTCCAGTTTTCGCTTATTAGTCTCATGAGGCTGACATAAGCTCTGATCAGTTTTCAAGCCCCCAGTAGCTATTTTCTGCCCAATTTCCCAGCCTCTCAACTGTACAGTTAAAATGTTAGCAAGAAAGAGCCTGGATAATAAAAGTAAGGAATAATATCTAAAACCTTCAATGAATTTATGCTCTTTGGGGATTTTATCCCTGGTAGAGGTCTAATGCTACAAAATACATGCTTTTAAATTTGTACATTTTTTTTCTTTCTTTTATTCAGTAAGTAGAGAAGTCATCTACCTTAAAGGGCATTCCTCCGGAGTAGAGCTACTAAATATAGTATTTTAAAGATGGTATCTGAAATTGCCTTTAAAGTTGATCAAGGACTGAGGCTATGGCTCAGTGAGCGACAGGCTAGCTGCTGAAGCCTGAGGACGTGAGTTCTGATCCAAAGAACTCAAGTAAAAGCAGAATTAGGCAGCTAGTAACCCTGAGCTGGAACAGGACAGGGCAGGGCAGGGCAGAGCAGAGCAGGGCAGGCAGGGCAGGCCAGGACAGGAAAAGCAGGGTTGAGCATGTTCAGGGCTCTCCAGCTGGCCAGTCTAGCTGAAACAGTCATCCACAATTCAGTAAGACACTAATTCCCAAAATACTGTGGGTATGATGGATAACCATCACTTGATATGGCCTCTGGCCTCCACATACCTGTGCATGAGTGAGGGTATCTCTGTACATGTGCACATATACACACACACAAACACAAACACACACATACATTGTTAGAAAATCAGGTAAGATATAAACATTACATAATTCAATAAAGTGCAACTAAAAGAGAATTTTAGTTATTGCTTAAGTAAGTGTATAAATTTAAAAAGATAAACATTCTTTATAGCCATTTCTAGTGCTAACTGCTCTTTATATAAATGCTAAGGATTCAAATTCAGGGGCTCAAGCTTGCAGAATAACACATTGCTGCTTTGATCCAGCTCCCTGGAACCCAAACATTCAATTTTGCAATTTAAGAAAAAAACTGATAACAACAGTAAATAAATACCATTTTGAAGTTAGAATCTCCTAAAAACCAAATAAATGTTTGTTTTAAGTGTAAACTCAGCTGTTTCAATTCACTGGCACAAACATCTTTGTTATTCAAGGTGCAATGACCTTTCTCGAAATTTCTAGAAGCTACAGAGACCTTCTGTTACTCACTGGACATTTCATTGATCTCCACTGTGTGCAGCAAGCAAGCCACACTGCCTAGTGGAGAACAACAGAAGACCCAGTGGCTTGTTCTGATAAAGATGCAGAAAATGCCCGTGTTTCAGAGCTCTAATTGTTAGCATGATAAAGCGTCGTACTTAGCAAACTAAGAAACGCAGACCAAAAAAATAAATTAGAGAAATTTCTAGGAGCATTTTGACAATATTGGGGCCAATCTTGATCTCTCCTTATAAAACACTCTTGTTTTTCCCCTAAGTCTTGCAATTTTGTTCAATCCTAATTGCCTTAACAGGGCTGGGAGGTGTTTGACAAGATAATCCATTCTCTAAATTTCTTGGTTTTCCCTGCAGTAGAAGTAAATTGTTAAGGACTCAGTTTAAAAGGTACTAAGAAATAGTTTTCATTTTTTAGTATCAGTGAGATATTTCATATGGAACACACATTATAGAGTTAGACCGGCAGTGTCTCAAAGACAAGTTCAATCCAAACTTTAGGATTCCTTGTTCTTTGAACTCTTCCATGAAAGAGGTTTTTCAAGAGCTTCTGATTTGAGTCCATACCTGGCTTTAGTCCAACATTCTGGTTGATGAGAAACAATAATGTTGGTGTAGGTAAGGTTTTAGGAAAAAACCTTATGTATGTGTCAGATTGTGCAAGAGAAAGTCTAAAACTTTCCAACATGGAAACAGAGGGCAAAGTGCCTGCCTTAGGAGCCTACAAGTCTAAATGGAATTGCTGAAATTCTGTAACCATGAAAGAAGAAAACTGAATCCAAAAAATTGTTCTCATTTCTTTGTGTGCACTGGGGCATGCCCTTTCCCTCTATCCTCCACACATTATGCATACACAAAATAACAATAAATGCATATTCAAACAGTGAACTTTGTCATTTAATCCTAGAACTGTGAAAATAAAGCCACACAGCAGTTGTGAATTTTGAAGATAAGGAAAAACCAATGTACACTACCCACAGATCTGAAGGGTGAAAGAATAATACTAAATGTAACAGGCTCTGCCAGCTCACAGTGAAGAAATAAAAGGGAAGTAAATTTAGGTAATAAATGTGGTTAGCTACCTCCTATCTCAAAAGCCTATCCTAAATTTAAGGTTACAAAGTACAGTCCTTAACTGACCACAAAGTCAAAACCAAAAATCATTGGAAGGAGTCGATTCTTCCTTTGTTTGCCCAAGAAGTTAGAGTATAATGTTTTGTTTCCTTTTGTTTTTTTTTCCTGAATTTTGTTTGTTTGGTTTGTTTCATATTGTTTTTACACATCCAAATTGCTGGTTCTGCGAGTCCTCCTCTCCCAGGCATATATTAGCAGATGTGCAGCTCAGTCTCCATGTTGGCCTGTGAACAACTAGAGGGGGCAAGGGATTCTGTCCCTATAGCTGCTGCCTGTCTGTGAAATCCATTCCCCAACTGTACTGCCTTGTCTAACCTCAATGGGAGAGGATATGCCTAACCCTGCAGACTGTTTCCTGCTTTCTCCCTAAGGATCATATCAGACCAGCTGGAATGCCTTCTTCTGTAAAAGCTACCACCTTAGTAGGACTCTCTGCTCTTGCTCCTTTAGTCTTGTTGCAGTCTTCTTGCAGTTCTCCTATTGCAAAGAATACTTTATTTGCTTAATTCAGTTTCTGTGAATGCTTCCTTGATGGCTCCGGTGGTCTCTGCTTCTTCTTTGGAAAGGTGTTCTATGCTAACTTCAGGTTGTCTGACCCAAGGATTCAGTTGACTTTCCAACTTCCCAGCAATAATGCTAATTAGATAATACATCTAAACCAAACAACTTGAAGTAGTGGGAAAAAATATTCATATACTTTTAATGTATGTGCGTATCTGTGGTTTTGATGAGATGCGTGTGAACTACATGAGTGCAGATGATGACAGAGACAAGAAGAGGATATGAGATACTTGGAGTTCGAAACAAGGGTGGACTGGGCGGTGGTGGTGCACACCTTTAATCCCAGCACTTGGGAGGCAGAGGCAGGCATATTTCTGAGTTCAAGGCCAGCCTAGTATACAGAGTGAGATTCAGGACAGCCAGAGCTACACAGAGAAGTCCTGACTTGGAAAAAAAAGAAAAAGAAAGAGGGAAAAAGAAAGAAAGAAAGAAAGAAAGAAAGAAAGAAAGAAAGAAAGAAAGAAAGAAAGAAAGAAAGAAAGAAAGAAAGAAAGAAAGAAAGAAAGAAGGAAGGAAGGAAGGAAGGAAGGAAGGAAGGAAGGAAGGAAGGAAGGAAGGAAGGAAGGAAGGAAAGAAAGAAAGAAAGAAAGAAAGAAAGAAAGAAAGAAAGAAAGAAAGAAAGAAAGAAAGAAAGAAAGAAAGAAAGAAAGAAAGAAAGAAAGAAAGAAAGAAAGAGGAAAAAAAGAAAAACAAAAAGAAAAAAAGGAAGAAAGGTGGTTGTGAACTTCCCAACATGGATGTTGGGAACTGACCCCTGGGCCTATGCAAAAGTACACTTATTCTACAGATTTCACAGTGATTAAATGATGAGAACAAATAGTGGAAAGAATTCCTATGAAAGACCATAGGACTACATCTCTAGGACAAGTCAGCCATTATGTTCTACGGACTGGTGTCTGATGGTGTGCTGCCCTGTTTGTTGCTGTTCACAGATTTTTTTGCTTAGTTTTAAAAGTTAGTTTTGCTCCTCTGTTCTTATAAAAATAATATAAACTTTTACAATGGTAAATAATAGAACAAAAACCTTTCGTATTCTTATTTTCTTGACAAAAAATCAAAGTTATCACAGATTTAACTGTGAATAACCTTCCATTTTTATCTAAGCTAATGAGTCTCTCAGTCTTAAATTCCAACTCTGATGTAATTCTTCTGATGACACAGTCTTCTTCCATGAAAAAAGAATCTTAGTTGAGTTTAGCTTAAACACTATCTCTCGATTCCAGCAAAAAGAACGGACTGTGAACAAGTAAAAACCTTACAAAGTGTTCAAACAACTTGCATGCTGTTGCCCAAAGAGAAAAGTTTAGATTTGAAATAACTGTATCCCCACTCAAGTTTTGCTCAAATTTCTGCATGTAATTTTATAAAATATATAAAAGATTTAAAATTCCTTACAAGTTAGTAAGAAATTACTATTTTATGATATTTTGGAAAATACTATAACTTTTACTTCTGAGTACTTATTTTCAGTAGATTTGGTAACTGAGAAATTAACTTTTACATTTTAAATAGCTTATGAGGAAATTTTTAAAAAGAATTATTATGGATAAATCTTTCTTTTTGTGGTTTATTTGAGACAAGATCTCTCGGTGTGGCCTTGGCTATCTTAGAACTCACAATACAGAGCAGGCTGGCTTTCAATTCAGAGTTCTGGGATTAAAGACATGAACCACAATATGCAGCTGGACAATTTTTCTTTTCTTTGTTTTTATTTATTGTTTTATTTATTGAAAACGGAAGTAAAGGGAAATAAAAACACTTTATGATAAAATTAAAAATTTATATGGAAAATATTTCAGATAAACATGTTAAAATTGACAATTTTCATGGAAAATTAAAGAATAAAGTGGTAGACATGTAAAAAATGCTAAATTAATTCAAATAAGGGTAGAAACCTTTTATGATAGAATTGAAGATTTACATGGAAAATATTTCTTACAAAATTGTAGAAAATGTAGAAAAACATGTTAGAATTGAAGTTTATCATGGAAAATTTTATATAGATATAATAATGGTATGTATAAAAGTATTCCTAAGGTGATTGAAAGTGGAATTAAAAACATTGTCTTACTCAAAAGATGAATCATGGTATGCACTCACTAAGAAGTGGATATTAACCTAGAAAACTGGAATACCCAAAACATAATCCACACATCAAATGAGGTACAAGAAGAACGGAGGACTGTCCTCTTGTTCTGGAGAGACTCAGTAAAGCAGTATAGGACAAAACCAAAAAAGGGAAATGGAAGGGTTGGGTGGGAAAACAGGGGGAGGGAAGGGGGCTGATGGGACTTTCGGGGAGTGGGGTCTAGAAAAGGGGAAATCATTTCAAATGTAAATAAAAAATACATCGAATAAAAAAATATTTAAAAAATAAAAAGTAAACATTGTCTGATAAACTTGAAGATTTACATGAAAACTATTTCTAATAAAATTGAAGAAATATATCAAAAAACATGTTAAAATTAAAGATTATCATGGAATTTATATAGATAAAATGATAGGCATAAAGATAATTCTAACTTTATTGAAGGTGGAATTATAAACATTTTCAGATAACATTGAAGATTTACCTGGAAAATATTTCTGGTAAAATTCAAGAAATAAATAGACAAACATGTTAAAATTGACTATTTCATGGAAAATTTTACATATTAAATGGTAGATTTAAAAACTCTAAATTAATTGAAGGTGGAATTAGAAACATTTGTGATAAAATCAAAGATTTACACTGAAAACATTGCTGATAAGATAGAGGAAGTATATACAAGGACATTAAAATTAAAGATTATCCGGCAACCAACAAGTTGGGAAAAGATCTTCACAAACCCTACATCAGATAGAGGGCTAATATACAATATATGCAAAGAACTCAAGAAGTTAGACCCCAGAAAACCAAATAACCCTATTAAAAATGGGGTACAGAGCTAAACAAAGAATTTTCACCTGAAGAACTTCGGAGGGCTAAGAAGCATCTTAAAAAATGCTCAACTTCATTAGTCATCAGGGAAATGCAAATCAAAACAACCCTGAGATTTCACCCTACAACAGTCAGAATGGCTAAGATAAAAAATTCAGGAGACAGCAGGTGTTGGCAAGGATGTGGAGAAAGAGGAACACTCCTCCACTGCTGTTGGGGTTGCAAATTGGTACAACCACTCTGGAAATCAGTCTGGCGGTTCCTCAGAAAACTGGGCACCTCACTTCCAGAAGATCCTGCTATACCACTCTTGGGCATATACCCAGAGGATTCCCCAGCATGTAATAAGGATACATGTTCCACTATGTTCATAGCAGCCCTATTTATAATAGCCAGAAGCTGGAAAGAACCCAGGTATCACTCAACAGAAGAATAGATGCAAAAAATGTGGTATATATACACAATGGAGTACTATTAAGCCATTAGAAACAATGAATTCATGAAATTCTTAGGCAAATGGATGGATCTGGAGAACATCATACTAAGTGAGGTAACCCAGTCTCAAAAGATCAGTCATGGTATGCACTCACTAATAAGTGAATATTAACCTAGGAAACTGGAATACCCAAAACATAATCCACACATCAAATGAGGTACAAGAAGAACAGAGGAGTGGCCCCTTGTTCTGGAAAGACTCAGTGTGGCAGTATAG
Organism: Apodemus sylvaticus; assembly: GCF_947179515.1. NCBI lineage: Eukaryota > Metazoa > Chordata > Mammalia > Rodentia > Muridae > Apodemus > Apodemus sylvaticus. The sequence continues at coordinate 50,318,262 of NC_067475.1, read as the reverse complement.
GGCAAAACCCGAAAAGGGAAGTAAGAAGGGGTGGGTGGGAGAGCAGGGGGAGGGAAGGGGGCTTATGGGACTTTCAGGGAGTGGGGGGGCCAGAAAAGGGGAAACCATTTGAAATGTAAATAAAAAATGTATCAGAAAAAAAGAAAACATCTCAATAACAAAACAATAAAAAATGAAGATTATCATGAAAAATAATGCAGTTAAAATGATAGACATAAAAATCATTACTAAATTAATTAAAAGAGGAATTATAAACATTTTCTGATAAAATTGAAGATTTACATGAGAAATATTTCATTAGTCTATGTCTTTTTATTGGGGAGTTGAGTCCATTGTTGTTAAGAGATATTAGGGAACAGTGACTATTGCTTCCTGTTATTTTTTATGTTATTTTTATGTTTGTGTGGGTATCTTCTTTTGGGTTTGTTGGAAGATTACTTTCTGGATTTTTCAAGGGTATATTTTCCCTCGTTGTGTTGGAATGTTCCATCAATTATCCTTTGTAGGGCTGGATTTCTGGACAAATATTACGTAAATTTGATTTTATCTTGGTTTTTCCATATAGGATGATTGAGAGTTTTGCTGGGTATAGTAGCCTTGGCTTGCATTTGTGTTCTCTTAGGGTCTGTATGAGGTCTGCCCAGGATCTTCTAGCTTTCATCATCTCTGGTGAGAAATCTGATAGGTCTGCCTTTGTAAGTTACTTGCCCTTTTTCCTTTACTGCTTTTAATATTCTTTATTTAATGAATTTGGTGTGTTGATTATTATGTGCCAGGAGGACTTTGTCTTCTGGTCCAGCCTGTTTGGAGTTCTTAAGGCTTCTTGTATGATCATGGGCATCTTTTTCTCTAGGTTAGGGAGGTTTTCTTCCACAATTTTGTTGAAGATATTTTACCAGGCCTTTAAGAGGTAAATCCTCGCTCTCATCTATACCTATAATCCTTAGGTTTGGTCTTCTTATTGGTTCCTGGAGTTCCTGGATATTTTGGGTTACCAGATTTATGCATTTTGCATTTTCTTTGACTGTTGAGTCAATGTTTTCTATGGTATCTGAAGCACCTGAGGTTCTTTCTTTTATCTCTTGTATTCTATTGTTGATGCTTACATCTATGACTCCTGAATTCTTTCTTAGGTTTTCTATCTCCAGAGATGTCTCACTTTGTGCTTTCTTTATTGTTTCTACTTCCACTTTTAGATCCTGGATGATTTTATTCAGTTCCTTCACTTAATTGTTTGTGTTTTCCTGTAATTCTTTTTTTTAAAACAGTCAGAAACAATTCTAGGCATACAAATGCATTTAGAATATAATTGAAAAATAAGTTTAGATATTTTTCTTTATTTTATTATTCGATATATTTTTATTTACATTTATTTTTTATTTTTTATTATTTTTTATTTTTTATTGATATATTTTTTATATACATTTAAAATGATTTCCCCTTTTCTGGATCCCCACTCCCCGCAAGTCCCATTAGCTCTCTTCCTTCCCCCTGTTCTTTCATCCACCCCTTCCCACTTCCCTGTTCTGGAATTCCCCTATACACTTGCACTGAGTCTTTCCAGAACCAGGAGCCACTCCTCCATTCTTTTTGGACATCATTTAATTTGTGGATTATGTCCTGGTTATTCTAAGTTTCTAGGCTACTATCATCCATTCATCAGTGAGTGCATACCATGATTGATCTTTTGAGACTGGGTTACCTCACATAGTATGATGTTCTCCAGCTCCATCCATTTGTCTAAGAATTTCATGAATTCATTGTTTCTAATGGATGAATAGTACTCCATTGTGTAAATATACCACATTTTTTGTATCCATTCCTCCGTTGAAGGACACCTAGGTTCTTTCCAGCTTCTGGCTACTACAAATAGGGCTGCTATGAACATAGTGGAGCATGTATCCTTATTGTATGCTGAAGAATCCTCTGGATATATGTCCAGGAGTGGTATAACAGGGTCCTCAGAAAGTGTCATGCCCAGTTTTCTGAGGAACCGCCAGACTGATTTCCAAAGTGGTTGCACCATATTGCAATCCCACCAGCAGTGGAGGAGTTTACCTCTTTCTCCACATTCTCGCCAACACCTGCTGTCTCCTGAGTTTTTGACCTTAGCCATGTTGACTTGTGTGAGGTGAAATCTCAGGGTTGTTTTGATTTGCATTTCCCTAATGATTAATGATGTTGAACATTTCTTAAGGTGTTTCTCAGCTCTTTGAAGTTCTTCACGTGAAAATTCTTTGGTTAGCTCCGTACCCCACTTTTTAATGTGGTTATTTGGTTCTCTGGGTTCTACTTTCTTGAGTTCTTTGTATATATTAGATATTAGCCCTCTGTCAGATTTAGGGTTGGTGAAGATCCTTTCCCAGTCTGTTGGTGGACGTTTTGTCCTTTTGACGGTGTCCGTTGCCTTACAGAAACTTTGTAGTTTTATGAGGTCCCATTTGTCAGTTCTTGACCTTAGAGCATAAGCTCAGGAACTTTTCCCCTGTGCCCATGTCCTCCAGGGTCTTCCCCAGTTTCTTTTCAATTAGTTTCGATAGTTCAGTGTGTCAGGTTTCATGTGGAGGTCCTTGATCCATTTGGAGTTGAGCTTGGTACAAGGAGATAAGAATGGATCGATGCACATTCTTCTGCATGCTGACCTCCAATTGAGCCAGCACCATTTGTTGAAAAGACTATCTTTTTTCCACTGGCTTTCAGCTCCTTTGTCGAAGATCGAGTGACCATAGGTGTGTTGGTCCATTTCTGGGTCTTCAATCCTATTCCATTGATCCGCCTGCCTGATATTGTACCAATACCATGCAGTTTTTATCACTATTACTCTGTAGTAGAGTTTAAAGTTTAAATGAATTAAAATGGGAGACTCGCGGTGGTGGCGGCGGCGGCGGCGGCAGTGCAGCAGTGGCTGGTCCAGCTGAAGGGCCATCAGCAGTGAAACCAAGGAGACATATGGTCCAGTTAGGCCCTGCGCCCACGACCACTGAACTTCGCTGGCCAGCCGGGCTGCAAGCAGCTGCGGATTTATGGTGCCTTTCACCGCACAGAAGCCACTTCAGAACTCTGCCTCCCTCAAGTCAGGAGAGGCTCACCTACATCTTGGTTTCGGACTCCAGAGAGATCAGACAGACTGAGGTACACAAACATAACCCAAGGCCAACATCGCAGGGGTCTAAGCCCAACGGGCATTGGCCTGCACGCAGGCCCTGGGCTGTTCGGGGGGCCATCGGGGTGCCAACCCAGCCAGGAGTTTTTTTTTTTTGGCTGGGCAGGCGTGCCAGAGGACACCTACAGGACGCCAGAGAGTTCTAGCAGGCAAAGCCAGCTAACAGGCATAGCCTGAGGCTAACAAAGCAGGGGTCTAGGCCCCCAACAGGACCTGGACTGACCCCAAGAACTGGGCGGCTTGGTGGGCCATCTGTGTGTCAACCTGCCCAGGAGGTTGTTAGCCCAGCAGACTCTCCTGGCACTTTCAGGGAGCTCAAGCGCACACGCCCGCCATCCTGGCCACCTGACAGACCCAATTAACAGCCATAGCCCGAGGGGAACTTTGTTTGGACCTTGGCCTCCAAGGCTTCTACCTGGACCCAGGGCCTGAGCAGCCAGGCAAGCCTTGTGTGCACCAACCCGGTTGGGAGATCGGCTGACCAGCAGAGTGATCAGCACGCTGAAAAGGTCCTGGCAGCATAGACCATCAGCACTCCCTGAAGGTACAAACGGGCTCCATCTGGTTAATAGACACAATCTGGGGCAAAGCACACTAGAGCTGCTAGGGCACCCAAGAGGAGGACAGCACATCAGCAATTTGCTACAGGGGAAACTCAGCCATATAGTGTTACAGTAATAGGCCCAGAGCCCCTCAGGAGGTCCAAACACCAACCAGGGACAAGACCAACTAACTCCAGAGAACAAGATGGCAAAGGGCAAACGCAGGAATGCTACTAACAGAAATCTAGGCAATATGGCAGCATCTGAACCAAACTCTCCAACATCAGCAAGTCATGGTTATGCCAACAAACCAGAGAAACAAGATTTGGATTTAAAATCACTGATCATGATGCTGCTAGAAGAACACAAAAAGGACATAAATGAATCTCTTAAAGAAATACAGGGGAACATGAATAAGCTAGAAACCCATATAATAGAACACAAAAATCACTCAAAGAAATGGAGGAGAATAAGGCTCAAGAGATAGAAGCCAATAAAGAAGAAACGCAAAAAAAAACCTTAAAGAAATGCAGGAGAACTTGAGTCAAGAGGCAGAAGTCATGAAAGAGGAAACACAAAAATCTCTTAAAGAATTACAGGAAAACACAAACAAATAAATGATGGAACTGAGCAAAACCATCCTGGATCTAAAAACAGAAGTAGAAACAACTAGGAAATCACAAGGGGAGACAACTTTGGAGATAGAAAACCTTGAGAAGAAATCAGGGGCCATAGATGCAAATATAAACAACAGAATACAAGAGATGGAAGAAAGAATTTCAGATGCTGAAGATACCATAGTAACCATTGACTCAACAGTCAAAGATGATACAAAATGTAAAAAGCTTGTAACCCAAAACATCCAGGAAATCCAGGACACAATGAGAAGACCAAACCTAAGGATTATAGGTATAGATGAGAGTGAAGATTTACAAGTGAAATGGCCAGCAAATATCTTCAACAAAATTATGGAAAAAAACTTTCCCAACTTAAAGAGAGAGATGCCTATGAATATAGAAGAAGCCTACAGAACTCCAAACAGACTGGATCTGAGCAGAAATACCTGTTGCCACATAATAATTAAAACCCCAAATGCACTAAACAAAGAAAGAATATTAAAGGCAGTAAGAGAAAAAGGCCAAGTAACATATAAAGGAAGACCTATCAGAATCACACAAGACTTCTCACCAGAGACCATGAAAGCTAGAAGATCCTGGGCAGATCTCATGCAGACTCTAAGAGAACACAAATGTCAGCCAAGACTACTATACCCAGCAAAACTCTCAATCACAATAGATGGAGAAAATAGACATTCCATGACAAAACCAAATTTACACAATATCTATCCACAAACCCAGCTCTACAAAGAATAGGAGGAAAACTCCAATACAAGGAGGGAAACTACACCCTGGAAAAAGTAAGATAGTAACCTTCCTTCATCAAACCCAAAAGAAGATAATCACTCAAATATAAAAATAACATCAAAAATGACAGGAAGTAATAATCTCTATTCCGTAATGTCTCTTAACATCAATGGACTCAATTCCTCAATAAAAATACATAGACTAACAGACTGGATAAGGAAACAGGACCCTATATTTTGCTGCATACAGGAAACACACCTAAATGTCAAAGACAAAAACTACCTTAGAGTAAAAGGCTGGAAGACAATTTTTACAAGCCAATGGTCTCAGGAAACGAGCCAGAGTAGCCATTCTAATATCAGATAAAATTGACTTTCAACCTAAAGTCATCAAAAGGGACACTGAAGGACACTTCTTGCTGGTCAAAGGAAAAATCCACCAAGAAGAACTTTCAATTCTGAACCTCTATGCGCCAAATGCAAGGGCACCCTCATTCGTAAAAGAAACTTTACTAAAGCTAAAAGCACACATTGCACCTAACACAATAATTGTGGGGGACTTCAACGCTCCACTCTCCTCGATGGACTGATCAGGAAAACAGAAACTAAACAGGGACACAGTAAAACTAATTGACTCTTTGGACCAATTGGATTTGATTGATATTTATAGAACATTTCACCCTAAAGCAAAAAAATATACCTTTTTCTCAGCACCTCATGGTATCTTCCCCAAAATTGACCATATAATTGGTCACAAGACAGACCTCAACAAATACAGGAAGATCGAACTAATCCCATGCCTCCTATCAGATCACTATGGTATAAGAGTGGTTTTCAATAGCAACAAAAACAACAGAAAGCCCACATACACATGGAGGCTGAACAATACTCTACTCAATGACACCTTGGCCAAAGAAGAAATAAAGAAAGAAATCAGAGACTTTTTGGAATTTAATGAAAATGAAGGCACAACATACCCAAATCTTTGGGACACAATGAAAGCAGTGCTAAGAGGAAAACTCATAGCCCTGAGTGCCTCCAAAAAGAAAATGGAGAGAGCATATCATAGCAGCTTAATGACACATCTGAAAGCCCTGGAACAAAAAGAAGCTATTTCACCCAGGAGGAGTAGAAGACAGGAAATCATCAAACTCAGGGCTGAAATCAATCAAGTGGAAACAAAGAGAACCATACAAAAAAATCAACAAAACCAGGAGCTGGTTCTTTGAGAAAAATCAACAAGATAGATAGACCCTTAGCCAGACTGACCAAAGGGCACAGAAAAACTGTCCAAATTAACAAAATTAGAAATGAAAAGGGAGATATTACAACAGAAACTGAGAAAATCCAAAAAATCATCAGATCCTACTACAAAAGCCTATACTCAACACAACTGGAGAATCTGGAGGAAATGGACAATTTCCTAGACAGATACCAAATACCAAAATTAAATCAGGACCAAATAGATCATCTAAACAGTCCCATAACCCCTAAAGAAATAGAAGGGTGTTCTGTTCAGAAACTTTCTCCCTGTACCGATGTCCTCAAGGGTCTTCCCCAGTTTCTTTTCTATTAGTTTCAGAGTGTCTGGCTTTATGTGGAGGTCCTTGATCCATTTGGACTTGAGCTTAGTACAAGGAGACAAGGATGGATCAATTCGCATTCTTCTGCATGCTGACCTCCAGTTGAACCAGCACCATTTGTTGAAAAGGCTATCTTTTTTCCATTGGATGTTTTCAGCCTCTTTGTCGAGGATCAAGTGGCCATAGGTGTGTGGGTTCATTTCTGGATCTTCAATCCTGTTCCATTGATCCTCCTGCCTGTCACTGTACCAATACCAAGCAGTTTTTAACACTATTGCTCTGTAGTATTGCTTGAGGTCAGGAATACTGATTCCCCCAGATTTTCTTTTGTTGCTGAGAATACTTTTAGCTATCCTAGGTTTTTTGTTGTTCCAGATGAATTTGATAATTGCTCTTTCTAACTCTGTGAAGAATTGAGTTGGGATTTTGATGGGTATTGCATTGAATCTGTATAGTGCTTTAGGCAAAATCGCCAGACACTCTGAAGCTAATAGAAAAGAAACTGGGGAAGACCCTTGAGGGCATCGGTACAGGGAGAAAGTTTCTGAACAGAACACCAATAGCGTATGCTCTAAGAGCAAGAATTGACAAATGGGACCTCATAAGGTTACAGAGTTTCTGTAAGGCAAAGGACACCATCAAGAGGACAGATCGGCAACCAACAAATTAGGAAAAGATCTTCACCAATCCTACATCAGATAGAGGGCTAATATCCAATATATATAAAGAACTCAAGAAGTTAGACTCCAGAAAACCGAACAACCCTATTAAAAATGGGGTACAGAGTTAAACAAAGAATTCTCACCTGAAGACCTTTGGATGGCGGAGAAGCATCTTAAAAAATGCCCAACTTCATTAGTCATTAGGGAAATGCAAATCAAAACAACCCTAAGATTTCATCTTACACCAGTCAGAATGGCTAAGATTAAAAATTCAGGAGACAGCAGATGTTGGAGAGGGTGCGGAGAAAGAGGAACACTCCTCCACTGCTGGTGGGGTTGCAAATTGGTACAACCACTCTGGAAAGCAGTCTGGCGGTTCCTCCGAAAACTGGGCACCTCACTTCCAGAAGATCCTGCTATACCACTCCTGGGCATATACCCAGAGGATTCCCCACCATGTAATAAGGATACATGCTCTACTATGTTCATAGCAGCCCTATTTATAATTGCCAGATGCTGGAAAGAACCCAGGTATCCCTCAACAGAAGAGTGGATGCAAAAAAATGTGGTATATCTACACAATGGAGTACTATTCAGCCATTAGAAACAATGAATTCATGAAATTCTTAGGCAAATGGATGAAGCTAGAGAACATCATACTAAGTGAGGTAACCCAGACTCAAAAGGTGAATCATGGTATGCACTCACTAATAAGTGGTTATTAACCTAGAAAACTGGAATACCCAAAACATAATCCACACATCAAATGAGGTACAAGAAGAAAGCAGGAGTGGTCCCTGGTTCTGGAAAGACTCAGTGAAACAGTGTTTGGCAAAACCAGAACGGGGAACTGGGAAGGGGTGGGAGGGAGGACAGGGGAAGAGAAGGGGGCTTACGGGACTTTCGGGGAGTGGGGGGGGCTAGAAAAGGGGGAAATCATTTGAAATGTAAATAAATTATATCGAATAAAAAAAAAGAAATTAAAAAAAAAAGAAATAGAAGGGGTCATAGAAAGTCTTCCAACCAAAAAAGCAAAGGACCAGATGATTTCAGTGCAGAATTCTAACAGACCTTCAAAGAAGACCTAACACCAGTACTCTTCAAACTATTCCACAAAACAGAAACAGAAGGAACCCTACCCAATTCCTTCTATGAAGCCACAATTACGCTGATACCAAAACCACACAAAGATCCAACAAAGAAAGAAAACATCAGACTAATCTCCCTTATGAACATCGATGAAAAAATACTCCATAAAATTCTTGCCAACCGAATCCAAGAACACATCAAAACGATCATCCACCATGATCAAGTAGGCTTTATCCCAGGGATGCAGGGTTGGTACAGAAGGCAGGAAATCATCAAACTCAGGGCTGAAATCAATCAAGTAGAAACAAAGAGAACCATACAAAGAAATAACTTTATTTTCTTTTTATTTTCTATATTCTTTGTTTACATTCTAAATGATTTCCCCTTTCCCAGATCCCACCCTCCCCATATGTCCCATAAACCTTCTTCTCTCCATCCACTCTCCAATCACCTCCCTCCTTTTTTTCTCTTTCCTTATATTCCCCTCCAATGCTAGATCAATCCTTTCCAGGATCAGGACCTTCAACATACTTCTTCATGGGACTCATTTGTTATGCAATTTGTGCCTTGGGTATTCATGGCTTGTGGGCTAATTAATATCCTCTTATCAGAGATTGCATTCCATGTGTATTATTTTGTGACTGGGTTACCTCACTTAAGATGATATTTTCCAGATCAAACCATTTGCGTAAAAATTTTCTGAATTCATTGTTTCTAATTGCTGAGTAATATTCCATTGTGTAAACATACCACATTTTCTGTATCCATTCCTCCTTAGAGGGGCATCTGGGTACTTTCCAGCTTCTGGCTATTATAAATAAGGCTGCTATGAATATAATGGAGCATGTGTCTTTATTGCATGCCGGGGAATCCTTTGGGTACATGCCCAGGAGAGGTATAGCAGGGTCCTCTGGAAGTCTCATGTCCAGTTTCTGAGGAACCTCCAGGCTGATTTCCAAAGTGGTTGTACCATCTTACAGCCCCACCAGCAGTGGAGGAGTGTTCCTCTTTTTCCACATCATCGCCAACACCTGCTGTCTCCTGAGTTTTTGATCTTAGCCATTCTGACTGTTGTAAGGTGAAGTCTCAGGGTTATTTTGATTTGGGTTTCCCTAATGACTAATGATGTTGAGCACTTCTTAAGGTGCCTCTCAGCCATCCGAATTTCTTCAGGTGAAAATTCTTTGTTTAGATCTGTGCCCCATTTTTAATAGGGTTATTTGGTTCCCTGGGGTCTAACTTCTTGAGTTCCTTGTATATATTGGATATTAGACCTCTATCAGATGTAGGGTTGGTGAATATCCTTTCCCAATTTGATGGTTGCCATTTTGTCCTTTAACAGTGTCCTTTGCCTTACAGAAACTTAGTAATTTTATGAGGTCCCATTTGTCAATTCTTGATCTTAGAGCATAAGCTATTGGTGATCTGTTCAGGAACTTTTCCCTGTTCCCATTTCCTCTAGGGTCTTCCCCAGTTACTTTTCTATTAGTTTCAGTGTGCCTGGTTTTACATGGAAGTCCTTGATCCACTTGGAATGAAGGTGAAAAGTCTGCTGTGATTCTGATAGGTCTTCCTTTATATGTTACTTGGCCTTTTTCTCTTACTGCCTTTAATATTCTTTCTTTGTTTAGTACATTTGGTGTTTTGATTATTATGTGACGGGAAGTATTTCTGTTCTGGTCCAGTCTGTTTGGAGTTCTGTAGGCTTCTTGTGTATTCATGGGCATCTCTCTCTTTAGGTTAGGGAAGTTTTCTTCCATAATTTTATTGAAGATATTTGCTGGCCCTTTAAGTTGTAAATCTTCACTCTCATCTATGCCTATAATCCTTAGGTTTGGTCTTCTCATTGTGTCCTGGATTTCCTGAATATTTTGGGTTACAAGCTTTTTGCATTTTGCATTTTCTTTAACTTTTGAGTTCATGGTTTCTATGGTATCTTCAGCATCTGAGATTCTTTCTTCTATCTCTTGTATTCTGTTGTTGATATTTGCATCTATGTCCACTGATTTCTTCCCAAGGCTTTCTGTCTCCAAAGTTGTCTCCCTTTGAGTTTTCTTAGTTGTTTCTACTTCTGATTTTAGATCCTGGATGGTTTTGCTTAGCTCCTTCACTTGCTTATTTGTGCTTTCCTGTAATTCTTTAAGAGATTTTTGTGTTTCCTCTTTCATGACCTCAGCCTGTTGACCAAAGTTCTCCTGTATTTCTTTAAGTGATTTTTCCGTTTCCTCCTTATTGGCTTTTGTATTCTCCTGGATTTTTTTCAATGATTTTTGTGTTTCCCTTGTAAGGGCTTCTAACTTTTGATCCATTTTCTCCTGAATTTCTTTAAGTATGTCCTTCATGTGTTCCTGTACCAGCATCATGACCAGTGATTTTAAATCCAAATCTTGTTTTACTGGTGTGATGGGGTATCCAGGACATGCTGATAAAGGAGAATTGGGTTCAGATGCTTGCCATATTGCCTTGATTTCTGTTAGTGACGTTTCTGCGTTTGTCTTTTGCCATCTAGTTCTCACTGGTGTTAGTTGGTCTTCTCAATGCTGGACTCACCCGTGAAAGCTGCCTCTTCCCAGGTGGCCTCTGGTGCACAGCTGACCTCCTGCACTGCCTGGAGACAGGATGCTGTGGCCCAGGCTGTTCAGATCCCAAAGCAGATACCTTAAGGCTCCCCCAGGGGCCTGCTGGACTCACCAGAGCACACTGACTCCTCCCAGCCTGCCTCCCGGATGCCCCTCTTGTGTCTTACAGGACCTGGAGTTGTGGAAGTGTAAGCTCAATAAACCCTTTCCTCCCCAACTTGCTTATTGGTCATGATGTTTGTGCAGGAATAGAAGCCCTGACTAAGATAATCATGATATATGATTTTACATCCAGCTCTTACTTCTCTGGTGTGTTGGGGTATCTGGAACTTGCTGTGGTGGGAGAACTGGGTTCTGATGTTGCCATGTGGCCTTGGTTTCTGTTGGTAGGGTTCTTGTGCTTCCCTTTTGCCATCTGGTTATCTTTGATGCTAGTTGGCTTTGTTGTCTCTGGCTGGAGTTTCTTCCTCCTGTGGGCCTGTAAGCTTGTGTCCTTAGTCCTCTGAGTTCAAAAGTGAAAGCACTGCTGGGAGATCTCTCCTGGTAGGCTATGCACAGAAGGCTGTGGAGTTTCCTGGGTCCCTGGTGCAAATGCTGGCAGGAAGACTTCTGTCCCAGCTGCTCCACTGATCTTATGCCCTGTATGATTCTAGCAGGTCTCCCCCTCCCCCACCACCCCACACCCCACACCCCCCACCCCTGAGAGAAGGTGGAGATCTCACCTCTGTGCTCAGAAGTACAAGTGCTGCTGAGAGATCACTCTCTCCTGGCTGTCTGTGCACAGAAGGCTGTGGAGTCTCCGGGCTCCCTGCTGCCAATGGGAATCCAAAGCAACATATTTTCTTAATGGAAAAAACTTTACATGCTAAAGTAGCTGCAAGTAAATCTCCCTTTGAAATTATCTAATGTACATTAAGTAAAGGCTACTTTTTTAATTTTTAAATATAAGTTCAATGAGAGTCACATAAACTTATATAATACCATTGATAATATCCACCCACAACTACCTCCTTTCTAATTTTCTTAATGCTCCACTCACCCACCTAATCCCCAACTTCATGCTAGAGTTATATTTTTTGTTATTAGTAATAGCTAAATTTAGTTAGTGCTGCTCATATGGAGATGGGTATGTGGCTATCTACTTGAACAACAGCAACCTGCTACAAATCATAGCCCCAAAGGATAGTGACCATCCTCTGGAAGATGACATCTTCCAGTAGGATCTCTCATAGGGTTGGGACCTTGGGAGCCACTACCCCATCCATGCACGAATCTTATTTTCTTTTCTTTCTTTCTTTTTTTTGTTTTAATTATCTTTAATTTTTATTTACAGTCCAGTCATTACCTGTCCCCCATTCTGCTCTCTGACAGTTCCCTCATCCATTCTTCCTCCCCAGTTTCCAAGAGGATGTCCCCACTCCCTACCCCACTTCACTCAGCCAGACCTCCCATTACCTGAGTCTTCAATCTCTTGAAGTTTAGGTGAATCTTCTCTCATTGAGGCCAGACCAGGCAGCCCTCTGCTGTACATATACTGAGGGTTTCAGACCAGCTAGTGTATGCTGACTGGTTGGTGGCTCAGTGTCTGAGAGATCTCAGGGGTCAGGTTTGTTGAGACTGCTAGTCTTCATATGGGGTCACCCTCTTCCTCAAGTATACCATAATAGCAATTATCTTGCTCTATTCTCTAGTTCCTTCTCTCTGTCTCCATGTATATATGTATGTATATATACATACATATGTATATTATTCATATGTATTTTATGTAAATATTCATATTTTTTATTTATTTATTATATTATATATCTAATTATAAGTATCTTTGTTTATATATTTATGCTTATAATTTCTTACAAATATATTATATGTAAATATGCTTATTTATTCATTATTTTTTTATTCGATAAATTTTTTATTCATATTTGAAATGATTTCCCCTTTTCTAAACCCCCACTCCCCGAAAGTCCCATCAGCCCCCTTCTCTCCCCCTGTTTTCCCACCCAACCCTTCCCACTTCCCTGTTCTGGTTTTGCCCTATACTGTTTCACTGAGTCTTTCCAGAACAAGGGGCCACTCCTCCGCTCTTCTTGTACCTCATTTGATGTGTGGATTATGTTTTTGGTATTCCAGTTTTCTAGGTTAATATCCACTTATTAGTGAGTGCATACCATGATTCATCTTTTGAGTCTGGGTTACCTCACTTAGTATCATGTTCTCCAGCTCCATCCATTTGCCTAAGAATTTCATGAATTCATTATTTCCAATGGCTGAATAGTACTCCATTGTGTATATATACCATATTTTTTGCATCCACTCTTCTGTTGAGGGATACCTGGGTTCTTTCCAGCTTCTGGCAATTATAAATAGGGCTGCTATGAACATAGTGGAACATGTATCCTTATTACATGCTGGGGAATCTTCCGGGTATATGCCCAGGAGTGGTATAGCAGGATCTTCTGGAAGTGAGCTGCCCAGCTTTCTGAGGAACTGCCAGACTGATTTCCAAAGTGGTTGTACCAATTTGCAACCCCACCAGCAGTGGAGGAGTGCTCCTCGTTCTCCAATTTTATATATATATCTAATTTTTTTCTCATTAAATTCAGGCTTCTCCAAAACTGTAGCTCTGCTTACTGACCTAGTTCTTCCTGATGCAAAGAAAGGAGGAGGAGGAGGAGAAGGAGGAAGAGGAGGAGGAGGAGGAGTACAAGGAAGACAAGAAAGACAATAAGGACAAGAAGAAGGACAAGAAAGGACAAGAAGGAGAAGAAATGAGGAGGAGAAGAAGGAATAGAATGAGAAGGAGGAGGAGGGGGAAAATAAGGAGGAGGAGGAGGAGGAGGAACAGGAGGGGGAGGAGGAGAAGAAGAGAAGAAGAAGAAGAAGAAGAAGAAGAAGAAGAAGAAGAAGAAGAAGAAGAAGAAGAAGAAGAAGAAGAAGAAGAAGAAGAAGAAGAAGAAGAAGACACTGTCACCTTTTAAAGCCTGAAAACAAAATGTAGATCCTTAAATATATTATGTGCTATTAATACTCTTGGTAAATTGGCTTCTCTGTTTGTTTTCTAAAATGTTGAAGGTGAATTTTTGAGATGTGACCAATAAACTGAGATGAATATACATCTTTAGGCTAGAAAATGTCTCAAGAACTTGGGTAATAAATGTAGAATGAAGGAGATCATTTTAGTGTATGATTCATTTTGTGTGTTCCATTTTTATTTGTACATGTGTGTGTGTGTTTAAGTTAGTAATTAGACTTTGCATGTTACAGTGTATACACACCTATTTGCATGGATATACTTACCTGTGTGGACCCATGAGGATGGTAAATGTTGATATTTTAGTATCATTCTTCAATCAGTTTTCCATCTTATTTTGATAGGATATAGTCAATGATTGAAGCTGGGTATTTTATCTACTCATTCATTGGTCAGTAAGTCTTAGTTATCAGCTTTCTTCATCCTCCAGCATGAAAGATGACATTATTCACAGACTTCTAGGCACTCATATTTTAGAGCAAATGCTTAACCATCCCCTCAGCCCCATAGCCTGGTAAATATTTAGAATTAATTTATTTATTCAGTTAATAGATGAATTTGACAGATTAGAATTATCTTTTAAATATATGAGCTCTTGACTGATTAAATGTAATGGTCTATTTTGGTAGATAGAAAGAAATATTCAAAATTGTATATCTAAAGTATTTTCTTTTTTTTTCCTAGATTGTTTTTATTCGATATATTTTTATTTACATTTCAAATTATTTCCCCTTTTCTAGACCCCCACTCCCCAAAAGTCCCATCAGCCCCTTTCCCTCCCCCTGTTTTCCCACCCAACCCTTCCCACTTCCCTGTTCTGGTTTTGCCCTATACTGCTTCACTGAGTCTCTCCAGAACAAGGGGCCACTCCTCTGTTCTTCTTGTACCTCATTTGATGTGTGGATTATGTTTTGGGTATTCCAGCTTTCTAGGTTAACATCCACTTATTAGTGAGTGCATACCATGATTCATCTTTTGAGTCTGGGTTACCTCACTTAGTATGATGTTCTCCAGCTCCATCCATTTGCCTAAGAATTTCATGAATTCATTGTTTCTAATGGCTGAATAGTACTCCATTGTGTATATATACCACATTTTTTGCATCCATTCTTCTGTTGAGGGATACCTGGGTTCTTTCCAACTTCTGGCTATTATAAATAGGGCTGCTATGAACATAGAGGAGCATGTATCCTTATTACATGCTGGGGAATCTTCTGGGTATATGCCCAGGAGTGGTATAGCAGAATCTTCTGGAAGTGAGGTGCCCAGTTTTATGAGGAAACGCCAGACTGCTTTCCAGAGTGGTTGTACCAATTTGCAACCCTACCAATAGTGGGGGAGTGTTCCTCTTTCTCCACATCCTCGCCAACACCTGCTGTCTCCTGAATTTTTAATCTTAGCCATTCTGACTGTTGTAAGGTGAAATCTCAGGGTTGTTTTGATTTGCATTTCCCTAGTGACTAATGAAGTTGAGCATTTTTTAAGATGCTTCTCTGCCATTCGAAGTTCTTCAGGTGAAAATTCTTTGTTTAACTGTGTACTCCATTTTTAATAGGGTTATTTGGTTTTCTGGAGTCTAACTTACTGAGTTCTTTATATATATTGGATATTAGCCCTCTATCTGATGTTGGGTTGGTAATGTACTCCATTTTTAATAGGGTTATTTGGTTTTCTGGAGTCTAACTTCTTGAGTTCTTTATATATATTGGATATTAGCCCTCTATCTGATGTTGGGTTGGTGAAGATATTTTCCCAAATTTGTAGGTTGCCGATTTGTCCTTTTGATGGTATCCTTTGCCTTACAGAAACTTTGTAATTTTATGAGGTCCCATTTGTCAATTCTTGATCTTTGAGCATACACTATTGGTGATCTGTTCAGAAACTTTCTCCCTGTACCGATGTCCTCAAGGATCTTCCCCAGTTTCTTTTCTATTAGCTTCAGAGTGTCTGGCTTTATGTGGAGGTCCTTGATCCATTTGGAGTTGAGCTTAGTACCAGGAGACAAGGATGGATCAATTCTCATTCTTCTGCATGCTGACCTCCATTTGAACAGCAATGGCTAGAAAATAAGTTTGGAATAACCAAAAGTATCTTTTGAGAAAATATTTAACTATGAAAAATTTATAATCATAAGAAAATTAATCTGTATTACAATTAACTATATTTAATCTGAACCATGTCAGCTATATTTCTGCCATAAAATACTCAATAACTCACTTAACTATAACTGGAACAAAATAAAAAAATGTTTACTAAATTAATAATTACTTGCAAAGGGCCACGGTTTTAGTGTACAATTCTGCCATACCTTCAAGGAGAGCTAATACAAATGCTCCTCAAAATATTCCACAAATGGGTTGCAAATTGGTACAATCACTCTGGAAATCAGTCTGGCGGTTCCTCTGAAAACTGGGCACCTCACTTCCAGAAGATCCTGCTATACCACTCCTGGGCATATACCCAGAAGACTCCCCACCATGTAATAAGGATACATGCTCTACTATGTTCATAGCAGCCCTATTTATAATTGCCAGATACTGGAAAGAACCCAGGTATCCCTCAACAGAAGAGTGGATGCAAAAAATGTGGTATATCTACACAATGGAGTACTATTCAGCCATTAGAAACAATGAATTCATGAAATTCTTAGGCAAATGGATGGAGCTAGAGAACATCATACTAAGTGAGGTAACCCAGACTCAAAAGGTGAATCATGGTATGCACTCACTAATAAGTGGATATTAACCTAGAAAACTGGAATACCCAAAACATAATCCACACATCAAATGAGGTACAAGAAGAAAGGAGGAGTGGCCCCTTGTTCTGGAAAGACTCAGTGAAGCAGTATTCGGCAAAACCAGAACAGGGAAGTGGGAAGGGGTGGGAGGGAGGACAGGGGAAGAGAAGGGGACTTACGGGACTTTCGGGGAGTGGGGGGGCTAGAAAAGGGGAAATCATTTGAAATGTAAATAAAAAATTATATCTAATAAAAAAATATTCCACAAAATAGAAACAGAGAAACACTACCTAATTCATTCTATGAAGCCACAGTTACTCTGGTACCTAAACCACACAATAACATTATAAAGAAAAAGAACTTCAGACCAATTTTTGTTATAAATATTGATGCAAAAATACTCAATAAAATTTTCACAATCTGAATACAAGACTACAACATCCAAAACATCATTCCCCACTATCAAGTAGGCTTTATCCCAGTGAAGCAGGAATGGTTCAATATATGAATATCCATAATTGTAAACTACTATATGTAAATAAATGCAAAGAAAAGAGTCTTGTGATCATGTCATTAGATACTGAAAAATCCCTTATACAAAATACAACACTACTTCATGTCAAAATACTTGGAGGTAAGGAATTAATGGTACATACTGAAACATAATAAAAGCAATATACAGAAAACCAATAGCCAACATCAAATTAAATGGAGAGAAACTTGAACTAATTCCATTAAAATCAGGGACAAGACAATGCTGCTCATTCCTTTTTATTTATCCAATATAGTACTTGAAATTCTAGCTAGAACAATTAGACAACAAAAGGAGATCAAGGAGATACAACTTAGAACAAAGAAGTGAAATTATCACTCTTTGCAGATGATATGGTAGCACACATAAGCAGCCACCAAAATTCTATCAATGAACTCCTACACCTGATAAACAAATTTAGCAAAGTGGCTGGATATAAAATTAACTCAAACCAATCAGTAGCCTATATTTTTACAAGTCACAAGCATTCTGAGAAAAAAATTAGGGAAATGACACCCTTCACAATAACCACAAAAAATATAAAATATATTCATGTAACTCTAACCAAGCAAAAGATCTGTATGACAAGAACTTCAAGTCCTGAAGAAAGAAATCAAAGAAGACATTAGAAGATGTAAACCACTAACCAAAGAGTACACATGGAGGGACCCATGGCTCCAGTCACATATGTAACAGGGGATGGCCTTGTTATACATCAAAGGGAGGAGAGGCCCTTGGTCTTGAGAAGGCTCAATGTTCCAGTATAGAGGAATACCAGAACAGGAAAGCAGGAGTGGGTGCATTGTTAAGCAAGGGGAGGAGAGATGGGATAGGGTGTTTTGGGAAGGGAAATCATAAAAGAGGATGACATTTGAAATGTAAATAAAAAATATCCAATATAAAAACAAAATAAACAAAACTAAAAAAGAAAATGTAAGAAACGTTAATGCTCATAGACAACTGAGTTCTCAGTAATCAATTTAGCATGTAAGGTGATATGTTTGATATCATTACTTATCTTTAATTGCAAGAACAAAAAATTCAGTATTCATATTTTTTTTCCAAAAGTCACATCAGGACATGTTTCCCATGTGAGTTGGTATGCTTGCAATCATTATGTCATTTGTTCAATGACTATGATAGTGACCTTCAAAGAAAAGGAAGAACATATTTTTATACTTCTTGATTTGTGTGAAATCAAATCAATGTCAAATATTTTACTTGTTTCTAATCTGTTCAATGCACAAAAGCCTATACAGACAGAAGCACTGAACATGGTTTTTGTTCAAATTCATCAACTAATGGAAACATAGAATTGCCATGCTTTCAAGTCAAAATGTGAGCCCCATAGAAAAATGTTCACCCTAGCAGACGCTGAGATACTAAGTAAAATTCAAGTTCTGTTTGCTTGCTGTGATCAACTGGCATCAATGTTTCTCATCAATCTTTACTAATAATTCATCTGTAAGGTTAAATGTATCTTCCTCCAGAATCCTTAAAAATTCCTATGAGACTCTGCTCAGGTACTTTATCTTATTAGAAATGTCTATTTTAATTAATAATGTCATATGTTCTTTAGTTTCTATTATCATTATTAATTATTATTACTATTATTATTATTATTACTGGTATTTTGTCTGAGCATTATGTTGCTGTCTGGTATTCACCAAGTACAGGAAAGGGTATCAGATCCTCTAGACTTGAAGTTACAAATGGTTGAGAGCTGCCATGTGAGCGCCAGGAGTCAGTCAAGGGTTCTTTGCAAAAGTAGCCAGTACTCTTAATCACTCAGTCATTGTCCCAATCTCCTACAAGAGTAATAACTTCATGGTAAGTGTAGTTTCTTCAACTTCCAGCAAGGTCAATATACATTCTAAGAGGATAGTAATTATTTAGGACAAACAAATCTATCACCAGGGCCATTCTAAATCTGGCGAAGGAATTATTAGCTGCTCCAAAATGGAGGCTAAGATTGAAATGTAAAGGTTGACTTCAATGAGTCAAATTAACTAACATAAAATGAGATTTTGGTCTTTTAACAGAAAATAAAGGCTGACTCCTACTGTGAGAATGAACAACATTTTCCTTGGGCAAACATCATTTGTCTTCAGGACAATGGAGAATGTGCTCTTAGTTCAGTGAACGGACAATGAACCATTGAGAATCGTATCACATTCCCTTAGGTCTCTGTGGTAGCCTCTGTCCTTGATTGGAAACATGGATATTTGTGGTTACAACAGGATAAGAATTTTTTTTTGTTTTCCTGAATTCAAAGGACCCTTCCATGTTTCAAAGAACAGAAAGGTTCATCCAAATTTTCCAGATTATTCATTATATATAGGTATTGAATGCCAGAAATTTCTATCAGTTGTGCTGTTTGGACTTTGATGTAACAAAAAGCTGTTTTACATGACAAATTACACTGTTGTAACTAATTGTAATTAGGACAGAAAGCAGATACATTACATTCACATTTACCAAAAGAGCTACAGAAGATTAATGTCAGTCAATTAAAATTCTAAGTTCATCATAATTTGTTTTTTTCGCTTGATACCAGAATGGAAGAATTCCAATATGTTGGTGAGTTGATACTTGCACACACTAATCTACCACACTAAACCCATTCAGATTTACAGACCCAAATGTATTATAAAACATAATTACTTGAGAGTTAAAATCTTAAGCAAGACTAAAATCCAAATTAAAGTTGCCAAGTAACATATATAAATAGATAATAAAATCTAAGCAAGCCCATACCAAAAAGGGTTTTGTCTTTAGTACAAAGTCATAAAAAATACAAAATTACATGCTGCTTACTACAATCTAACATGCATTCTTTAAATTAATTTTAAGACATTGAAAGTTAAATTAATCTTCATATATTTAAACTGATTCATTTTATATTAGCTTTTTTATATTAGCTGGCAGATGTCACAATAGTGTGTCATCCAAATTTTCTATCCAATTATGCATGCAAATGCAGAGAATGTAGCAAGAGTATTTTTAATATCATAATTTGATGGTGCTATTCGAGTTTTATTGGACAAATTTATATAATTGCACATAATACTATTTTTAAATAAATTCCAAGTAACAAGCTGTCAATCTTTTAAATATAACATTGTTGTTAATAAGGTTTATTTGATATTTTCTAAAAGTTAAATGTCCACTTGTGGGATTCTCCAATAATAGAAATGTGTTTTTACATTGTTCAATATAAAATTCTTCTCTTTGAAGCTACAAGACCTAAACTTGAGGCATCAAAACTGATGATGATAATAATAATATGCAAGTATCAAGAAAGCTACTTTTATATAAAACATTTACTTTCGGCTAAACACAGGTTTCATTTTGAAAATTATGGTCAGCTTTCTTAATAAAATCAGGTCATATTAGATATGTGCTATACTAACCAGTTGGATGTACTTCACACATAAAAATCACTCCTGACACAAATTTTCAATAAATTGCTTGCCTTTAGTACTTACTTACATTTCTGACACATAGATTTAGTTTTCCTGTAGAAATTATAAGTCCATGTTTAGCTAATTAGTGATAGCCATGATCACTGTTGAAGAATTTTCTAGAGTACTAAGTCTGACTTTAAGGACTTTACTTTATGAACATCCTCCACTAGCATTTTACAATGAAATCCAAAAATTATGAAAGCCAATATCATTTTATGTCAATGAAAATCCACTTAGTTTCTAACAGGAGTTATTGATATAAGCAAATTTATATATGTTAGAGGCAAATAGCCTCCATCAAATATGATGGAGAGAAACTTAAATGCAACTCCACTAAAATCAGGTATTTAAAAAAAAAAGCTGCCTACTCTCCTTGTATCTATTCAATATAATACTTGAAGTTTTAGCTAGAGCAATAAGACAACTAATGGATATCGGGTATGAGGGTAAAAATTGAAAATGAAGAAGTCAAAGTATTGCTTGCCACAGATGATATGACAGTATACATATCTTATCACAAAAATTCTAGCAGGGAATTCCTACAGCTAATAAACACCTAAAGTAAAATTGCTTGATACAAAATTAACTAAAAAACTCATTAGCCTTCCTTTATACAAAGATAAATGATCTGAATAGGAAAATATGCTTCACAATAGCCACAAATAGTATAAAATATCTTGGTGTGCCTCTAATCAAGCAAGAAAAAAGGCCTGTGTGACAAAACCTTAGAGACTTTGAATAAAGAACTCAAAAAAATATATATTAGGTGATGAAAAGTTTCCAGTAGGAAACTGGGTGTGAGAGATGGTGGGAAGGGGAATAGGAGAGTTCAATTGTAGGGAGAGTGGAGGGAGAGAGAACTGGAAAGTGGATAGGGGAGCATCTCTGGGATAAACTAGAAACCTAGAACAAGGGAAACTCCAAGGGACTTGTGCGGGAGAACATAAATAATACTCCTAGCAATAGGGGATATGGAAATTGAACCATCACCTCCTGTTACTAGGCATGACTTTCAATGCAGAAATGGAGACAACCACCCACCAACAAAACCTTCAACTAATTTTGCACTCACTGCATGATATGCAGAG